>NW_027063596.1:651779-996890 GCF_032884065.1 Artemia franciscana
TTATAAGTTATCAACAATATTGCTGTAGACAAAGTTGTAAGAGGAGAACAGTGTGGTTTTAGAAAAGGTAGAGGATGTGTCTACCAAATTTTTAATCTTAGCTTAATAATTCAGAAGTGCCTAAGTTATGGAACACCTTTGGTCCTCGGTTTTATAGATTATGAGCAAACGTTGGATTCTGTTGATATAAGAGCTTTAGTGAAGATCTTACCCTCGCAAGGTATACCAGATAAACAGATTAAAGTGATGAGTGCTATGTAAGAGGATGAGGTTAGTAGCTAGTTTTGTATTAAGTCAGGACTCAAGTAGAGTTGTGTTATATCCCCCTTTATATGGATCATTTTGGCGAGTTTTTGCTTAATGAGCACAGGAAAGGCAATGAGAAACCGTGGAATCAAATAGAGATGAAAAAATCTTCTGGACACCGGAGAATTTTCTATATAGACAAAAAAAAGATGTGGACTAAAAAAGGGTGGAATTCAAGTTCTCGAAGCAATCACCCCCATTTCTTTTTAAACACCCTCATCACCCATTTAGTATGGTTAGCCTTGATAAATTCTTTTAAGTTAAGGGTAATTAGGGATTAAACGCCACTCCTTCCGAATTCATCGAACGGATCTTTAACTAAAAAATTTTGGCAACTGTTTTAAAATTAGAAAATGTCAGATACGAAAAAAAACCCAATAAATTCATGAATAAAGAGAATGAATTATACAAACAAATTAAACAAATATTCCCTTTCATGCCTTTTTTTTGGAGAAAGTACTCGAAATAAAAACATATATTAATCATCCTTCAGAATTTAGAGGCTACTGAGTGAATTATCCCTCCCCCTCCGTGCCCCTTCAAAAACTGAACAGAAAAGTCCAGTTTTTTTCAAATATTTTTACTTTTCTAAGTAAATATTCCCTTTCATGCCTTTTTTTTGGAGAAAGTACTCGAAATAAAAACATATATTAATCATCCTTCAGAATTTAGAGGCTACTGAGTGAATTATCCCCCCCCCCCGTGCCCCTTCAAAAACTGAACAGAAAAGTCCAGTTTTTTTTTCAAATATTTTTACTTTTTAGATTATATACATACCCTTTTAACTTGGTATATTCGAAAGAAAAAGTAAAATCCTCCGATTTATGATTTAAGCATTCTAGATAAAAATGTGAGTGAAATGAATGAACTTTTTAGAGGTTTGAGAGTTCCCGGGAGCTAGAATAGTTGTAAAGATTAATTTCAAGAAGACTAAGTCACTAAGGCTAGGAATAAGATTAGTAACGAAAAGATTGATCAAGTGGACGGCTTCACTAATCTCGGTTATATTATTAGTAAAGAAGGTGGAAACAGTGAACATTTTAAAAGTAGCATAGCCAAGGCTCAGGGTGTTTTTTCATAGTTAAGAAAGTTTGGAAGAACAGGAAGATAAGTTTGCCAACCAAGATTAGAATTTGGAAGCTACAGTGATGATAGTGGTCAAGTATGGCTCTGAAGTATGGGGCTCCGAAAAGCGGATGAAGATGTGCTAGATGTTTCCAGAGAATTTGCCTACGAATAGTTCTGGGTACCTGATAATTGATCATATTTCAAACACTAGGCTCCACAAAAAGTTTGTTTCATTTCTGCTTTCTAGGGCTGTAATAAGAGAAAGGTTAAAATGGCTAGAGCACGTTTTGTGGATTAATAATGACAGATTGTCGAAGATTGTCCTTTTCGGCCAATCGTCTAGAGCTAAACGGAAAGCAGGTCGTCCGTGGTTGGGTTGAGATGGTGTCGTAAAGAAAGATTTAAAAGAAACAGGAACTTTGTGGTAGGGTGTAAAGAGGGAAGCTTTCAATAGATTGGGATGGAGGAAGAGCGTGCGTAGCTGTGTCGGCCTTAGGTGGCTTGGTGCTGCGGTGAGTTGTTAGTGGTAGGAATAGTATTTGTTACCTATGATTTGCAAAGACTAAATAATAAAAAAAACGAATGAATCATAGAAAGCCACGAATTTATAAAATAGGGCAAACCGTGATAAAAAAAAAGGAAAAAAGACGAAAGACAGAAACGACAAAAGATACAAGTCTAAAAAATTGTCAAAAATGGAAACTCCATAACCATAAAACGAAACTAATTGCGAGTATAGTTGATCAAGATCCTGGAACATACCTAGCTGTGTTTCCGTGAATGATTTTGAACTCAACGGCTGAAGCGTTCGAATTATATCTGTTGTTTTAATATGAAAAAATGATTTACTGTTGGCAGGGTCGTATCCAGGATTTTTTTCGGAGGGGTACAAAAAAGACTTAAAACGTATCAAAAATTTGTTTGTATTCATTTTATTACGTTTTTACGAGTCGAACAAGCATTTCATGCGAGGGGGGGGGGGTGTTACAAAAAAGACTTAAAACGTATAAAAAATTTGTTTATATTCATTTTGTTACGTTTTTACGAGTCGAACAAGCATTTCGTGGGAGGGGGGGGATACAAAAAAACTCAAAACGTATCAAAAATTTGTTTATATTCACTTTTTACGTTTTTACGAGTCAAACAAGTATTTCGTGGGGGCAGGGTACGAAAAAGACTTAAAAACGTATCAAATTTTTTTTTAAAATTCATTTTGTAACGTTTTTACGAGTCGAACAAACATTTCGTGGAAGGGGGTGGCTTGAAACCCCCTGTCTCCCCCCTGGATAAGGCCTTGACTATTTGGGAAAGATCGAGAAAATAACTCGAATAAAAACTGGCGACATACACAAGTGAACCTGGTTTTGCTAGTTACAGTATATTAAGTAAAGTTTAGCTATACCTTAGACACACATAAATCTTTCACAATATAGTAATCAAACTTAGGCTAACGAGCAGAAATGTTTTTGGGAGGACGGATAACGCTTGGCAACAATCTTCTCTTATTTTTATACCGATAAATCTATATTGATAATATACTATAAACCGATAAATCTATATATCGGTAAATTTTAGATTTCTACCGATAAATTTTATACCTTGTCATAAGCATATTGTGTTTCCCCAAAATTTCTATCTACTTTTTAGGCGGAACATATGGTTTAGTAGTAAAAACTATGTGTGTCAGTCCTCATCCGATTATCTAGAACTGTGGCTCCCAACCGTTTTTTAGCCATGTCTCCCCTAGGCATTTCTACGATCCTTTTGCCCCCTCCCCCCCCTTTTGGTAGTCAAACATTATTTTGTTTTTCAAAATTTTAATTGTATTCGTCTGAAAGCAGCTACACTAATGAAAATAATTGTCTGTATGCAACACCTTTTATACAATGTATAACGTAATCGTATTAAATATTTTTTTGTTCTATAAATGAATTTGAATTTGACTTCACTCACATGAAAAATATTTCTTTTCAAAATTAAGGCTCTAAAGTAAAGTCAGCCGAAGGGTTCAAGTCCTGCATATGACCCACCAAAATATCGCACACACCCCACCGGTGGGGTGAGACATAAGATGGGTCCAGTGGGTTGGGTAAAAAACATTTTGTTATGTACTTAATAATTGAAATTATAAAGATTAGCTATGGAAATCCAGTCAAGAAAATTTGATTTTCGTTCATTTAAATGTTTGTACTAAAGTTCAATTTTTGAGAATTTTTCGGTGTCTTTTTGTGCTAAAATTGTGCTCCACCCCTTGCTTAGACTATCTGACTTGTTTGGTAACTTAATTTAAACATTTGCAGAACTTCTGAAAAAAACGTCTTCTAAGTTACATTATAGCTAGTCTTTGAACTAGGAAACGCTTTTTCTCAGAAATTTTCCTTTTAATTTCCTGTAATTATCCTGTGATTCGCCTTTTCTAATGAACAATTGGGTTTTTCCTCTTTGTATTGACTTTTTGCCCTAATTTGGCTGGATTAATTTTTGTTACTAGAGGTAGGCTATATTTCATGTGGCTAAATAGCTAGATTGTACCATGTTCGAGGTGCAACACTTAATTATTTCTTTTTTCAGTGTGCGCCACCTCTTGTAGTCGCTTCAAATATTGATGAGAAGACATTGAAGAAAGATGGCGTTTGTGCAGCAAGTCTTCCTACTACAATGGGCATCGTAGCTTGATTTCTTGTCCAAAATTCACTGAAGTATGTATTATATTTACTGTTTTGGATCATAATAAGCTAAAGATCCGGTACAGTCTGTCCTGTAAATATCATCAATAGTGGCCAACCCATAACCAGATATACCCAATTAGGTTTTTGCTGTGTGGGCTTATACAACTTGGCATGTAGATTTACCAAAAAATTAACATATATAAAAAGGTTTATATGGATTTTTCCATGTTAAGACATGGTTGACAGGCTCAGAAAAGGTTAACACGTACTTTGACATCTTCAGAAAAGCTGAAAAGTGGAGAAAAACGTTGACGTGTTCAGGAAAGGTTGAAATGAACGTTGGCTTCTTCAGAAGATTACGCACACAGAAAAAGTTTAAATGTAATTGGACATGTACTGAGAAGCTGAAACTACTAAACTCATTGTAAATAATTCAAAAATTCATGGTCGTTATTATTTTACATCAGAAAGAGTTAACATATTTTTTTAATATAAGAAAGAATTAACATTACTTATTGAACATAAGTTATTATTTAACATAAATGGTAACTGCAACCTAGTAAAGAATGATCACATTTACCCAAAGATCCAGTTGAGTCTATCTCATAAGTATCAACTGTAATGGTCACCAGTAATGCCACGCGGGTTTAGGCAGCTTGACAGGTAGGTTTAACAAGAAAAAAGGCTTATGTTTTATTTTATTGGTCACTGTTCAACTTAGGTAAAAAAGATATAACATACAGTTGGTCAAATTAATGAAAACTAGTAAATTTGATAAATGAAAATGACTTATTTAAGGTCAGAAACTGATTTGGCCTTCCTTGTTTAAGTTGGGGCGATTTGGATAACCTACGAAAATGCAATGCATTTTACCATATCTTTTCCAGAAAATTCGCTTGGATTTTGGAAAGAAAAGAGGAATAAGATTAAAATTTCGTAAAAAATTCAAAGGTTGACAGGTACAAAATAGAAAATATCTATAAAAAATTTACGTTGGGATGTCAAGAAAAGGTTGTCAAGAACCTGCACTTTCATTTCTTAGAAAAGTTGACAGGCTCACAAAAGGTTTTACGTCGGTATCCGGTAATTTAGGGCTACAACGTCTTCCCTTTGTTGGATTTTCTCCTCGTTGGGTTAACTTAGGCTACAGCGTCTTCCTTTTATCGGGGTTTCTCCTCATTGGGGTAAATCAGGGCTACAACGTCTTCCCTTTATTGGATTTTCTCCTCATTGGGTTAACTCAGGGCTACAACGTCTTCCCTTTATTGGGTTTTCTCTCATTGTAGGTGAAAATGCTCTAATTTTCGAAAATCAGAGTTTTCTAGCCAAAGTTTACGTTGAGATGTCAAGAAAAAGATGCCAAGAACCTGCACTTTGATTTCTTAGAAAAGTTGACAGGTTCACAAAAGGTTGTACGTCGGTATCCTTAGACATTTACAAAACGCAAAACAATTGCATGTATGTTTAATGTTCAATGAGGTTTGGGATACACAAAAGAAGCTGACACAAACAAAATAGAATAAATTATTATGAAATTTTGGTTACTGCAATAGCGACAACCTAGTAAAGAGTGATCCGCGGCCCGTAGTAACTGAAAATAGAAAAATCCTTTAGGAAAGGAATTGTCTAATTCAGAAGAATCCCCATTTAGTTTCCATTAGCAGCAGAAGACCTGATAGTGGAAAAAGGGGGTGATCGATTGTGCTGATTATAAATATAAGCGTCATATACTTGGTCGTTTGGTGGGGGGGGGGGGGGGGCTAGTCTTAAAAAATAAACTTGTTTTTTTGCTCTTGAATAATACGCGCTGCAAAAAGTTTCAACAATGATTACTTAGCCTATTATAATCATATCACTAAGGGCTAAGCAATGCCGATGACCTTGAAACTTGTAATTTTGTTCTTTTCATTCATAAAATAGTAATAAAAAAATTGACATTCCACTAGGCGTACTTGACGAGTTACAGCAATTTACTCTCTGACTACTTCTAATAGCAAGTACCATTTATTTTGTGTAATTAACTTATTAACTCATGTCTTCCGAAAAAAAAAGAGCTCAGAATCAACAAATTTAGTAAGCTCGTTTCCAAATGTCTCTTTAAATTTCTCTTAGGCCAAAGCACTGAAAGCTCCTGCCAAACAAGTCCATTTTTGATCAAAACCTAATTTTTCTGAGCTTTTCTTTTAAATGTGAAATGTGGTAGATTCTTCCTTCCTTGAGCTTAACCTCCTCTAGAAACTGGTTGAATTGTGTTTTGTTCAGATCAGGTAAATTAATTATGTGGGAATTTGAGGAAATAGAATGTAGTACCCGTTTGTCGACTATATAAAAAGGATTTGAGTATCCAGTGTGGTCTTGATTACGTCAGGTGGTATTTTAAAGCCTTCTGCTGCTTGCTGATCACCCAAAACCTCAAATATCAACATTTTTCTCATACGACTCCTTGAATGATTTGAATCCGATCAGTAACGGCTATAAAGCAACTACAAAAATCTCATTTTTCAGGTTTGAAAATATCAGTATAAAGTATTAAAATTAGTATCAAAATTAGTATAAAGAAACTATAAAAACTTCATTTTTCAAGTTAAAAAATATCATTATAAACATTAAAATCAGTATAAAGAAACTACAAAAACCTAATTTTTAAAGTTAAAAAATATCATTATAAACATTAAAATTAGTATCAAAATCAGTATAAAGAAACTATAAAGATCTCATTTTTCAAGTGTGAAAACATCAGTATAAAGTATTAAAATTAGTATCAAAATCAGCATAAAGAAACTATAAAAACTTCATTTTTCAAGTTAAAGAATATCATTATAAAGTATTAAAATTAGTAATAAAATGAGTATAAAGCAACTACAAAAACCTAATTTTTAAAGTTAAAAAAAGGACTAGAAACCCATCAAAAATGAATACAGTCTACAGGATCCAAAAAGAATACAGTCCTTAACAACTATGATCAAAAACTCTTCACTGGAGGTATTCTCTCCCCCCTTCTTAAAATTTGAAGTCCGAGGTCCTGAAGTCCTTTTCTTAAGTCCGGTATTATTTAACACGTTGACTTCTAAGGTTACAAAACAAGTTTCTGACGGTCTAAGCTTTGATACTTGTGATTTGAGTCTAATAAGCTATGCTGATGATTTACTTATGTTGAGTTTCTCATTGAGTTTACTACAGGATAATTTAGATAAGCTTGTATCTGGTCATAGCGCTATTGGTTAGAAATTAATGGCCAGAAAACTTCAGCTCTGCGAAATGAGAGACACCAGCACCAACTGTATCCGTAGATGGTGCTATTATCGCACCGTCTTCTTCGCTCAAATATATAGGTCTGTACGGCCGAGATCAGAAAGCTACAAGAACTCATTTTCTTGATATCCTTGTGTCTAACCTGCGAGTGAGCTGTGCTAAACTAGACCCACTGAAGTATTCTTACAATCGGTAAATTTTGTCGAGACTTTACACAGCAATGGCATTACCTTATGTTATTTACCTTTCCCCGCTTTGGGAATGGCTCACAGAAACAGAGAGACTGAAAGTTAGGTCCGCGTTATGTAGATATTTGAAGTTTTTATGTGCATACCGCTATTCGAGAAAAATTCATTTCTTTTGAATAAGTACCAAATTACAGATCCCCGTGAAGCTGTGGCAGAACAGGAAATTAATACTAGAAAATGTGCCCTTGAGCACCTTTTTGATTTCCTACCGTTGCATGTCATATACGAGCTATGAATGTATATAGTGATTGTAATTTAATCGTTTAATCTTGAAGTATTGTTTTCCGTCTTTTTCTTTTTCCTTTTAATTACTTCTTCTTTATACTCCGCCATGCTGTTGTTTTGATGGTGGAGTAAAATAAACTATCTATCGATCTATTTATAATTTAGTCTCTGTAGCGCTGATGAGTGCTTTTTTCTCTCCTTAAGGGATCTCTCTAAACATAGTATAGTTGGATATTTGTGATATGTGGTTAAAATTAAGCTTCATTTTCGATAGGTATAATTTTAAAGTAGCATCTATTTGAAACTGCATTAGATTTTTTACATCTTTAATGAGATCAATCAATTGCAATGTAGATATTAATGTGTTTCAGAGGATATGCTTGAAGTCGATGGAATAAAACTCCATATTACCTACATTTTTCAGCTTTAGCCTCCAAGCCAATTTTGAAAGTACAGATAAGATATTTTGGTTATATAAAAATCATTTTGCCAGATCAGATACTTTGGTCAGACTTTACAGACTCCTTGTAAATAAAACTATTATTTTTTGGCGATATTTTGTTTTCGATGCAGAATAAATAATATAATTTTCTGGATTTTAAAATCACTTTTTGAAAAGTAATATTTAATATGTTTTTGAAATGATTTACATTTCTATGCTGTATTTTGTCTTTAGATTAGTTGTGGGTGTTGCAAGTTGTAAATGTTAATTCGTAAGATAAATTCTTTGAAAACATTAAGTTTTTGTAAAAAAAAAGAGAAAAAATAAAACTTCAGAATAAAGCACCAGATCACCTGGTACTATAAACGCTTTTTTAAGCAAAAATTTTCTCTGAAACGTATTTTAAAGCATTAGTCAGCCTGATGGCCAAAATAACTGAAGATCTCCAACGTCAGGGAAAGTCCCAAGATCTCCTAAAGTTTTGATTGGATTTAGAAATCTGTGAACTTCGAATTTTAACTGGTTAATATATTTTTAAAAAAATTTCGAATATATTTTTTTCTAGATACCTGCTGAAATTCGGTCAAGTTACAAAATACCTTGGATATAGCGCTCTTACTGACTTCTTCCCAACAATGGAGCTCAAACCAAATACTACCTGTGAAGATTCCTTTTGTCGAAAGCAACAAAGTACTAAAAAATTAATTGAAAAACCCATAGTTGAACCACCCAAAGAAGAAACAGTCGTTCATGAAGAGGATTGGGGGATTACTCTTGTAGATGAAAGTGCTGTGGTCGATGAGTCAAAGAAGGAAGTTGCTAAAGGACTTAGTTATGCTTATGAAGTGCCGGTTTCAGATGTCACCTCTGAAGAGCCTGTGGTTCAAGAAGAAGGTGATCTAGATGATTTGATGGCGAAATTGAAATCCCTTTAATAGTGTTTTAAGTGGTAGTATTTTTTCTTTCAAAAGTATTTAAATCAGCTTATATTAGGAGACAAAGGATAAAAGGGTTCATTATTGAAATGAACATAACTTCTCGTCATTTTCAGGTAGTGAAACATCGTAATAGTTAAGGTCAAGCATTTTTTTTAAGCAAGCTGAAGAGTGTAAATTAGCAGATTTGTAGCAGGAGTTGTTGTAGCTCTATTGTAACACGATCGAATTTAAGAGGTTTTCTTTTTAGTTTATTATTTTCAGCTTTTTACCCTCAGGTGCACCACTTCTCAAAAAATCTTTTCCAGAAATTATGATTTCAGATAAGATAATGAAATCATTTTCTTAATCTTTTTTCTGAATTTGAAAGCTATAGCCTAACTAAAACTAAAGTTTTAACTACAATATCGATTGCTTAGTTTTTGGAATTTGTTTCTAGATCTTGTGGGGTTCGTTCACTTTAATGCTAAACTTTGCCTTATTAGTATTTTTTTTTTTTTTCCGGTTTGATTTTTTTCAAACTTTTTCAACGATTCTTCACTGAAAACTAATGGCAAAGGTAAAAGAAAACAATTTTGAATTGAGAACTCTCTAAAACAGAATTGACTTCTGTGTTTATATATACGGATTGACCAACTATATAGACAAATAGACTTAGACTAAATGAAGGGTTTTATTTATTTTAAACCTAATATTTGACTATATGTTGAATCAATATGAATAAGTATGAATTTTCCAGAGGTTCGACTCGTTAGGGGCAGAGTTGTTCCTAGAGTTGGTGGTGCCCAGGGAAAAATTAATTATAGCCTCCCCTCCTAACTGAAATATAAACGAAAAATGCCAATAATAGTGGAAAAAAATGTCCATGTGGAACACCGTTCATCCGTAGAGCTCTGCCCTTCCGCCACGGCACCCGGGCCTTGTGAACGGTTCTGACTAGGGGATAGGGTGAGGGGGTAAATGTAGTTGGGGCATTTAGGTCTTAATGTTTATGCCCTTGCGCTTGTTCTTCAGCCGAATATTGGAAGGGAGTCTTCCCGTCCCTACAGTATGCCATATTTTATTCACATATTCTATTGTCATTCGGGTGAGATGGTGGAGCTTCTAAGATGGGGTCAACGTGAAAACCAAGATTAATCTATTCGAGGGTAGGTAGTGTAAAAAAAAAACAGTTTTAGCTTACAATTGCTGTAGTAGCTTGGATTATTTAGCAGTACTTTAATAATAGGAATGCATGGGGAACTGTTAAATTAGGTCGCATTGACCTACCAGATCTATTTGAAGAAATTTGAAATAGATTTAACCTAGAAATTTCCATTCAACCAGCAGATTTATATACATTTGAAAAACGGAATGAGGTGGAGGTAATAAAATTTTCAAGGAGGGAGGGAATATAGGGACTTCCAAGGAGGAAAGAAAAGTTGTAAACTCAAATTTGAATAGTTGACGTCATTATTTTTAGTTCTTGGGTTGCGAATGACAGATCGTGATAATAAATATACCAAATAGTCTAGGTTTATGTGTTAAATTTTTTTTTGCATTCCATTTTCAAGTTTGGTTATGTGATGGTTAAGGAGTTGAATAAAAAGTTTATAATAATTTTTACTTCTTTTTTTTTAGAAAGGAATTATGTTTAATTAAGAAAATAGTATGATTGAAAGTAGAAAAAAAGTAAACATTGCGACTTCTCCTTGATATGGCTAAAAACTATTATAAACCTAGAGACGAAAAGCTTAGAGTTTACATATATAACCTGGTTTGTGGTTTCATATATAGGAATTGAGAATATAAGAGCATAAGTCTAGAACTTATATTTTTTTTTTCTAATTTAGGGACTAGAGACCACGAGAATATAAGTATATGACTTATATATAAGAGTGCATTCTGGTCTTCTAATTTAGGAACTGGAGCCTGCACGAGTGAAAGTCTAGTATTATGATCCGTACCCCACTCCGACCTAAGGACTAGAGACTGCAAGGATATTGCAGTTTATCAAAGTCTGTCAAATTCATCAAGTTTATTAATTAGTTCGTTTGTTTTCTCAGTTCTCTTTGTAAAATATTAATAATTTCAGTAGTTGTTGTTTTTTGTCGGTATGGATTTTAATATCAAAATCGACTGTTTTATGTATTTGCAGCCAAAAAAAAAAAAAAAAAAAATACATTTTCACCTTTTTCGAGGCATTTCTGCTTTCGTAAAATTTAGTATTTTTCTGCCTTTAAAAAATTAAAAATTTTCCTGCTCTTGTAAAGTGTAACATACCACCTTTTAAAGTTACCTTGCTGAAATAATGACATCACTGCAACTTAAAAACTTCAACCGTTCGATTATTTTTTTAAGGAAAGTTATTATGAGACTTATAGTCATGGGTTTTTCATGTTCGAAATGCAGCTGTGTGTTTGGAGTAAAATAATCTAAGTATACAAATCAGTCTTCCAAAAAAATTTGGTCAACATTGTTAGAATAACTTAGTTTCATTATATTTGTGATGTGGGGCTTTTGTCTAACCAGTGGCGGTTCCAGGCCTGGCTATGGTGGCATGTGCTATGGTTGATGGTCCCACTGATTAGATTAGCGAAAGAAGGGCATGGAAACTGCAAATTGAAGGGAGGATTCTAGAATATTGGTTTAAATTAAACTGTTCGAGACTCATTTTCTTAGGTGCCATTCCTAGCGTGATATGAAACGGTGAATCGACCAAAAATGATTTTAACAACTAGTTCATATAGGTCAATTGTCACAACTGTCTTAGGTGCTTGACCTTGAGGCACTTGACCACGTAAAATCAAGTTTTTAACCTTATTTTCGAATCCGCCACCGTTCATTTCACAGGAAAGGATAAAAAAATACGACAAACTGTTAATTTCGAGTTTTAACCCCCTCCCCGTCCTTTTAGGGTGGAAAATGGCATAAGGGTACGAAAAATGGAAATCTAAATTCTGATTTAGAGTCAACCTACTTGAATTAATAAGAAAATACTATTTAAACTCAAACATAACTATAAATACAAAAGTCGATATCCCCCTTATTTCCCCTTCAAGGGTAAAATTCGGGATACTTGTGTAGGGGGGATTTTCTGTGTAATACAACTGATTTTTCTAAGTATTTTAGAGTAAAAGGAATTCTGTCGCAATTTCCCCGAGGTATGACCATTTTTTGCCGTATCTTTCCTCCACTACATTTCAAAATTCACAAGAAGATCCAAAAGTAAATTCTAATTTAATGCCCGAAGTCTAAAATTCTAGGAATGACAAATAAAACTCCATGTTAAAGGGAACGCTAGTGCCACCCTTTGAATTTCCAGCAGTCCTTCCTAAAACGAAAATTTGGAAGACTAATTATTTTACCATCATACTATATAATAATCAAACAGATAGTGGTAACGAACTGCAATATGGAGCGATCCGGCTCAATAGTAACCAAAACTCTAAAAAATAAATTTTGATACCAATAGGTACATCAAAAGGATCGCATTTTAAGGCTGATTTTGAATATATAAGTTTCATCAAGTTTAATCTGACCCATCAAAAGTTAGAAGCCTGAGAAGAATTTGCCTTATTTTAGAAAAAAGGGAGAAAACCCACCTAAAAGTCATAGAATCTTAACGAAAATCACATCATCAGATTCATCATATCAGAGAACACTACTGTAGAATTTTCAAACTCCTATCTACAAAAATGTGGAATTTTGTATTTTTTGCCAGAAGGCAGATGACGGATGCTTGTTTATTTTTTTACTTTATTTTTTTTCCCAGGGGTGATCGTAACGATCATGTGATCCTAGAATATTGCGAAAGGGCTCATTCTAACAGAAATGAAAGGTTCTAGTGCCCCTTTTAAGTGACCAAAAAAATTGGAGGGCACCTAGGCCCCCTCCCACGCTAATTATTTTCCCAAAGTCACCGGATCAAATTCTGAGATAGCCATTTTATTCAACATAGTCGAAGAACCTTATAACTCTGTCCTTGGGGACGACTTACTCCCCCAGAGTCCCCGTGGGTGAAGCTACAAACTTTGACCAGTGCTTGCATATAGTAATGGTTATTTGGAAGTGTACAGACGTTTTCAGGGGGATTTGTTGGTTTGGGGAAAGGGTTTAGAAGAGGCGGATATGTTGGGACACTTTCCATGGAGGACTTTGTCATGGGGGAAGAAAATTTCCATGAAGGGAGTGAAGGATTTTCTAGCATTATTAAAAAAAAACAAATATGAAAAAGTTTTTTAACTAAAAGTAAGGACCAGCATTATAACTTAAAACGAAAAGAAATTATTACGTATATGAGGGGTTCACCTCCTCCTAATACCTCGTTCTTTACGCTAAAGTATTTTTAGTAATTTCAACTATTTTTTTTTTGACCTTTGTGATTCAGGGGTCATTCTTCAGGAATTGGGACAAAATTTAAGCTTAAGTGTAAAGAGTCAGGTACTGACGAGGGGATGAACCCTCTCATATACGTAATAAAAACCTACGAATACAGAAGTTCGTTACGTATGCTAATTTGTAAGTTACTTACATCTTTTACTAATGCAAATGTTCCTAAAAAATTAAAAGTTCTAGTTGCCTTTTTAAGTAACCAAAAAATTGGAGGGCAACTAGGCCTGCTTCCCCGCTCCTTTTTTTCTCAAAATCATTCTGTCAAAACTATAATAAAGCCATTTAGCCAAAAAAGAAAAAAATAAATAAAATTTCGTCTTAATTATTCATCTGCGGAGAGCCAAAATCAAAACATGCATTATTTCAAAAAACGTTCAGAGATAAAATGAAAAAAAACAAGTTTTTTTTAACTGAAAGTAAGAAGCGACATTAAAACTTAAAACGAACAGAAATCACTTCGTATATGAAAGAGGCTGCTCCCTCCTCAACGCCCCGCTCTTTACGCTAAAGTTTTTTACTGTTTTAAGAAGCAGAGTTGAGAGAAAGAGTCATAATTTGACTCTTTCTGAGAGAAAGAATCGTTTTAAAACATCTAGGCAAGCCCAGTAAATGAATAAATTCAATTTTTATAGATTTTAAGAAAGGCTTCGATCTTGTGGATCACGAAATTTTGCTGAAAACCAGTGAAGAAGAATATTACAGAATATCTAAATAATATAGTAAAATGTTTTCTAGAAAACAGAAAATAAACTGTAAAATATAAAAATAATTTTTCCTCTGCTTTTTTCTGCAATAGCAAGAAACCAATTATTAGTCTTTCTCTTTTTATAAAATTTTATTAAATTTTTATTTTTACTTGATTTTATTTAATTATTAGTTTTCAATTATTATTCCTCCTCAGAATAAATGAAATAGCTGCAAGACTAGACCAAAGATGCAAGTATCTAGGTGATTTGTGTGGCGGAGGTAGTATCTAGATTCGGACAAAGCCAACTTTCAGTTACATTGAACAAGTTACCTCGGAAGAAACAAAACTGAATATGGTGCTAAATAAAGATAAACGTTTTTTTTTTTTTTTTTTTTTTTTACGAGAAGATAGTCTCATTTTGAATCAACCATTGACTCAAACCCCCTAAAGAATAGCACTACTTTGCTATGGGGTAGTAATATCTTCTGATCTTACTTTCCAAGAAAATACAAGATTGATTGTAAAAAAGGCAAACTAAATCTTGAAAACAAAAAAGAGTTTCCCCGCTCCAAAGGATAAACTAAAATTACTTTCCAACGTATTTGTTCTGCGACTTTTAGAATATCAATGACTGTTTTCCATTTTGCTCTACAAAGAGAAGCGAAGAAATTGAAAGGGTTCGTCAGAAGAGGTCACCACAAATTATTTAAGGAAGTTTCCCATTATCGTACTGTTTTATCTAAAACCATCTATTCTCGACATCCTTAATATCCATCGTGAGAAAGCTGGTAATGAATTCTGAGTCAACCCTTCTTCGTCCCAACTACAAGAACTTCTTCCCTTTTCCCTTTTAAATCCTAACTTACCACTTATATGACTGAGAAAGTTCCCAAATTGACGCCGGTATACTCCTAATCACAGCACTATTCATGACGCTTTGTGTCGAAATTTGTTCTTGTTTTTTATAATTTGTCTTGTGTTGATGAGTTTTAAGTATTACATGGTCTTCTATGGTTTTGATCAAATCTTAAAGTTGTCACCGTTTTTTATTTATGGTGAGTTTTTGTTTTGGTTTTCAACAGATACCATGTTTGGGCCATTCCTGTTAAAGTGTATCTTATTCATCAATTAAGGATGATTTCATTTGATCTGAATTTAGGGAAGTAACTTGTTGGTACTGTTTCCCAAGGACTTTTAATAGGCCCCGATAGTGTGGTAAGTGTTTTGTTAAAATAAGATAGCAATGTTAAATAAGATAAGGTTAAATCAGGTTACTGAAGATGATGAATATGGTTTTTGAAAAAAAAGGAGTAGTGCCGAGTGATTTGCAAAAAACCCGATTAAACCCATGTATAAAAAAGGTGATAAGTGTGGTAATCATTAAGGTGTTAGACTAGTTTCTCTAGGTAGCAAATTAATTAGTATGATGATACTTCTTAGACTTAAAGATGCTATGAAAGTTTTAAGAGAAGAACATTGTTTTTGTTAGGAATGCTAATTGATGTGTCGACTCTTTTGTCAAGTTTCCACTCTCAGATTGATGGAAATTGATATAATTTTGAAGTGCCTGAGTCATCAAAAAACTTTAATCCTCAGTTTTGTAGATTTTGAATAAGCGTTCGATACAGCTGATAGAAGATTTTTAGAGAAGATCCTATCTATGCATTGTATACGAGAAAAATACATTAAAGTGATTATTGCTATGCAAAAGTAACGCTGCTGTGGTTAAGGTACAAAATGTGGTTAATAGCTGGTTTCGTATTAAATCAGGAGGTAAGCAGGATTTTGTTCAATATGCGTAGAGTTTATTAAAAATAACTTACACCTTCAGAAATGAATGAGCCACCGTACTGCATTTCAACCTCAGAAACTCGGGGTTCAATATGCGTAGAGTTTATTAAAAATAACTTACACCTTCAGAAATGAATGCGCCACTGTACTGCATTTCAACCTCAGAAACTCGGGGTTCAATATGCGTAGAGTTTATTAAAAATAACTTACACCTTCAGAAATGAATGAGCCACTGTACTGCATTTCAACCTCAGAAACTCGGGGTTCAATATGCGTAGAGTTTATTAAAAATAACTTACACCTTCAGAAATGAATGAGCCACTGTACTGCATTTCAACCTCAGAAACTCGGGGTTCAATATGCGTAGAGTTTATTAAAAATAACTTACACCTTCAAAAATGAATGAGCCACTGTACTGCATTTCAACCTCAACTCGGGGTTCAATACGCGTAGAGTTTATTAAAAATAACTTACACCTTCAGATATGAATAAGCCACTCTACTGCATTTCAACCTCAACTTGGGGTTCAATATGCGTAGAGTTTATTAAAAATAACTTACACCTTCAGAAATGAATGAGCCACCGTACTGCATTTCAACCTCAGAAACTCGGGGTTCAATATGCGTTGAGTTTATTAAAAATAACTTACACCTTCAGAAATGAATGTGCCACTGTACTGCATTTCAACCTCAGAAACTCGGGGTTCAATATGCGTAGAGTTTATTAAAAATAACTTACACCTTCAGAAATGAATGAGCCACCGTACTGCATTTCAACCTCAGAAACTCGGGGTTCAATATGCGTAGAGTTTATTAAAAATAACTTACACCTTCAGAAATGAATGAGCCACCGTACTGCATTTCAACCTCAGAAACTCGGGGTTCAATATGCGTAGAGTTTATTAAAAATAACTTACACCTTCAGAAATGAATGAGCCACTGTACTGCATTTCAACCTCAGAAACTCGGGGTTCAATATGCGTAGAGTTTATTAAAAATAACTTACACCTTCAGAAATGAATGAGCCACTGTACTGCATTTCAACCTCAGAAACTCGGGGTTCCATATGCGTTGAGTTTATTAAAAATAACTTACACCTTCAGAAATGAATGTGCCACTGTACTGCATTTCAACCTCAGAAACTCGGGGTTCAATATGCGTAGAGTTTATTAAAAATAACTTACACCTTCAGAAATGAATGAGCCACTGTACTGCATTTCAACCTCAGAAACTTGGGGTTCAATATGCGTAGAGTTTATTAAAAATAACTTACACCTTCAGAAATGAATGAGCCACTGTACTGCATTTCAACCTCAGAAACTCGGGGTTCAATATGCGTTGAGTTTATTAAAAATAACTTACACCTTCAGAAATGAATGTGCCACTGTACTGCATTTCAACCTCAGAAACTCGGGGTTCAATATGCGTTGAGTTTATTAAAAATAACTTACACCTTTAGAAATGAATGAGCCACTGTACTGCATTTCAACCTCAGAAACTCGGGGTTCAATATGCGTTGAGGTTCTTCTAATTTTGAATCCATTGACTATCCCAGGATTTTCAAGCAGTTGATTTTCAGCCCTCTTTTGACTAGAATTATTGTTATGCACCAGAAATTGGCTGAAAATGTCACATCACTGGGAGAGAGACTTTTTGGCTAAGTAAATATCTTTGTTAACCCATTACTCTGCAGGATTATCTGCTCCTATTAGAAATGAATGCGCTACCGTACGGTAATACTGCCTCTAAAATTAAAGTTCAGTATGCTTATAGTTTTTTGATAATTTTTAATCAATCGACTGGTTCAGACTTTTCACTTAATTGGTTTTTGGCATGGTTTTTAATTGGTTTTTACTTGTGGCCGAAATCGTTGTTTTATACATCAAAATGGTTGAAAACGAAAGTTTGCTGTGGGAAAGTCCTTTTGACCAAAATATCTATGTCTATGTTAACCCTTATTTTGTAAAATTTTCTGCTCCTATCAGAAACGAATGTGCTAATGTACGGCATTACTGCCTCTGAGACTCGAGGTACAATATACATATATTTTTTAAATAATTCTAAATCAATTGACTCTCTCGGAATTTTCACACAATAACTTTTTTGACTTCTTTGGCTAGAATTCTTGTTTTGCACCACAAATTGGATGAAAAATGCCACTTTAATGTAGGACAGTCTTTTACGCTAAAATAAATGTCTATGTTCACCCTTATTTTGTAGGACTACCCAGCCTTTAGAAACAAATGCGCCACCGTAATGCATTTCTGCCTCTGAAACTCAAGGTTCATTATGCGTATTCACTGTCTCAGCATTTTCATACAATAGCTTTTTGGCCTTTTTTTTACCAGAATTGTGTTGTTACACCACAAACCCGCTGAAAACGCAGCTTTGCTGGGGTTAGTTTTTTTGGTTAAATTAAATGTCTATGTTAACCGTTTTATTTTTAAAACTACTTACACCATTAGAAACGAATGCACAACTATGCAGCATTACTGCCTCTGAAAGTCGAGGCTAAATACACTTATAGTTTTTTCTGTAATTCTAAATTGGTTTTTGGCATTCTTTTCGCCGGCACATCAAAATGGTTTAAAAACGTCACTTTGCTGTGGGACCAATTTTGACTAAAATAAATATCCATATTAACCATTTGTTTTGTAGGCTTCTCTGCACGTTCAAAACAAATGCGCCAAAGTACACAATTACTGCTCCTTGGCACCCCTCATCATTCCTGACATTTTTAGTCAGGAATAGGCTAGCTACATTCTTAGATATTTTTTAAAATAAAGTCATATCCAATTCTGTTTTCCCGGCTTCTGAACCTGGTTTACAATGGTGCCACTTTCAATTCTACTGGCTTCATTATACTAGTTCATACTAGTTCACTATAGTTCAAGGTTTTGCAATAACTGGTTAAGGATAAAGTTTACACTGGTTAAGTGTAACCTTGACCTACATAAGAGGATTATCAAAAGAATTATTTGTGCATGAATTGTAGAAAAAAATTATTGAGTTATTATTATTGAACTATTTGAACCAGTAAGCGAGAATCATTTTATTTTACCAGTAAGTGAGCAGAAGAGGGGAGGTTTCTGTCGCAAGGGCCGTAGTACCTGCCGGGAGTGGTGTCTCCCTTAAACTGCGGGGAATAGACAGAAGAAACCTATACTTCCCTCGGTAATTGGTATATAATTTTGGCGTGTTTCAGGCGTGATGCCTGTTACCAGTAGTGACGATAATCCTGTCCTTGTTTATTCACCGGTACTGATTTTTGTACAGAGAATTGGAGCAGAGGATGACGTGATTAAAAGGCACGGAATGGAGTTTTTGACTCTAATTCGGTCAAGGTGGCAAAGCCGTTATTGTGGCAGCTTTGTCCGGGTCATGAAGATTGCCCTTTTCGGAAGGAAAATAATGCACTGGTTAGACATTTCAGTGACAAAATTACTCTATTGAAATCTCTTGACGAGATTGGCACTGCTGTTCCGACAATCGTCATAAAGCGTCATACGGAAGTACCCTGCCTCCCTGTTACTGCCTACACCTCTCTATTCTCAAAATTTAATGAGCTCCATCAAGCTTATTTGGGAATGTCTTCAAAACTTGACAATTATGAATTGAGCCTCCCACAATTACCGAAGCCGGCTTCAGTGCTAGATTCACATGCAACCGATATCGTCTCAAAGGTGCCGGACGCCTTATCTGACCTCTTATGCGAAAAGCTGCTATAGACCAAATTACTGGACATGAACTAGTACAAAGCGTAAAGCCATCAATGACAAGTGGTATATCAATATGTATAAGTCTGCTACGGAGAAATTCTGCTCGTCAATCCACAATATAATCTCCGGTACTACAACAAAGGTGGTTTCCAAGCGGTTTTTCGGTATATCACATAATATTCCTACCGACGTTGACATCAAGGTACTCGGAAGCCAACACGGTATCAAAGATGCAAAAAGACTGGGCCTATCTAAGTCTGTGAAACTTGAATTTTTGGATTCCTTTGCTCAATCTACGTTTTTCAAGCATGGCCTCAGGGTGGGCTATGAAATTTTTCCTGTTTATAAGTTCAAGGACCTACCCAAATCTTGTTTTAAATGCCGATCACTAGAGTATCTACAGAATTCCTGTCCCAGAGTTCTCCCGAAATGTGCTCGTTGTCGAGGGCCACACATATCAACAAAAGATGAGCCATGCATTGCCGATCCCAACTGTACAAACTGCAGCCAAAAACACCCTTCCTATAGCTTTTCCTGCCTTGTTATTAAGAATTGAATAAAGTGCAACTCCACCCTTTACCCATGATAGTATTGGTCTCAGTTATTTCGTTCAATATAAATGGCACCAAAGATAAGGATTTTGTTATTGATGAGTTGTACGGTTCCTAAGATTTGGTATGTCTCCAGGAGCATCTTTTCACTGCTTCAAGTTTGAATTTTTTGCGTCGAAGTCAGCATCTTACTGCGTTTCTGAGTCCAGCAAAAGGTGGTCGCCCTTCTGGTGGACTAGCCTGTGTTTTTAATCGGGACATTCATCTACCCTCCCCAGTACTCTTCTACTCCGACGATTTTTTTTGACTGTGCGTTTCGGCAGTATTGTGTTTATAAACTCTTATCCACCAAATAAAGGATACTCGATCAGATCATTAACTAAATTTGCAAAGGCTTAAAAGGCTTGCAAAAGGTCTGCTGAAAAATCTTGTGAATCAGGTACTGTCAAACTCTCTACAGTATATAATAATTGGGGACCTAAATACTGATATTAATCGATCTTCTGTGAGAAGTGATTTGCTTTATGAGTGTCTTCCGTCGTACCGTGTTGTGCCCAAATCCCACAATTTTTCATATTTTCATCATTCTGGAAGCACAAGTGATATTGACCATAATATTTGCTCGCCTGGTATTATCTCTTCTTCTGCTTGTGTTCATGTTAACGAGCAAAATACTGACCACATGCCAATTCCAGTGACATTTACAATGGATATTGATCTAACGGAAACCAATTGCTCGCGAGAAAAATCGAAGTGGTTTAAAAAAAAGTAATTGGAGCAAAGCCAATATACCGCACTACATCTCTAACTTGACAACCCTTTTTTCTACCATGCGTGTTCCATATCATCTTCTTCAGCGCCAGGTACCTACGAATGGTAAAGCCTATATTGACTGTTATTATAACCAACTTGTGATGTGTATGAGAAGGGCAGAAGAAGCTGCCGTACCTCGGCAACGTATTCGTAAAAGAACACAAAAACCTATCAGGTCAATGGACCCTTGTTTAAAGTCGATAAAAATGAAGCGAAACTATGGCTCCAGATATGGATTGAATGTGGTCGGCCAAGTTCTGGGTGGGTCGCTGATCTCAAACGTAAAACTAAAACCAAATATAAACGTTATCTGAGGTCGGTACGTTACCGCGGTATGGACTTCCCAGCGAGTAGGAAGGATTGGCGAAAAGTGATCAATTCCGACAAGTTAAATGATGAAACTATGACAAGTAATTGCCTTCCACCTTCAGCTTGGTATAAAAATTATTCTTCGATTTCTTCTGTGATTAACTATTCAGTGCATTCTGTATATACTCGCCTTCATACCCCCCTCTTTAGTACAACGCTTTCGCAACGCCATATAGTGCCCATATCTTTTTCTTCCTTAATTGATGCTGTAAAAGTTTAAAATCTGATTCAATAGATAAGGATGGTATTTCTAAGATGCATATGTCGATTGAATTCACTCCCTTGTCTCTCACTTTCAGCTTCTTTTTCAAATGTGTCTATGTACTTCATACGTACCTGAGAGTTTTCTATGTGGCACTGTTTCGTCAATTTTAAAAAGAGGAATGTCACCGACTGATTGTTCCTGCTATTACTGTATCTTGTAATATTAGTAAGGTTTTTGAGTATATCCTTCTACCTTTTTTGACTAAAAATATTATTGAGGGTGAGAACCAATTTGGTTTTCGAAATGGGATGGGTTGTCTTCTCTACTGGCTGATAATTCTTCCAAGGGAAATGGTCTTTATATTTGTGCTTTGGATCTTTCAAAAGTGTTTGATAGTGTGGTTCATAGCCAGCTCCTTTTTTCCTTGTATAATTTTGGGGTCAATCTCTCTGTTATTATGCTTCTTAGATATTGGTATTCATACTCTTTTCTTCAATTAAGATCTGCACCAGACACTATTATAAGAATACGAACAGGAGTTAGGCAGGGTGGTGTTCTGTCCCCCACGCTCTTTAAGATATGTATTTCTAGTGTGCTGGCTAAGATTTCTGGTACATACCTTTCTGGTCTTGCGGATGTTTGTTATCTTGCGTATGCTGACTACCTGCTTCTGATTAGCCGTTCCAAAAATGGGCTTTCCCAAATGGTCTCTATAGCTTCTGATGCTTTCTCTGATATTGGCCTTTCACTTAATATAGATAAATGTGAGTTTCTTCCCTATAAGTGTACTACTGCAACTCCCCTTCACTGTAATAACTTCACTCTCCCTCTTGTTGATTGTATTCGTTGGCTTGGTATCTCTATTATACTAACAACCTTTCGAGCTTACGTCAGCGTACTGTTTGTGATATAAGGAAAAAGATTCAGATTGGTGGTGCAAAAATTGTTGTAAACAGAGGGAAGTATAATAGACGTCCACTGGCCAAACTTTATTGTACTTTTTGTGATCATTCTTGTCCTTTATGCTTCAGGTCTTATCTCCCTTCTTAATAATGGTAATTTAAAAGGAATTCAGATAAATTATTTCAAATTTTGCAAATTTCTTCTGTATCTTCCACCTTGGGCAAAAAACCGGACTCTTGTTAGAAAATTCAGTTCCTGATATAATTTTAAAGTTGGAGATTCTTCACAGAAAACTCTCTTTGTATTTGTTTTTCTCTTTGTGTTTTTTTTATATTTATTCTTATTCCACGATATTTACTTTATGTATCGTGTGGGTGAAAAATAAAATAAAATAAATAAATAAATAAAATTTCATTCCAAGTTCCACCAATTCTTAGATTGTAGATATGGCTACCTCTTTGGTACCCTATGGCTGACAAATAACAACACTCTGGTGCATATTATCATTCCTTGAGATTTTTCAGCCTTTCAACCCAAAAAGTAACTCTATAAACCAAAAATGACCATTGTTTTTATTTGAATAGTGAAAACTCTCCATTTCATTGTTAGATTACAATGTTTAATGGTAATTCCCAGTTTGTGGCACTTAATGCCTAACAAGTGGCACCCTCTGGCATACATTATCATGGCTAAAGCATTTTTAAACATTTTAAAGACAAAATATCAGTTTAGACTAGAAAAAATCATTAAACTTAAAGGAAAACCCCCAATGATGTCACTTCTGATGACTCCCGGTAACTGAAGCCAGCGTGAGACAATGTACCAGCCCTGTGACATCCTCCGGCACACATCCTAAGAAATCATAAATTATTTTTAACGAAATAAAAATACTTATTAAAAAACAAAACTACATACTAAAAGATCATACATTCTTCTAACAAAATACAGAATACTTTTTACAAAACAAAAAGAAGGGCTATATTCCAATTTTTTTAACAAGTTTATATCAATCTCTGTGAAAAGATCTCTAAAAACGCTCAAAGAAGGACTATTTTCCTATGTTTTGAAAAAGTTTATACAATTCTCCAAGAAAATATGTCTAAAAACTTTCTAAGGAAAACTATTTTCCTGTGTTTGAACAGGTTTATATCTTTCTCTAAACAGTTATCCCTAAAATTCTCTAAGAAGGAATATTCTCCTATGCTTTGAACAGGTTTATATAATTCCTTAAGAAAAATCTCAAAAATTCTCTTAGATTTACTATTTTCCTATGTTTTGAACAAGTTTTATCATTCTGTAAGAAAAAATCTCTAAAAATTCTCTAAGAAGGACTTTTTTCTTATGTTTTGATCAAGTTAGTATCACTCTATAAGAAGGACTATTTTCTATGTTTTGAACAAGTTTATATCATTTTACTCTAAAAATATTCTAAGAAGGACTATTTTTCTATGTTTTGAACAAGTTTATAAGACCCTTTAAGCAATTATCCTAAAAATTCTTTAAGAAGGACTATTCTCTTCTGGTTTGAACAGGTTTATATAATTGTCAGAGAAAATATCTTTAAAAATTCTTTAAAAACGACTATTTTCCTATGTTTTCGAACACGTTTTTATCATTCTCTAGGAAGACATCTCGAAACGTTCTCTAAGAAGAACTATTTTCCTATGTTTTAAACAAGTTTTTATCATTCTCTAAGAAAATATGTCTAAAAACTCTCTAAGAAAGACTATTTTCCTGTGTTTGAACAACTTTATATCTTTCTCCAAGCAATTACCACTAAAATTCTTTAAGAAGGAATGTTCTCCTATGTTTTGATTAGGTTTATATCTTTCTCTAAGCAATTATCACTAAAATTCTCTAAGAAGGAATATTCTCTTGTGTTTTGAACAGATTTATATAATTCTCTAAGAAAAATCTCTAAAAATTCTTTAAGATGGACTATTTTCATATGTTTTGAATAAGTTTGTATCATTCTCTAAGAAAACATCTCGAAAAATATTCTAAGAAGGAATATTTTCCTATGCTTTGAACATGTTTATATCCTCTAAAAAAATTATTTCTAAAAATTCTCTAAGAAGGACTATTTTCCAAAGTTTTGAACAAGTTTATGTCATTCTCTAAGATAACGCATCTAAAATATCTTGAAGATGGACTACTTTCCTATGTTCTGAACAAGTTTATATCATTCGCTAATAAGACATCTCTAAAAGTTCTCTAAGCAAGACTGTTTTCCTATGTTTTGAACGAACTTATATCATTATTTATGAAAACATCTATAAGGGTTTCTCTAAGAAGGACTATATATCTTTGTTTTGAAAAGTTTCTATCATTCTCTATGAAACCATCTCTTAAAAATTCTTTACGAAGGACAATTTTTCTATGTTTTGAACAAATTTACATCATTTTTTAAGAAAACAACTCTAAAAATTCTCCAAGAAGGAGTATTTCTTTATGTTTTGAACAAGTTTATATCATTCTCCAAGAATATATCTCTAAAATTTCCCTCAGAAGGACTATTTTCTACGTTTTGAACAAGTTTACATCATTCTCAAAGAAAATATTCTAAAAAATTCTCTAAGAAGGACTATTTTCCTATGCTTTGAACAAGCTTATATCATTCTCCAAGAAAATATCTCTAAAATATCCCTAAGAAGGACTATTTCCTAAGTTTTGAACAAGTTTACATTATTCTCAAAGAAAATATTTTAAACAATTTTCTAAGAAGAACTATTTTTCTATGTTTTGAACAAACTTTTATCACTTTGAAAATATCAATTAAGTTTCTCTGAGAAGGACTATTTTCCTATGTTTTGAACAAGTTTGTGTTATTCTTTATGTGAACATGTCTAAAAATTCCTTAGGAAGGACTATTTTGCTCTTTTCTGAAGAAGTTGATATCATCTTATATATAAAGACCTCTAAACATTCTCTAGGAAGGACTATTTTCCTATGTTTTGAACAAGTTTGTATCAATCTCCAAGAAAATATCTTTATAATTTCTCTAAGGGCTATTTCCTTTGTTTTGAACTAGTTTATATCATTCTCTAAGAAAACATCTCTAAAAATTCTCGAAGAAGAACTGTTTTCCTATGTTTTGATTAAGTTTATATCATTCTCTAATAAAATATATCAAAAAATTCTCTAAGAGGGACTATTTTCTATGTTTTGAACAGGTTTGTATCATTCTCTAGGAAAAATCTTTAAAAATTCTCCAAGAACGGCTATTCTCTTATGTTTTGAAAAAGTATTACCTAATTTTCTAAGAATTTTGAATAGTATTACCTAATTTTCTTCTATGTTTTGAACAAGTTTATATCATTCTCTACGAAAATATCTCTAAAAGGTCTCTAGGAAGGACTACTTCCTATGTTTTGAATAATTTTATATCATTCTCTTATAAAACATCTTTAAAATTTCTCTAACAACAAAACCAAAATACATCCCAAACAGTCACAAATGGTTCATACAAAATAAAAAAATACTTGTTAAAAAACGGAGAAATACTTCTTACAAAGAAAGAATGATTCTTACAAAACAAAAATACACTCTAAGAAATTGAAAATTCTTCTTACATCATACAAATACTTCTTACGTAACAAGAAATTGTTACAAAACAAAAATACATCCCAAAAGATCACAAATTCTTCATACAAAATAAAAAATACTTATTACAAAATGGAAAATTCTTATAAAACAGAAATAAATCCTAAGAAATCGCAAATTATTCTCACAAAATATAAAATACTTCTTAAAAAATGAAATTAAATCCTAAGCAATCACAAACTGTTCATACATGATACAAAATATATCCTAAAAATCAGAGAATATTCTTACAAAACGAAAACACTTCTTACAAAGCAAAAAATAATTCTTACAAAACAAAATACATCCTAAAAAATCACAAATTCTTTTTATATCATTCAAAATACTTCTTACAGAGTAAAAACTAATTCCTACAACACATCCTAACGATCAGAAACTCTTCATACAAAATACAAAGTACTTGTTTAAAAAAAAATACTTCTTACAAAACAAAAGTAATTCATACAAAACAAAACACATCCTAAGAGACCATATATTCCTTTAAAAAAATTAAAAATACATCTTACAATACAAAAATAGTTTTTACCAAACAAAAATACATCCTAAAGATTCCCTAATTCTTCTTACAATTTTTTTTTTACAAAACTAAATACATCCTAAACAATTACAAATTTTCCTAAAAATTAAAAATACTTCTTATAAAACAAAAAAAAACTCTCACAATACAAAAATACAACCTGAAAAATCACAAATTCTTCTTACATCTTACAAAATACTTCTTACAAAGCAAAACACCAGTGTTACAAAATAAAAATGCATCCTAACAGTCACAAATGTTCGTACAAAATACAAAATACTTGTTATAAAACATAAAATACTTCTTATAAAACAAAAAATGGTTCCTACAAAAACCAGATCCTAAAAAATTTATTCTTCATCCAAATTTGTATAAGAGATTGTTCTTACAAAATTTTACATTCCTATCACGGCCATCCATTCATTTTCACTTTTGGATGACAACACGTCTTGACTCTCTCAAGTTTCTAGTGTTAGAGACTTATATAGTGGGAATTTATACAAAAAAACGTTCTAGTTAGGGTCAGCTAAGTTCACTTAGAGTGCCCCGCTACACCAAAGCAGGTTGAAGCCCTTTGCATTTATTGAAAGTAATATGTATTCTAATCATTTTACTTTAGTTTTTCAAAACATCAATGAGAAATTAAAAAACACAATTAGTATTACGATCAATGCCATTGGAAAGAACTAAAATTAACTGAATGTTTAATTTGTAATGATATTAATTCCTAAGAATCTCACCAACTGAAGATTTTATTTCATAGTATTTTTATGATTTTTAAATTTATAAATACTGAAAAATGTGTATAGTGTATTTAGTTATAAGTAAATAGCAAATGGTCTTTCTAATGTAATAAATACTGAAAAAAACGTGTAAAGTTTATTTTGTTTTAAGTAAATAGCAAATGACCGTATAGACCTTAAAACCTTTATATTTAGGCTCGTTAATAGTTTGAGTTGATTAATAAATTAAAGTTTTACTCGTATAAAAATCATTTATTCATCTACTTCTGTGCATATAATCTTAATGTTTGATACGAATATATATATTTTTTTAATTTCTGTTCTTTTTTAACTTAATTTATTTTTCAGCTGTAATTTCTGATCATTATGAGTTCGAATAACTATAGAACTTTATTTGTGTCAGTCAACAAGTTGTTTAGGCTCTTTAGCCTACTTTCTTTTGATAAACTTTGAGGAAAAGTATTTTTTCATTAATTTCAGTTAATTTTTGATTGCCACTAAAGTTTTGATATTTGATAACTTAATGAAGAATTCTCCAATTTTTCAAGTATTACACTTCATAATTTAAGTATCAGATTCTAATTTATTAGCTCAAAATAATACATTTTGATTTATGTTAAAATCGCCTCAGATTCCCCAAAAGCTTCAATTAAAAACTGTTAGCCATTGCTGAGACATTGCAGACAACCCCTCCCGACAACCGGGATAAAAAACGACCTATTTTGATTGAATTAAACAAACATCCCCTCAACTTGCTCTAAAGTTTTGTGCTGAAAACCGTTAGCTGTTCCAAATATATTGTTAGAAACATTATAACGAACTAGGGGTATATAACACGTTTTGAATTATTTTAGCATTTAATGGAATTTTTAGCTTCGCCCATCTTGATATTATGCATTTATTTCTTTTTAACAACCAGGATGCACATAGTTGTATTTTGCTATAATTGGACATTCTCCACAACATTCTCTTTAACCTTTAGCCTAATAATCTTAATTATTCTTAAGATATTGTAAACCTGCCGTTTGGAAAACCAGAATACATTTGGTGTCTATGATCAAGCTCCGCATCCCAATCGATATTTCCAAGTGTTCCAAAATTTATTTAATTTTTTGCCTCACCTAATGATTTAAATTTCTAATAGTCTTTGTCCGTTTTTTTGTGTGTCTAGTAATAGTTATTAAAATAAGTAAAAGTAAGTCAAAATGTAAGTGTAAGTAAAAATGTTCCGAAAATATTGTACCTACGCCAATGGACAATTTGAATGCTCATAAAGTTTATAATTTCAGTATTCCCCTCAATATTCTCTGAAGCTGGGCATTAAGATTGCTTAATGAAAAGAGTATATATATACCTTGGAGTCTGTGCAGTTGTCCCTGCAGATGTAAGTAAAACTCTATCCTAGTCACTACTATCCTACTCAGTCTGTTCTTCAAAAGACATGCTACCATAATCGTTACCATTTATTTTTTAGTGATGAAATCAGCAATTAGTATTCTATTATGATTACACTCCCAGCCTAAACAAGGCTAAGAGGCTTCCTTTGTCACCATGAGCACTACTCCGTGCCCAAACAACCTATTATACCTGCCTGAGCAAATAAAATTCTACATTTCCTAACTTAATGCTTACCAACCCTTTCTAAGTTTTAATTTACATTTTATAAGATCTTTAAAACTGCTATGGTTAAAAAGGAATAGAATTCAACAGCGTAGGCTAGGGACTAATAACTCTTTTCACATCCACACAAAGCTCTTAAACAAGCTTATAAATCTGCCTTGAACAAATACACAACATTAAAATAGTATATGTTTTAGACTTATCGTATTGTAGCCATTGCAAATTAAGTCCTTAAAAAAACACTAAATGAAAACAAAGAACGGACTTAAAGAAAACAAGAATTTCTTTTCAGAATTAGCTCTCTTCCAGATTGACTATAACATATATATATATATATATATATATATATATATATATATATATATATATATATATATATATATATATATATATATATATATATATTGCTGTTATGCTGAAAACGCCCCTTGCACATAGACCCGAAATATTCACTGAATTGAATTTCACGTCTTTGAAAAGTTTCTCGAGTGTTTCTAAGGTGTGTTTGTTTGATATGGAAAGGCAGTATGGTCTTCATCGCTATTTATCTTGTCCAAACATAAATAATCTATTTGAAGGTCCCTAGCAACTACTAGGGAGAACACATCTCTTTGTGTCCCCCACCCCAACTTTGCACCAGTTGGATCAGAGTTATTATCTTTCCCTTTTTGTATCCCGCTTCAAGTTTCTTTCTAAATAACTTACAGCTCTTATCACCCTTTCAGAATTGGAACTTTGTGTTTAGTATGTAGCGGAAAACTGAAGATTCTTCCAATGCAAACATTTCTATTTTTGTTAAAAATCACAATGATAAATATCAAATATATTTTCAGAAAAAAATTCAAAATTCTCTTGTGATAAATCCTTCATTAATCAACCTATATGATTACCAATTAGAAACAAATTAGATATGGTAAACTGGATGAAGCTAATAAAAGGAGAAATCACTAAACAAAGTATCTCATTGACATTGCCAATCCTAATAAGAATCAGTGGAAACAAACATTTACTGATAAAGAAAAAAATTGGAAGCCCAGGTTTAAGATTTTTTTGGCAGGTTTCTTGACCAGGTTAACATCAGCCTATTTGAACCCCTCGAACAGGCTGCTCACTTATTTTGTCTTTATCCTTCCAGCATTATCTTATCAATTACCAAAAGATGATTCCTCCTCCTTATCTTCTCTCCATTTTCTTTCTGAGATCAAAAGCAGAATTGAAAAACTAAGAAAAACAAGTATTTGTCCTTTGTATTTCTTTTAATCACTGTTTTCAGTGACCTCCTGTCAAAACCGTTGGTTTTCCCTTTGAACGAGAATACAAAGTGTGAGCAATTTACAAAAAAGTGAAAACCAATTTTCCTAACTTCCTCAAATACAAACTCGGGAAGCATGGCTTTGAAGCCGCCTAATCTTTTTCTCTCACCCCTAGATTTCTTAAATTTCTGAAGGACTCCTTGTACATTGATTAAAACAAAAAGTCATTCTACCTACTAAAAGAGGTTTTTTGGAATCTCAATTTGGGGACCACCATTAAAATTCTACCTCCCATTAACAAGTTTTTCTTATCAATCTGATTGGGAAAATTCTCGAAGTGCACAAAGCCTGGCCAAACTTAATTTCCATTGATCTTCGAAAAGCTTTTAACTTTGTTAACCGCAATAAATTAGTTGAGAAATTTGTCATTGAATTTAATATTAATTCTATCCTTATAAAATGGTTGCCTCATTTTTATCAAAATGCTTGTAGGTAGTCAAATACCAGAATGTCTAGCTCAATGAATTTGAAAACAATTAAATTCATCAAAAAACGCGGACTCTTTATGATTTTCTAAGCTGATAAGGCTTCATAATCTCATCTTTAAAATAAAAGCTGAGCTAAAAACATTTGAGTAAAAGTGGTTAACGTTACGCCTCCGTTTTGCAAAAAAAAGAACAAAATCTACTGCACGGAAAATATTTTCCTCTAAAGATACTTCCCACTTAGATTTCTCCCCTCTTGAGTCGCTTCTGCACCCGTTCAATTTCTTTTCCCCTGTTTGCTGATTTATCTCTGTATATAGTTCCCTTCATTACAGAAAAAATAAACAAATTAGCCCACTAGCTTTTCTCTCTTGTTATTTGATATTGTTGCAACATGAACTTTGTGTTTGTTCACCTGATTTGTTTTCCCTTTTATTTGTAAATGTCCCTTCAAAATGTTTTGTATTTACTGAATATTTTTTAATGAGATTTATCGGTTTTTATCTTTTAAATTTACGTTTCACAGTTTAATAATTGACTAACAAATGATCTTACATTCTGAAAATTTTTTTATCATTGTTTGCCAGTTGTTTACTTTTATTGTTTGATTTTTATGATTTTTGTTTGTCCTGTTTTTACTTATTGACTCTGAAATAAAAATTTGAACCTTTGAAGCCTCTGACAATAGCTGTTGGGATCAAGAGTTTTATCTAATACTTTGAGGTGAGACACCTAGAATTGCAGGACTTTGTAGGTATCCTCTCCATACCCCTCAACAACCCCCTTGGCTCCATATCCTTACCGCTTGGTTTCATAGCCCAGCTATATTCAGCTGTATGAATCAGATGCATTGACAATAAATATTTACCGTACTGTTTTTACCCTTCTAGATACTAGGTTGCATATCTGAGACTATTCTGTTAGCACTGTAGTACTATTCAGCACTTTAATAATTTAATGTGTAATTAGAAAATTAATTGCTGATTTCGTTTCATCGTACTAATTATGGTCTGGTCTACCATTGTTAATTTTACATTTTAATTCTCAAATAATATAATTAATAACTATAAAATTATGGTTAATTTAATACATTGGGTAATATTTTCAAAATCTTCAACATTGCTCCTTCTTGTTTGTTGGCAACTTTCCTATGATAGCCTTATTTGGTAGCCTACAGTTTTGGCTGTATACTGCTGCTGGAAAAATGACATCAATTGTAAAGCTGTCATGCCTTTAACATGCCAAGCGCCTGGACTATCAGCACCAGCCTTCATGATTTGAATCTGACTTCGCATGAGTTTCCTAAGCATAACTTGGAGATGGTATGACTGTTTTGCATTTATTCCATCTAGGTAGCAATATTTGCCACTAAATTCAGGCTCAAAAACACGAATAACCATGCCTATAATAAAACAATACAAAGAGGTAAGATTTAACAAAATATGGTCTAATTATTCTTACTGTTAAAATGTAGGCCAATTGTTGGGTTATAAATTGCCTTATTTCTTAGGATTAATGACAAAAATTAATATTTTGCAAAATGAAAACAGAACTGTGTTCTTTCATTTTTGGGAGTTCATGAAGATAAGCGACTATAGTTTAAAGGAAATTTATGTAACAATAGAAAAAGGGTGTGAAAGTTGTAAAAACAAAATGTCAAAATGATTGTTATAGATTTTTATCGTGAGTTGGGGTGACTATCAAAATATGGGTCGCAGATGACGGAGCTCTCTTGATTAATGCCACCTTGAAATCATCATAGCAGTCGTAGCAGTAGTGATCATGCATATACTAATACTCCTTTATCTTAATTTCCCCTCTTAGCAGCCCCAGCCCTCAATTATTGAACCATGATCAGACAACTTTTGTTAATTAAAAGTCCCATCCTAATTAAACAGTCCCGCAAAGCGTTACGAAATAATATACTGTATTCTAGGTCATCAATGCGTTCATAGCATTAAGCAATCTGATGATAAGCTGGTGGTACGAATTATTAAGATTGCTGCAAAGGACTTGCAATGTCGTTCCATCCGTAATAAGGAGTTGTGACGCCCAAGTAAAAGAAACGAAGTATATTGGAATCGTTAAAGGTATACCGACAATTCTGATGAGGGGATGCTAATTGATTGCAGTAATATTATTCATGCAAAACGAATGGGCTGTTATAGTGTTTTTTGAAAAGTTTTTGTGCTCGCTAATGTACTTTGAATTGTTATAAAGATTGGGTATAGGATATACGATTTCCAGCACCAACCCAAATGCTGTTATAATTGTCTATCACCTAATCACTCAAAATCAAATTGTAATGCAGGAAAACACTGCCTCTGTTGCGCAGGACAACATTAATCCTCACCTGATTCTTCCTGCAAATCATGTGGCAATCACGTATTATTTTCATTGAAATGCCAAATCCTTCATGAACTTTTGTCGAAACGGTCATCTTATACAAAAAAATGAGTGATAAGACTAACATCACTATACGCTCGTTCAATTTTAACGGTGCGAAGGATAAAGACGTTTTTTTTTAGATTAGAAAGTAGAAAATTTTGATGTTTTATTTCTCCAAGAACATCTTCTACCTTTAGTGAGCTTAAACTCCCTACACTGAAGTAATGAACATTTAGTTTATTCTAAAAGTGCTCTCAAACCCACTGGCAGACAGTCAGGTGGCCTAGCATGTTTAATAAAAAAGACGCTGTTTTCACCACTCCCTTTATGTTATCCCGAGGGTAATTGTTATATTGCTATTCTTCTTGCCAACCTTGTCCTTGTTAATGTTTATCTCTCTGTGACCAGAAGTGCCTACGAAGTCTTCCAAATTTTACAAAATCTTGCACATTAATAAAAGGTCTTCTAAATGGCATTGAAAATTATGGACTGGACGGGTTATTAATTGGCTATATGAACTGTAAAATTAACTCCTTATCAGTGTGAACCAAGCTTCTTTTAGATTCATTACCAGGTAGTTACAGAATTTTACCTCCCATTCACATATAATAGTGGCTCACTTTCAGACATTAGCCATTGTAGTGTCTGTTCTAGTCTAACCTGTGGCGAAGTCCATGTTGATGAGGGTGAGTGTGATTATGACTTTCTCCCCTGTCGCTCATTGTTACCCTTAATGGTTCTGCTAAAAAGAATCTTCGTCCTAATTCTACAAAGTGGATTCTAAAAGAAAATAGAACAATGGTGACAGGGCGTCTTTATTTTTCTACGCTTGTTAGCCTTCTATCAACGACTAAAGTCCCTTATAATCCGTTGTGTACAAGCGCTGAATCCCCGCAAGCCAGAATTCAACTTAATATTCATTATAGCCATATTGTGTCGTGCTTAAAAAGGTCAGAAGAAGTAGCTGTTCTCCTATATCGCATTTCAGCCCAAACAAGAAGTTCAATTTGGAAGAATGACCCATAGCTCAAAACTAAAAAAAATCGGGCTAAATTCTGGCTCAAAATATGGTTAGCTTGCGGCCGCTCCCTATGGGATAGTGTTTTATATATTAAATAAAGATTAATGCTGGATTCTAAACGTTGTCTTCGAAGAGTTAGATATAATGGTGCCAAATCCTATCCAGTGGAAAAAAGTGATTAATGTCATGAAGTTCAATAGATTGCCTATGGCCGATCAAATCCCGAATGTATCATGGATTAGTCACTATAGTAAGATTTTTGATACAGTGATATATGCGGTTCATTCTCGTTTTGCTTCCCATTTGTATTGACTGTGTCAAAAAAATTGTGAAGAGACTTAAATCAAAATCTTATGATATCGACGGCATTAGTGCTGTTCACCTCAATACCGATTCAGAGGAATTAGTTTATTACTTGTAAATATTTTTCTAGATGTGTTTATGCTCGTCTTTAGTCCCCCGATTCTTTTTTATTTGGTAACATTACGTCAATTCTGAAACATGGTAAGGATCCAACTAGTTGCCCTTCGTATAGGCCTATTACGATTGCTTGTACTTTAAGTAAAGTATAATATGTTTTGCTCCCTGATCTCCTGTCTAAAGCAGATTATATGTCTAATCAGTTCAGCTTCAAGCCGTATTTAGGATGCCAACATGCTCATCGGGCTCTAGCTTCGCTATTACTTGAAGCGCATAAAAACGGTTTTGAGATGCATTTTTTTTGCATTTGATGTTGAGATTTTTTGAGATGAGAACGGTTTTGAGATGAATTTTTTGCATTTGATGTTTCAAAAACTTTTGATTCAATTTGCCACAACCAACTTTGGTATTCTTTAATCCAACTTGGTGTTAATGTGTCTATTAAATCAACTCTTTGTTTTTTGTATGCTAATTCATATGTTCGACGCAAGCTGTTGCTAATATCCCTATTCGTTCCGGTCTTAGGCTAGGAGGAGTCGTATCCACGTATCTTTTTAATGCTTGTCTTTATTCTATTTTGTCGCGCATGAATCTATCATGTTTTTTAGACCCTACCAACTTTTCGTATATTGTATATTCGGATGATTTACTTTTGATTAGCCACACAAAATCTGGTCTAATTAAGTCGACCCAGCTTGTTTCTAAGTCTTTTGAGGAAATCGGCCTCAAACTTATTACTGAATATTTGGTTTTTAATGCTAAACATCAAAGTAGGTATCTTGCTTGTGGTTCTTTCAAACAGTTCGTGGTAATAAACTGTAGTAAGGAGCGACCCGGCTCAATAGTAACGAAACTCTAAAAAATGAAATTTTGATACAGTAGTTACATCAAAGGAATTGTATTTTTAGGCTGATTTTAAATAAATAAGTTTATTGAGTTTAGTCTTACCCATCAAAAGTAACGAGCCTGAGAAAATTTGCCTTATTTGAGAAATTGGGGGGAAATACCCCCTAAGAGTCAATGAATCTTAACAAAAATCACATCATTATATTCAGCGTTTCACAAGACCATAAAACCGAAGTTTCAAGGTCCTATCTACAAAAATGTGGAATTTTGTATTTTTTTTCCAGAAGACACGGATGCGTGTTTTGTTTTGTTTTTTTTTCCCAGGGGTTATCGTATCAGCCCAGTGGTCCTAAAATGTTGCAAGAAGGCTCATCCTATCGGAAATTAGAAGTTCTAGTTCCCTTTTTAAGAGACGAAAAAATTGGAGGGCACCTAGGCCCCTTCCCGAGCTAATATTTTTCTCAAAGTCACCGAATCAAAATTTTGAGATTGCTATTTTGTCGAACATAGTCGAAACATCTAATAATTATGCAATTTTGGGCTGACTCAATCCCCCACAGTCCCCAGGAGAGGGGCTATAAGTTATAAACTTTGACCATTGTTTACATATAGTAATGATTATTGAAAAGTGTACATACGTTTTCAGGGTGACGTTTTTGCGTTGAGGGGAGGAGGGGTCGAGAAGAGGGGGTTTCGTGGGAGGATCTTTTCATGGAGGACATTATCACGAGAGAAGAGAATTTCCATGAAGGTGCCCTAGGATTTTATAGCATTATTAAGAAAAAACAATAAGAAAATAAATGAAAAAAGTTTTTTCAGCTGAAAGTAAGGATCAGAATTAAAACGAACAGAAATTATCACGTATACAAGGGGGTATTCCCCTCCACAATACCTCGCTCCTTACGCTAAAGTATTTTTAGTGATTTAAACTATTTATTCTACAGCCTTTGTGATTTAGGGGTCATTATTAAAGAATTGGGACACAATTCAAGCTTTAGTGTAAAGACCGAGGTATTGACGAGGGGATTAACCCCCTCAAATACTTAATAAAAACAAACAAATATAGAAGTCGTTTCTTTAGTTAATTCTGTAGTTACGTATAATTATTACTAATAAAACCGATCGTAAAAAAAATAATAAGTTTGAGTTGCCTTTTTAAGTAAATAAAATTGGAGGGCAACTAGGCGTCCTCCCCCACCACTTTTTTATATCAAAATTGTCCGATCAAAACTATGAGAAAGCCATTTATCCAAAAAATTAATATGCAAATTTTGTTTTAATTATTCATATGCGGTGAGCCAAAATCAAAACACTGATTTATTCAAAGACGTTCAGAATTTAAATACAAAAATAGTTTTTTTTTTAACTACAAGTTAGGAGCGACATTAAAACTTAAGACGAAGAGAAATTATTTTGTCTATGAAAGGGGTTTTACTCTCTTCAACCCCCCACTCTTTACACTAAAGTTTTTTATTGTTTTAAAAAGTAGAGTTTTGAGAAAGAGTAAAACTTTAGCGTTAAGAGCGAGGAGTTGAAGAGGGGAAAACCCCTTTCATATACAGAATAATTTCTCTTCGTTTTAATTTTTAATTTCAGTCCTTACTTGCAGTTGAAAAAGAACTTGTTTTTTTATTTAATTTCATTTAAGCTTTTATCTTCGATTCGGTGGCTTGGTATTACGATTTGTTTATCTTTATCTTTATCGGCTTTTCGATCTTTTGGGCTTAATGATATTAAAAATAAACTTAAAACTGGGTACGCAAAAATTATCTGGAACCGAGGCATATTTTTACAAAATGCCTTATCTAGACTAAATTCTACTTATTGCAATAATTCTATATTGTTTTTGTCTTGTTTGCACCCGTTTTTAAATAATCAAGATTTACAAATTGTAAGAGTATTATTTTCGTTATTGCAAATATTTATTCTACCTGCCGTTTTCTTATAGAAATCAGAAGATTATTAGAAAGTTTTCTACCACTGATATTATCTTTGTTTATATAAAACTTTATGCTAGATTAGGTGCTGATAGCTGACAACCCTTAGTTCCTTACCACCCTTTGATTAGATTATATTGGATTCCAGGATTGTATTGGTGTAAGATACACAATTATGGAGATACATTCTTTTGATAACCGACTGACGATATAAAAGTCTCTTTCATTATAAAATTAGACTAATTTTTACTGATTTTTTAAATTACATGGTAGTCTCGACTTCCACTTAACCAACTCGAACAATCTTATTTAATTTCCACTTTCCTTGGTAAGTTAAGCCAAGAAGAAAAATTCACGAAAATGAGGGGGGGTTGAATCAGATGCATTGACACCAAATATTTAGCGTAATTAACTACTCGCATCTGTTTTTCCCCTTCTAGATACTAGGTTGCATATCTGAGACTATTCTGTTAGCACTATAGTATTATTCAGCACTATGTGTAATTAAAAAATTAATTGCTGATTTCGTTTCATCGTACTAATTATGGTCTAGTCTACCATCGCTGATTTTACATTTTAATTCTCAAATATATAAAATTAATAACATATTCTATAATTTAATAGAAAATGTTGGAGGGGGTCTTAAACATTTAAACATTTTAAATGTTTAAAATGTTTAAACATTTAAACATGAAAATGTTTAAAATTAAACATTAAAATTTTAATATTTAAAATTTTCTTAATGAACATGCACAAAATTATTTTTCAAAGTCAATGAGAGAGAGGGACAATCTTGATATTTTGAAATGGAAAAAAAACAGTAAAAGGCATTTTTCTCGATCTAAGGTAAGGGGACAAAAAATCTAGGAAGGTACAACTTCCAACTACTGCCCTTGTTCAAGTTGTTCATAGCCATTTGGATGATAACATTATTGAAGTTAATATAGCCCCAGCAATAAGGGTTGATTTCAAGCCTTCTGTTCCAAGCAGTCTGATGAAATGGTTTGCTTAGTGATATTAGAGGCTATCATTCATTACCTTTTTTTAAATTCCTAGTGTTTGAATAAATTTTTTATTCATTAATTACTGGTCATCCATCAATAATTAACGATAAGTGTTACATTGAATTTTTTGACAAGTATATCCCATTTAGCCGTTTCCCCTTCTGTTATTTTATTCATAGCAATTAGGAGTGCCGGCCAGGGAGAGGGGCAATCATCCCCCATAGATTCTTCTGTACCTCCCGTCCCCCACCCCACCTATGGACTTTGAATTCTGTAAATCTTCAGTTTAAAAACTTTGAATTCTGTAAATCTTCAGTTAAAATTTTTTCAACAAGCTGGTAAAAAATAAATTATTATTATCACTATTATTTACAGTTTCACTATGTTAAATAAACATGATTATTAAAAAAATAATATAAAGCGGCTTTAACAAAATCACTGATCTGCCTACAATATTTGCATATCATTCCGTTTTTTAGGGACTGGGAAAGGAACAAGACTTAATCGTTTTTAATCCTTATTTTAATAGAATTTGTTTAAGACATGTAAGGTATTTTCTTCTCAAAGTATTTCTTTTTTTAAAAATAACTCTTTTTTTGTATAAAATTAAACCTAAATGGTACTAATATGACACAAAAATGTTTTTGGCATATATTAAAAATCTACCCTGTCCCGGCTAAAAATAAGGATTCAAAGATTTATTACTGACCATTTTCATTGGCAGGACTTGCTAGCAATTGGGCAACTGAGATTGTTCATACTACATAAGACATACCTACCTAAAAAGCCCACTGCAAACGCAATAGGAAAAACCAAGATTTTTGTGTTGACTCATAACAAACAATAACGTATTACCTTTTGTGTACCTATCTAATTTGCCTCAGTAATTTAAAGTAATCTTTGTAGATATTTTTCTCGGCTGCTATTCAGAATTTTCTGGACATTTTCTTGATCACACAAGCCTTTCAATTCAATCGTCAAACAGATACATTCCATTTATAACACCTATCGAATATTCTCTATTGAATTATGTAAGCTTTTCAAACGAAACTTCTAACGAAGAATAGAATAGTTTTCAGCGTTTTAATAAATATAAGAAAAAAAGGAATGATGCTTAACTTGAAGTTCAAATTCAATCACAATATAAATACTTGATTAATTTATACAAAAGCTAGACGAAAGATTATAACAAGAAAACAATTAAAAAGTAATTTTTTTGGGGACTTGGGTAGGTAATAAATATAGAAATGCGAGACCTCTTTTTGATTAGCTAAGAAAACTGACATGTAGGTGAAAAAAAGAATCTAAAGACCAAATCACGGTATGGGAAGGTCTGAATTCCTTCTTCTCCCACTCTCCTCATAATACAGGATCTACATCTAAATATAAGGGAGGAGATAGTGCTTGTAAATGGACTATAGAGTAAGAGTTAGCAGAAACGTTAAGGTATTAGAGAAACAGGAAGCTACTGGCCAAGGGTTTAGTTGTTATTTATCTTCTAGTACTCGATATGAGTTTCTGTAGATCAACCTATTCACAAATTCAATTTTTATGTCTCTCATCTAAGGATGTGACAAAATATAGGGCTGCAGTAACTTTTTAAGTATTTTTCTAATATCCAAAGAATCTGTGATTGGCCGGCAGCTTGTACAAATCAATAGATGTTGATTGTTTTCCAAAATATTAGTTGTGTGACAACCATAAAGGTTTTCAGATGTGAGTCCCTGTTTGGTATAAAATTATAACAGGAAGGGCTAAATACTTATGTAAAAGCTTTCTGCTACGCTGCAAGTGTCTTGGTATGATCTCATCAAATCCCCGATACTTGGTCTTTTTCATATTATTCAGTAGTAGCTGAATAGGCCATTTTGAAAAGGTGACCACAGTATGGCAAGGTTTTACGCTCCCTATGTGACTAGATTTGAATGTGGAGTCGAGCTAATTAAGATATGGTGCACGTACTTATTATGATTTATCCAACTATCACTGAAAATGGAACTTTGTACATTAGGATCACCCCTGTACGGCTGAAATTGCTTCCACAAGATGTTTTGTCACTCTTACAATCAAGAGAAAATTTCTCCCCTTGTTGTGTTTGCAAACTCAAGACATAATGTTTGAAGTCTTTTTTGCTTTTCAAAAGCATGAAAAACTTGTCCAGTATAACAGTATCTTGATTTTATCAATAACTGTGTCAAGGATATCCATCTACAAGTATAAACCTGTAGTTATTCAATCACCATAATTGTCAACATAAAAGGATATCTATCTACAAGGATAAACCTGTAGTCATTCAATCACCATAATTGTCACCATAAAAGGATATCTATCTACAAGGATAAACCTGTAGTCATTCAATCACCATAATTGTCACCATAAAAGTCACCAAAATTGTTTGGTGTAACGCTTGTGGATCATGAATGGTACCGATAACGGAATCCCAATATGATTGCAGCATTTGTACAACGGCATTAAGCTCAGTCGAGATTGGGGTATTCACAAAAAGTAACCCCTATTTGATGAAGCCTGTTGTTGACCATGAACAAAAGCAAGGGTTTCATATTTTGGAACAGGAGCAAACAATCTGGCAGACTCTACCTAAGTACGACAAAGAAAACAATCATCGTCATAAAAACTGATAGTTGAAGTCTTTACAGATAAAGTAATTTTTTTGACTTGTAATGTTTGGCAAGCCCCTGAAGACGCTTCACATACTGGAATGAAAAAAAAGAAACTTAAAATGAGACAACGCTATGATTTTTATTTTATCTTTAATTTAAATTCTTGAAAATAAAGATAACACAAAAATTGAATTTATTCAAATTAAAGGAATCACATAGACTATTAGACCACAATAATTGATCGAAGGGGGCAATGATTACTGACCTATTTGTCATCATTTGTGGTTGAAAGGTTGATTTCGGTCAAGTTTGATTTTTTTAATAGCTGGAAGAGTACATTAAATAGGGTACCCTTATTTCATGCGTACAAAATGATACAAAAAACCCAAAATATACAATATTGTTTCTTGAATATATCGTCATGTTTGTGAATTATTCATAAACATTAAAGAGAAAATAGCAATATTCTTTACTTTGGGAATATTTTGGTTTGAAATCTAAATCCCCAAACCCTGAAAAATTGTAGACAAATAAACATTTCCTACTGTTTTTAATAGCCCCCTCCTCGTTTCTGAACATTAGTACTGGACTTAGGTTACTTATCAATATAATTTGAATTTTTTACCTGAAAAAGACTGGTCTGTGAAAGCCAAAGCTTCATCAGCCCACTGGAAAAAATTGCATCTTCCCGTTTCAGATTTTGAGCAAACATAAAAATGACGACCAGTGTTTGGCCCTGATTTCTTAACAACTGACCTAAAAAGGGGGGAAAGTACAACAAAAACAAAAATTTAGGTCTATAGTTTACACACAGTTTACTCTAAAGAATACTAATTCTAGGGATATTCTAAATCCAATAATACTACCTTTTATTTTTTTGTCATAATACATCAAAGTGTGCAACTGAATTCCCAAATATAGTGCCACTATGGTGAAACAAAGTTTCAAGACAAAACATGATTCTTAAGTTTCAAAATATGCTAAAAATTTCCTTGAATAGAAGTGATAAAAATTATACAAAAGTTTCCTTCCGTTGTAGAAGTCTTCTGTCTAAAATTCGAAACCATCGTAAAAATTACGGAAAGAGTATAAACTCAGTATAGAAAAATCTAGACCATTGTCTTAGAAGGCCTGTATTAAAAACAATATTAACACAGCCAAATCAAACAGTTCGTGGTAGTAACCTCAATAGTAACCAAAATAGTAACCGAAACAATAGTTACATCAAAAGAATTGCATTTTAATGCTGATTTTAAATGTATAAGTTTCATGAGGTTTAGTCTTACCCATCAAAAGTTCCGAGCCTGAGAATATTTGCCTTATTTTAGAAATTAGGGGAAAACATGCCCTTAAAACTAATACAATCTTAACAAAAATCACACCATCAAATTCAGCGTATTAGAGAACCCTATTGTAGAAGTTTCAAGCTCCTATCTACAAAAATGGAAATTCGCATTTTTTGCCAGAAGACAGATCACGGATGGGTGCTTATTTGTTTTTTGTTTTTTTCCCCAGGGGCTATCGTATCGACCAATTGGTCCTAGAATGTCGAGTGAGGGCTCATTCTAACGGAAACTAAAAGTTCTAGTGCCCTTTTTAAGTGACCAAAACAACTGGAGGGCACCTAGGCCCCCTCTCACGCTTATTTTTTTTCCCAAAGTCACCGGATCAAAATTAAGAGATTGCCATTTTATTCAATATACTCATAAAACCCAATAACTATGTCTTTGGGGACAATTTACTCCCCCACAGTCCCCGTTGGAGAGGCTACAAGATACAAACTTTGACCAGCGTTTACACATAATAATGGTTATTGGGCAGTGTACATACGCTTTTAGGGGAATTTTTTGGTTGGGGGGATATAAGGATTAAAAGGAGGGGGTTATTTCAGGAGATCTTTCCATGGAGGAATTTTTTATGGGGGAAGAAAATTTCCATGAAGGGGGTGTGGGATTTTTCAGCATTTTTAAAAGAACATTGAAAAAATATATATGAAAAAGTTTTTTCAACTGAAAGTAAGAAGCAGCACTAAAACTTAAAACAAACAGAAATTATAACCCATATGAGGGGTTCACCTCATCCTAATACCTTTCTCTTTACACTAAAGTGATTTTATTAATTTTAAATATTTATTCTACGGCCTCTGTGATTCAGGAGTCGTTTTTAAGAAATTGGGACACAATTTAAGCTTTACTGTAAAGAGCGAGGTATTGACGAGGGCGTGACCCCCCTCATATACGTATTAAAAACATACGAATGTAGAAGTTCGTTACGTAAGTTAATTCTTAAGTTACATTTATTTTTATTAATAAAAACATTCGTAAAAAATTAAAACTTCTAGTTGCCTTTTTAAATAACTAAAAAATTTGGAGGGTAACTAGACCTACTCCCCCAATCCTTTTTTCTCAAAACCGTCCGATCAAAACTATGAGAAAGCCATTTAGCCATAAAAATAAATTAATATGCAAATTTCGTTTTAATTTCTCATGTGAGGAAACCCAAAATCAAATTATCTATTTATAGATTATACGTATTTAACATTGTTCGTTACAGTTGACATATTGATGACCTATTATGAAATTGAAATGCAACACAAGGAGGTTGTTTTCTTAAGTTGATAAGTTAATGGTAAAAAAAAAATACAGTTACGATCGATTATACAAACGCGTTCCTTAAGTAGGATATTAGAAGAAACTTCATAATTAAATGTACGAGCTACGACAAAGAACAAACGCTCTTGAAATCAAAATATAAAGTTTCCCAATTAACCAACTTGAAAACTAAAGCGAAACGTTGCTCTTTTAAAGTGATTAAATGAAAAAAACTAGTTTTTTTAACTGAAAGTAAGGAGCGACATTAAAACTTAAAACGAACAGAAATTACCCCGTATATGAAATGGGTTGTCCCCTCCGCAATCCCTCGCTCTTTACGCTAAAATTTTTAATTGTTTTAAAAAGTAGAATTGTGGCAAAGAGTCAAACTTTAGTGTAAAGGGCGAAGTATTGCGGAGGGGACAACCCATTTTATATACGGAATAATTTCTGCTCGTTTTAAGTTTTAATGTCGCTCCTTACTTTCAGTTAAAAAAACTAGTTCTTTTTCATGTAATTTCTGAACGTTTTTGAATTAATTTATGTTTGATGTTGGCTCTCCACACATAAATTATTAAAATCAAATTTGCATATTAATTCTTTTTTTGGCTAAATGGGTTTCTCTTAGTTTTGATCAGATGATTTTGAGAAATAAGGAGTGGGGAAGGAGGCTTAGTTGCCCTCCAATTTTTGGGTTACTTAAAAAGGCAACTAAAACTTTTAATTTTTACGAATCTTTTTATTAGTAAGAGATATACGTAACTTAAGAATTAACTTACGTAACAAACTTTTATATTCTTATATTTTTATTATGTAAACGAGGGGGTTTTTACCCTCGTTAATACCTCGCTCTTTGCACTAAATCGTAAGTTTTGTCCCAATTCTTTAAGAATGACCCCTGAATCAGAAAGGCCGTAGAATAAATAATTGAAATTACTAAAAATACTTTAGCATAAAGAGCGAGGTAATTATATCCTCCTAAATACCTCGCTCTCTATACTAAATTATTTTTAGAACCCCTCATATGCGTAATAATCTCTGTTCGTTTTAAGTTTCAGTGCTACTCCTTACTTTCAATTGAAAAAACGTTTTCATCTTCATTTTTTTATTGTTTTTTATAGTAATGCTAGAAAATCCTGCGCCCTTTTCATCGAGTTTTTCTTCCTCCAAGGAAAAATCCTCCCAAATGGCCCCCTTCGTAATAACTATTACTGTGTAAACACTAACACTAATGTTAACACTATAATATAACTATATAATATATATATATATATATATATATATATATATATATATATATATATATATATATATATATATATATATATATATATATATATATATATATATATATATATATATATATATATATATATATATATATATATATATATATATATATATATAATATATATGTAGTATATAAATATAATATATATAATATATATATATATATATATAATAATATATAATATATATAATATACAATATAATATATAATATAATAAAACACTATAACTGTGAACACTATAATCTAAACACTGGTCAAAGTTTGTAACTTGCAGCCTCTCCCTTTGGGATTGTGGGGGTAAAGTCATTCTCAAAGACATAGTTATTATGGTTTTTGACTATGTGGAACAAAATGGCTATCTCAAAATTTTGACTTTTGGAAAAAAATGAGCGTGGGAGGGGGCCTAGGTGCCCTCCAATTTTTTTGGTCACTTAAAAAGGACACTAGAACTTTTCATTTCCGTTAGAATGAGCCTTCTTGTGACATTTTAGGACCACTTGGTCGATACGATGACCTCTGGGGTAAAGAAAAAAAAAAGAAAAACAACAAACAACAAACAAATAAACTCGCACCCGTGATTTGTCTTCCGGCAAAAAATACGAAATTCCACATTTTTATAGATAGGTTCTCTGATACACCCAGTTCAATGACTTTTAGGGGGTGTTTCCCCCTATTTTCCGAAATGAGGCAAATTTTCTCAGGCTCCTAACTTTTGATCACAAAGACAAAATTTGATGAAAATTATATATTTAAAATCAGCATAACAATTCGATTCTTTTGATGTATCTTTTAGGATCAAAATTCCGTTTTTAGAGTTTCGTTTACTATTGAGCCGGGTCGCTCCTGACTACAGTTCGTTACCACGAACTGTTTGATATAAACTAAGTATTTGAAGTTAATATTTAATTTTTCATATATATATATATATATATATATATATATATATATATATATATATATATATATATATATATATATATATTTATATATATATATATATATATATATATATATATATATATATATATATATATATATATATATATATATATATATATATATATATATATATGTATATATATATATACATATATATATGTATATAATATATATATATATCATAGATTTAATACATAAATTCTCTACAAATAGATATACAAAAAGGTTACAGAATTCAATTTTTTTTACATTTTGGCCTGAATGGCACAGTGGCAATTTGTGACTCCAGTTGTATGATTTTGAGCTTGTGGTGGTCTTCCTGAGTGATTTGAATCTTCCACATTCTTTACCTCGTCTGACCATAAGAAAAAGCTACACTCACTACATCTATAAAATTGCCTGCCTGAAATAGAAAAAAGTAAATGAAATAAATACTATCAAACCTAAAACAAATTTAACTTTAATTTAAACAATTTATTTTAAATGAGTTTAATTAAATATTTTCTACCTTAAACAATACGGAAACCAAAAAAAAAAAATTCCGAAGCGAAGCTCAACTTCGCTTCGGAATTTCAACTTAAAAAAAAAAAAAAAATAAAAAATCAAATTACAGTTCTAAGGTTTTCCATAGAATTGATAAAAGTTACACTAAAGTTCTGAATTTTCCCAAAGAAAAAAAAAGTTATACTTTAGTTCCGTATTTTCTCAAAGAAGAGGAAAAAAGTTCAACGTCTGTTCTGAATTATTTCTAAAGAAGAGAAATTTGGTTCTTGGTTTTTTGTTCTTCCTAAACAGTGAAAAAAGCGAAATTTCTGATCTGAATTTTCCCATAAAAGAGAAAAAGCTTACATTTCAGTTTTAAGCTTTTTCAAAGATGAAAAAAAGAGTTTACTTCTGTTCTAAATTTTCCCATCTGTACTGCCAAAGTCACCATCTAAGTCACCATCATTCTGGCTTCCAGGAATTCCTTGGCATCATTCTGACAAATCACAATCACTTGACAAGTATGCTAGACAGTTTTCGATGATACCAAATAATGGTAACATGACATCTGAACCACCTGGATGGATAATGGGTTTTCTATAACAGTTGGCTATAGAAAAAAACAGTTGCTTTGCCTCTGAGATTGTCGATTCCGGGGAATTTCCTGGCATGATTCTGGCATCTCTTTGTTTTAGAAAGTTTCATGGTTTGTTTCCGAGAATTTCTATGCATGGTGCCTGTCAGTGTCGTCTGTATTACACGACTGCTATAAAACATTTCACAGAGAGTGAAAGTCACCATCTGGTCTTGTTGTAATGTCTCGAGATATTTTTTACGGGAATTTTTTTTTATATTATTGATGACAGCCCCAATGCATTGATCTGCTTGCTAAGCAGATTGTCGATAAAATAACACAATGAATCCGAGCAGAGCCCTGATCACCTGACGAGCCTTATTATCATTAATTGAACATTAATGGAATTGTCGACATGTCTAGCAAAATAACTTTTGATGTAGATTGTAACACATTTTAAAGTTCAACTTCTGTTAAAAATTTTTCCTATGATGAAAAAATTTGAAACTTCAGCTATGAAATCTCCCAAAATAAAAAAAATCTTGAGCTAGTTCTAGAGGGAGAGTAGCGAGCCCCCCTCTTGACATCAGCTTTTCCCGAAACACATCCAATTGAAATTATGAGATAACCATTTTGTTATGATTAGTCAAAAAAATTTAAATGTCATCGGAGGGCGGGCAGCCCCCCACGTCAATAATTACCCTGAACATATCCAATCAAAATTTTGAAATAATCACTTAGTTCAACGTAGTTAAAAGATCCAGAAATTATATCCTTGAGGATGACCCCCCCTGCAGCCCACAGGGCGTGGTTTGTAAGCTATGCCCTGGGGTCTTGAAAGTTTTTAATAGAAATAGTAGTTGTATGGCTTCAGAAGAGGCTTATTGGACTGGTAATCAGAAAGTCTAGTACCCTTTTTAAAAGGCGGAGTGGTTGGAGGACAGCCCCCCCCCCTGCACATTAATCATTCCCCCCAAAATGTTTATTTAAAATTTATAGATTGGCATTTTGTTCAGAGTAGTTGAAAGATCCAGTTACTCTGTATTTGATGATGACAACCCCCCCCCAATTGCCCTTAGGACAAGTGTTGTAAATTGTATCCCGAGACATATATCGTCTGAAGAGAAAAGGGCGATGGTATAAATTTTGGAGGGGCTTATTGGATTGGAAATCTGGAATTCTAGTACCCTTTTAAGAGTCAAAAAGATACGAGGGCAACTAGCCCTCTCCCCTCCTTACGGTCTATTTTACTGAAATACATCCAATTGAATTTTTGAGATAGCGATTCGTTCAAAAGCAGTCCAGAGATCACATAGCAAGACCTTTTGGGTTGACAAAAACCCTCAGTACGGAGGCCAAGGTTCTAAGCTATTCTCCGGGGCAAATAAGCTTTTTATGGAACATTTGGTTGTTTGAACTGTAGAGGAAACTCATTTGCTCGGAAAACCATACTTTTATTTCTCTTAAGAGATTCAAAATATATGGAAGGCAAGTAGCCTCCCCCTTTTCCTGAAAATCTATTTTCCCCATACACATCCAATCAAAATTTAGAGGTAGCCATTTCATTTACAATAGTCCAAAGAGCATGTAACAATGGCTTCAAGGTTGACACAATCCTCCAGATCCCAGGTGCAAAGTTAATAAATTGTGCACCGGGCACATAAATTTCTTATGGAATGGATGGTCCTATAAACTTCGTATCAGATGGGGCTTCGGATTCGATTGGATGTTGTAAAATGTAGTGTCCATTTTAAGAGTCAAAAGTGAAAAGAGGACAACCCTCCCCTCCTCCATAATCCTATCATTCCCCAAAAAGTATCCAATCAAAATTTTATTAGAAGTATTTTGTTCAGCATTATTGAAAGGTCCAGTAATTATATGTTTGGGATGTTAACCTTCATAGAGTCCTTAGGTTAAGTCCTTAAGTTAGGAAATTTGTTCATTGCTTACATATAGCACAAATCATTCAGAAAGGTATATATGTTTGAACTTAATTTTCTCAAGAGATGAAAGGAAAACAGGTGAGCCTTTCAGAGAATGTTGAGGAGAGTGCTGAAGTAAATCAAAACACATTATGTGTTTATGGATTGTCCAAAACGTGTAAATCATGAATGACTGGGTATATAAATTTGGAACTTTCAGGAGATGATAACAGAGATGATCAGAAAGGGAATATTTGTATGTTACCACTGCTACTACAATTATCACTAGTCCTTAGTGTTGTGCCTATAAGTGAAGGCCAGAAGTGTTGACCGGGAACATTTATGTTTTGATGAGTCTTTGTCAAATCTCGTCTTTAATATACAACAGATTTTTGCCTATTCATGAGCTAGAAACTTCGCAAGTCACTGAATGGGCGCTTATTTTCTTCGTTATTTTATAAAGAGAATTAAAAATCTGGTAGAAACAAAATAGCTGCAGCATTTCAGAACCCTTAAACGATAGTTCAATTATCTAACAGCTATATGTTCCTAACATAATTAATGATCAAAATTAACAGATAATTTAATATAGTGAAACAAAACATATAGTGAAACTAATATAGTGAGTTATTATCTATATGGTTATAGTTATTTCCTAAAGTTATTATCTGAAACCTGAAATAAAGGCTGATAACTCCCATGCCTTCACAAGATCACAACATAATTTTTGCTTTACTGAAAACAAACACCTGTTATAAATGTTTAAAATTTTTATAATTTCATAAATTATTCAAAAATTTTGAAAATTATCAAAACTTTGATAAAAAAATATCAGTATATGTTAATTAAACTGACAAGAGTTATTCGTTTTTTTTTCCTTCAGCAAAGCATAAATTATGTTCTGGTCTTGAGAAGACATTGGGGTTATCAGCTCTACTTACGGTAAAATGAAATAAAATTAAAAATACTGTTTTTGTCAGGATTAAAAATTGTAGAAAAAGTTTCTCCAACATTCAGATAGTGCCCTAAACTATGGATTCTAATGGAAATTAAATAAAAAAACAAGTTTTTTGAAATGAAAGTAAGGAGCGACATTAAAATTAAAACGAACAGAAATTACTCCGTATATGAAAGGGGCTTTTCCTCTTCGAAACCCCGCTCTTTACGCTAAAGTTTTTTATTGTTTTAAAAAGTAGAGTTGCGAGAAAGAATCAAACTTTAGCGCAAGGAGTGGGGTGTCGAAGAGGAAAAGCCCCTTTCATATACGGAGTAATTTCTGCTCGTTTTAAGTTTTAATGTAACTCCTTACTTTAATTTCAAAAAACTTGTTTTTTATTATTAAATTTCTAAAAGTTTTTGAATTAATGCATGTCTGATTGTGGCTCTCCGTACATAAATTATTACAATGAAATTTGCATATTAACTCTTTTTTTGGCTAAATGGCTTTCTCTCTGTTTTGATCAGACGATTTTGAGAAATAAGGGCTGGGGAAGGAGGCCTAGTTGCCATCCAATTTTTTGGTTACTTAAAAAGGCAACTAGATCTTTTAATTTTTAACGAACGTTTTTATTCGTAAAAAATATACGTAACTTAAGAATTAACTTACGTTACAAACTTTTATATTCTTGTATTTTTGATTATATATATGAGAGGGTTGGTTCCCTCGTTAATACCTCGCTCTTCACACTAAATCTTGTTTTGTCCCAATTATTTAAGAATGACCCCTGAATCAGAAAGGCCGTAGAATAAATAGTTGAAATTACTTAAAAATTTTTTAGCATAAAGAGCGAAGTATTTATCTCCTCCTAAATACCTCGCTCTTTATGCTAAAGTATTTTTAGAACCCCTCATATGCGTAATAATCTCTGTTCGTTTTAAGTTTTAATGCTTCTCCTTGCTTTCAATTGAAAAAACTTTTTCATGTTTATATTTTCATTGTTTTTGTTTTTAATAGTAATGCTAGAAAATCCTGCACCCTATTCATTTAATTTCTCTTCCCCCATGAAATATTCCTCCAAGGAAAGATCCTCCCATATAGCCCCCTCCCCTGAACCCCACACCCAAACCAAAAATCCCCCTGATAACGTCGGTACACTTCCCAGTAACCATTACTGTATGTAAACATCGGTCAAAGTTTGTAACTTGCAGCCCCTCCCCCAGGGGCTCTGGGGGGTAAGTAATCCCCAAAGACATAGTTATTATGGTTTTCGACTATGTGGAACAAAATGGCTATCTCAGAATTTTGATCCAAAATGAGCGTGGGAGGGGGCCTAGGTGCCCTCCAATTTTTTCAGTCACTTAAAAAGGGCACTAGAACTTTTCATTTACGGTAAAATGAGCCCTCTTGAAACACTCTAGGACCACTTGGTCGATGCGATGACCCCTAGGGAAAAAAAACAAATAAATACGTACCCGTGATTTGTCTTCTGCCAAAAAATACGAAATTCCAAATTTTTGTTGATTAGACCTTGAAATTTTTTCTATAGGGTTCTCTGATACGCTGAATGCGATGGTGTGATTTTCGTCCTATGACTTTTATGGGGTGTTAACCCCTATTTTCCAAAATAAGGCAAATTTTCTCAGGCTCGTAACTTTTGATGACAAAAACTAAATTTGATAGATTCAAATAAATGAAATAAAATTTTAAGAGTTAAAAGTATATAAGATTTACTTCAAGGATTACCTCCGTAAACCATCCGAAGGAAATGTTTTTGCTTTTCTGAGTTTTGATTTTGAATTTATTGACTAAATTTATTGACTAAATTGATATTGGACTAAATTGAAAAACTAAATTGAAACTCATATATTTAAAATCAGCATAAAAATCCGATTGTTTTGATATATCTTTTAGCATCGAAATTCCGTTTTTTAGAGTTTCGTTTACTATTGAGCCGGGTCACTCCTTACTACAGTTCGTTACCGCGAACTGTTTGAAAATTGAAAAGATAAAAAGTGTTAGTTTTCCCACAAAAAACTATTTCAATAAAAAAAATGAACATAAATTTATTTAAAAAACTTTTCCCAAAACAAGTTTTTAAAAGAAGAGTTTTGAGAACCATTAAGCCAAAAATGAGAAGAATTAAAGTCAAATAGTCTTTAAAGGGTAAATCAGCATAAGTAAAAATATTAAACTTAAAACGAAAATAAATTACAATAAATAGCCGAGTCAAACTCAAAATAATCAAAAATTAAAATCAGTTAATTATGAGAACATAGTTTGCGCTTTACTGAAAATAAAACATACTTTAAATGTTTTCAGGTTTTTTTACTTTCATAAATAAAAAATTATCAAAACTTTAAGGAATAAATACCAGCATGTATCAATTAAATCGATAGTCCTTAGTCATTCACTTTTTTTCTTTCAGCAAATTGCAATTTACATTCTGGTCTTGAGAAGACATGGGAGTTCTCAGCCCTACTCATGTGAAATAAATTAAAATTAAAAAATCATGTTTGTGTCAGGATTAAAAATTGTTGAAATAGTTTCTCTAATATACAAATAGGAACCCAAACTATGGATTCTTACAGAAAAAACCGAAAAGATATTAAATATTATTTTTTCCATGAAAAAGACTATGTCAATAAAAAATAAACAGAAATTAATTAGAATTTGTTTTCACAAAATACTTTTTTCAAAAAAAAGTAAACAGCTCCATCAAGCCAAAAATGTGCGAAAATACCGTCAATTCATCTTCCAAGCGTAAAAGTACCACAACTCATTATCAATATATAAATGCAACTCAAACTGAAGCAAGATTCCAATAAATAGTCAAAGAGTCAAACTCTAAACAAGCAAAAATTAACACGAGTATGGATGATAGCCCTTATGCCGTTTCAAGATCAGAACATAATTTGCGTTTCACTGAAAATTGAACATGGTTTAAATGTTTTTACTTGTTTTACTTACATAAAAAAAATTATCAAAATTATGAGGAATAAGTATCTGCATATGTCAATTAAACTGACAATCCACAGTCATTCGTTTTTTTCTCTTCATTAGAGCATAATTTTTTCAAATTCCTCATTTTTGGATTAATGAAGCTCTTTACTTTTTTTGAAAAATTTGTAGTGTGAAACAGATTTTTTAAATTAATTTAAAAAAATATTTTAATTTAAATAACATATCAATACACCAGAAATTGTGTATCAAACAGTTCGTGATAACAAACTGCAAGTAAGGAGTCATGAGAGTCAATAGTAACTGAAACTCTAAGAAACAGAGCCTTGACAACAATAGATGTATCAAAGATTCAAATGTCAATTCTCGTTCAAAATATATAAAATTCATCAATTTAATGTTAGTCATAAGAAGCTACGAGCCTGAAAAAAATTTGCTCAATTTTCGAAAAAGGGGGAAAAGACCCTGAAAACATCAAGGGATCTTAATGAAAATTCTATCATCGGATTCAAAATTCTACTATAGAAATTTCAAGCTCCTATCTACATAAAATTGAAAAATTTAGAATTTCTGGCCATAAAAAAAATCAAAGATACGACTTTCTATTTTTATCTCAAGATTAATTTTATCAAATTATTGATCGTGAGAGGACTCATTTGATCGAAAATCAAAAGTTATAGTGCCCATTTTTGAAGGTCAAAATTTTGGAGGGCAGGTAACCCCTTTCCTTCTCACATTTTCCCTTAAAGTCATCTCATAAATTTTTTAAATAGACATTTTCAGCATAGTCCAAAAATTAAATAGCTATGTTTTTGAGGATCACAGGACCCCCACAGTTTCCAGGGGAAGAGCTGCAGGCTATGAACTTTGCCAGTTGTTTACATATATTATTGTTAATGGGAAGTAAAAGAAACTTTTCTCTGGGGGATCTTTCTATTGAGAAATTTTTCTTGAGCAAAGAGAATTTTCCATGGAAGGGTTCCCAGAATTATTTAGAAAAGATCAGGCCTAAATAAAAAACAAGTTTTTTGAAAAGAAACTAAGGAACAACATTAAAACAATAAAACTAACAGTATTTTTTGTGAATAGGAGGGGAGTGGCTTTTTCTAAATATCCTGCTCTTTACAATGCGGTTTATTTTGGGAACTTTTAAATGAGCTCATTATTCTAATGAAACGGTCTTTGTGATTCAGAAGTGATTCATCTATGTAGTAATACCTGTTTGTTTAAATTTTCATCTTTCTCGTTACTTGCAGTTGAAATTTTTTTTTCATCTAGAAAAGAAGGAATTGGAGCTCATTGAGCTCTGACATCCAATGAGCAAACAATTGTTTTAATAGGTTTTAATAAGCACTTTGTAACAAAGTTCAATAGTTGTAATTGCCTATTGTAAGTTATTTGGTGCAATATTACTATCTGGAGTATTTCTCTATATCTTAGGTTAAATGTTCATCTTTGTTGCCAATTTCCTAAGGATATTATCAGAAGTTGCGGGTATACAGTGGTAAATTGCGTATCATATCCATAGTTCACGTCAGTTACCTGTGATGGTGTCTGTTTTGGGGTGCTAATGAGTAGATATGGCACAATATATTACGTGGATGTAGCATACTAAAGTTGTCTGAATTTAGGTGAAGTTCTACACCACATCACAGAAAGGGAGTAGTCCATCCCTATAAGTAGTAAATTCGGCTAGTCCTTTGTTTCACTGCCTCAGCTGAGTTAGCTAGGCAATGAATTAGCAGATGTCTACGCTTAACTGGCCATAGTGAATACACTGTATTTATAGATCAATGCAAAATTCTTCCAGTCCAATGTACTCTGAGTTTTACCTAACGTTGCTGGGATCAATGTTACGTAAGTGCAATTGCATAACAGGTTTTCATCCTTGGTGTGGATATCAGAGGTAGAAAACGGGTTCCCCCTAGCATCATTAAATGAATAGAGACTGAAATATAACCAAACATTTCTAATGAAGGAACATACATATGGATTCTGATGCGTCAATGGATCCTGTTAATATTTTATAATAGTTTCGTCTTATTTCTAGAAGAGGCAGAGAGGATAGGTTTTTCAACATTTTTGTTTTATCAAAAGGAATTCTCAAGCCTTTTAGTTACAGAATTTTTGTAGACTTTAAGACATGGATAATCTTTCATATAAAAACAATCCTCCCTAACAGCTATTTTTGAATTTTTGAATTCAATCCATAAATTAATTTTTTGGCTTGGACCTCCGAAGGAAGGTGATAAGCAATATCAAAACTCAGAAAAGCAAAAATATTTCCTTCGGATGGTTTACGGAGGTAATCCTTGAAGTAAATCTTATATACTTTTAACTCTTAAAATTTTATTTCATTTATTTGAAATTAAAAATTTTTTAGTTTTTGTTTTTATGTCTTTAAATGATATTATCTTTGCTTATAACAACAAAAAAATCGGCTCTAATTTTCTGAGCATGATATAAAAAAGTATGAGTATGCTAGTTATGATTTTTCTTTTATTAAAGCAAATTTTGAAAGGATCAAAATAAAAAATCTTCTTTGCGGTACCCAATTTGGCTTTTGCAAAGGACTTTCTACGAACCTTGTAATTCTGAAAATGGTTGACTGGGTGAATGATGCATTTGATAAAGGCTTAATACCCACAGCTTTACTTTTAGATATTAAAAAGGCATTTGACACTTTTGATCATGATAAATTACTCCAAAATCTTGAATAAATTGATATACGTAATGTGACGTTAAAATGGTTTTGTTAGTATTTTATTAATAGAGTTCAAGTTGTACAAAATGCAAATGCAACTTTAGAGCGCCATCTTTTACCGTGTGGAGTACCACAAGGTTCAATAATGGGACCACTGCTTTTTCTCATTTATATTGACCATGTAAAATATTATTTATCTGAAGCTAATATCATAATATTTGCAGATGAAACAATCCTTTTTGTTGCACGTGAAAATTTATCTTCTTTATTTCAAAAAATGGAAATTGCTCTGACTGAATTTGTATCGTGGGCTGATTCACAGTATATAGCACTAAATTATGGAAAAAAAAATATTTTATTTTCTAGAGTTGGATCAGTCCAAACAGACCTCAATTTAAAAGTAAAAAATAATATTAGAAATAGAGTAAAAACCAGTAGATATCTTGGATTTATTAGTGAGGAGAATATTTTGTGGAAAGAACATGCCAAATTAATTGGTGACAAACTTTCCTACGTCCCTTGGAGTTATCCGCCGTTTTTAGCTCCGTTTCCCGAAAAAATCTTGAAAATGATTTATCATTCTATTTTCATCCCTAGTTTTCTTATGGATGCTCTATATGGGTAAGTAGCTTTATCTTATGTTATAAGAGAATCCAAATAACCCAAAATAAGGTAATTGAAATTATATCTCCTCTTTAGTATTCAGACAACATTAACCTCCGTTTTAAACTTACTAAAATATTTGATGTGTCAAAGACTAGGGATTTCAGATCGCAACTTTTTGTTTTAAATATTTAAAAAACTTCCTTCCATCATCATTTGAAAATCTATTCACTTTAAATGAAGATTTGTATACATACGAAACACGCAATTCATATGACATTGTCCACGAGACACCATCAACAAAAAGAGCTTCTTTTTTAGTTAGATTTTTTGCACCAGCTGTTTGGAATTTAATACCCTTGGAAATCCGGAACTCAAATAACCTTATTACCTTCAAGCGAGCAATAAATGGTCATTACAGAAATACTCTTTGGAATTGAATGTCGTGCGGTCCTCTTCTTTTCGGTCTTTTTCTTTTCTTTTTTTCTTTTCTTTCTTTTCGTCATATCCTTTTTTCTTTTTTGATAAATTAGTTGATTCGTTGTTTCTGTTTGTTGATTGTTTAATTGTTCTTTAGTTAAGTTTCTTCCCAAGCTACGCAATTTTTGGGCTTTCCTGACAGATTATGTACAGTAGTTATGTGTTTTTGTCTAGATATATATGATTGAATTGAATTGAACTGAGCCCCAGTGCAGATGAACCGAAATATAACCAAACCAGAATATAACACAATCCTATTCAATTGAACTCACGTGCTTTTCAATTGCCAAACACTTTTTTTTAGTATTCAAAAACTGTAAGTATAAATCTGTCAAAATATGCCCCAGGTCATATTTAAACATAGGGTTTTTTCAATCCTCCTAATGTGAATCTATTTGACAGGAGGGGGGGGGGGTATTATTCTAATAAGATTCCGTTGACGTCAACAAAATTCGAACAATTAATGAGACTTAGATTCAGAAATAGGGTGAATGGGATGATATGAAACCTTCGGTCAATCAAAAGTTTGTTTTGCAAAACGGTAAGTCAAGAAATATTTGTATTTTTATTTCTTGACCGGGAATCAACTATTCTACTCTGGCTTACAAAATTGTGAGGGTAATTTTCTTAATTGGGTAAGTAAATTAGTATCCACTTTAGACAGATTTAATGAGTAGGAACTGGGACAGCGATTTTATTCAATGCATGCTTAAATCTGAATTTCATTAAATTGAAAGCGAAAATTACGAGGGTGGAGGGAGGTAGTCGACGTAGAGATTGTCGCAAAGATTTGTCGGCCACCGAAGAAGTTCAAAGCTTAAGAATTCATACGAGATTCCAATGTTTCAAATATGTGGTCTTTGATTTCTTCAGTTTTTACCTAAAAGTTTTAGCAAATTGCTCAAACCAGTGAAGGCTGCAACGTTTTCCCCATTCTCAAGCAACCTCAATTCCCATTCAAGCATATCATATTTCGAAAGGATATGTATGATTTGATATGGGTTAAGGGTTCCTTTTTTTAACATTTTAACTCAATTTTGAAATTCGCCGAGAAAAATATTCTCTCAATCGAATCGTTTTACGATAGTATGCACGGTCTTACTTTCAGTTAAAAAAACTTGTTTTTTTATTTAATTTCTGAACGTTTTTGAATCAATGCATGTTTTGATTTTGGCTCTCCGCAGATGAATAATTAAAACAAAATTTGGATATTTATTTTTTTGGCTAAATAGATTTCTAGAGTTTTGATCGAATGATTTTGAGAAAAAAAGAGCGGGGCAGGAGGCCTAGTTGCCCTCCGATTTATTGGTTACTTAAAAAGGCAACTAGAACTTTAAATTTTTTACGAATGTTTTTATTAGTAAAAGATATACGTAACTTACAAATAGTTTACGTAACGAACTTTTGTATTCTCATGTTTTTATTACGTATATGATGGGGTTCACCCCCTCGTCAGTACCTCGCTCTTTACACTAAAGCTTAAATTTTGTCCCAATTCCTTAAGAATGACCCCTGAATCACAAAAGCCGAATAGAATAAATAGTTGAAATTACTAAAAATGCTTTAGCGTAGAGAGCGGGGTATTAGGAGGAGGCGAGCCCATCATATGCTTAATAATTTCTGTTCGTTTTAAGTTTTAATGCTTCCCCTTACTTTCTGTTGAAAAAACTTTTTCATATTTATTTTTTTACTGTTTTTTTTTAAATAATGCTAGAAAATCCTTCACTCCCTTCGTGAAAATTTTATTCCCCCACGACAAATTCCTCTAAGGAAAGTTTCCATAACATATCTCCATCTTCTCAATTCCCCTTCCCCCAAACTAAAAATCCTCCCGAAAACGTCTGTACACTTCCAAACAACCATTACTATATGTAAGCACTGGTCAAAGTTCGTAACTTGAGGCCCTTCCCACGCTGACTATGGGGGAGTAAGTCACCCCCAAAGACATAGTTATAAGGTTTTTCGACAATGGTGAATAAAATGGCTATCTCAGAATTTTGATCCGGTGACTTTAGAAAAATAATTGGCGTGGCAGGGGGCCTAGGTGCCCTCCAAATTTTTTGGTCACTTAAAAAGGGCACTAGAACTTTTCATTTCCGTTAGAATGAGCCCTCTGGCAAGATTCTAGGATCACTAGATCGATGCAATCACCCCTGGGAAAAAACAAACAAATAAACACGCATCCGTGATCTGTATTCTGGCAAAAAATGCGAAATTCCACATTTTTATAGATTGGAGCTTGAAACTTCTACAACGAGGTTCTCTAATACGCCGAATCTGACGGTGTGATTTTTGTTAAGATTGTATGACCTTTAGGGGGTGTTTCCCCCTATTTTCGAAAATGAGGCAAATTTTCTCAGGCTCGCAACTTTTCATGGGTAAAACTAATCTTAAAGAACTGTATATATTTCAATTCAGCATTAAAATCCGATCATTTTGATATAACTATTAGTATCAAAATTCCAATTTTTAGAATTTTGTTTACTATTGAGCCGGGTCGTTCCTTATATACAGTTCGTTACCACGAACTGTTTGAAAAACATAAGCGATCCTGGAAAGTTTTAGGGAAGAGAGGCTAAACGGTGTATTCGTGTTGTATATAATCTGTTAAACTTAGAAAAGACAAGATATGTATGCACTTAAATTCACCTTTGAACAACTGAATAACCAGTTCATCTAAGTTCGTTAATATATATTTTTTAAACTTTGGCCTTTTCATACAAAAGCAAAGAAATATAAAAAAGAAAATGAAAAGAAATGGTCACTCTACCTTTATTAGGACCATCTTTTATGACACTTAATAACGTAGCTTGTTTTTCGCAGGCACATAAAACATCGATAGAACCAGCTTCTGCTGTTGATCGAGTTTTTCCAGTAGCTATCGTTGTTAAGCTACTTCCTGACGGCAGAGGTCTTGCATCTATATTACCTGTCATAATTAAAATAATATTATCAAGGTCATTATGTTATATATATATATATATATATATATATATATATATATATATATATATATATATATATATATATATATATATATATATATATATATATATATGTTATATATATATATATATATATATATATATATATATATATATATATATATATATATATATATATATATATATATATATATATATATATATATATATATATATATATATATATATATATATATATATATATATATATATATATATATATATATATATATATATATATAGATAATATTTTCTATGGCTTATGGGCCGACCTTATGAGAGTTTTAAGATTTTATTTTCGATAATTTATTTTTTTCATCATTTTCCCCTCGTTTTATAGATTCAGTTCCTGAAAAAATTCAACAGCAAGAACATAGTGACAATGTGATACCATTTTCACAAAATTCTGGTGGCAATCTTGGCTAAGGTAATACTAGCTTTAGAGGGTTCTAAGCAATTCTTTTGCAGCATTTTAACATTTGTTTCATATTTTGAATATTTTCTATGGCTTATGGGCCGACCTTTTGAGCATTTTAAGATATTATTTTCAATATTTTAATTTTTTTCATATTTTTCTTTATTTCCCCCTTGTTTTATAGATTCAGTGCATGAAAAAATTCAACATCGAGAGCATAGTGGCAGGCTGATATCGTTTTCACACACATTTAGTGGCAATATTGACTAAGGTCATAGTAGCCTTAGAGGGTTCTAAGTAATTCTTTTACAATATCTAATATTTGCTTCATATTCTTAATATTTTATCTGGCTTATGGGCCAACCTTTTGAGAGTTTTAATATATTATTTTTATACTTTAATTTTTTTGCATATTGTCATTATTTTCCCCTGGTTTTATGGATTCACTGCTTGAAAAAAATCAATTTCGAGAGCACAGTGGCACTGTGAAACCATTTTCACACACATATGGAGGCAATCTTGACTAAGGTCGTAGCTTTAGAGGGATCTAAGTAATTCTTTTATATTATTTTAACATTTGCTTCATATTTTTAATATTTTCTATGACTTATGGGCCGGCCTTTTGAGAGTTTCAAGATATTGTTTTCTATATTTAATTTTGTCTTTCTATTTTCCCGTGGTTTCATAGATTCAGTGCTTGAAAAAATTCAACGTCCAGAGCATGGTGGCACTGTGATACCGTTTTCACACATCTCATGGCAATTTCGACTAAGATAATACTAGCTTTAGAGGGTTCTAAGCAAGACTTTTATAATATTTTAACATTTGTTTCAATTTTAAATATTTTGTATGGCTTATGGGCCAACTTTTTAAGGGTTTTAAAATTTTATTCTCGATATTTTAATTTTTTTTTCATATTTTCATTATTTTCCCCTGGTTTTTTAGATTCAGTGCTTGAAAAAATTCAACATCGAGAGCACCCTGGCACTGTGAAACCGTTTTCACACACAAATGGAGGCAATCTTGACTAAGGTCGCAGCTTTAGAGGGATCTAAGAAATATTTTTATATTATTTTAACATTTGTTTCATATTTTTAATATTTTCTATGACTTATGGGCTGGCCTTTTGAGAGTTTCAAGATATTGTTTTCTATATTTAATTTTCGTCTTTCTATTTTCCCCTGGTTTCATAGATTCAGTACTTGAAAAAATTCAACGTCCAGAGCATGGTGGCACTGTGATACCGTTTTCACACACATCTCGTGGCAATTTTGACTAAGGTATACTAGCTTTAGAGGGTTCTAAGCAATACTTTTATAATATTTTAACATTTGTTTCAATTTTCAATATTTTATATGGCTTATGGGCCAACTTTTTGAGGGTTTTAAAATTTCATTCTCGATATTTTAATTTTTTTCGTATTTTCATTATTTTCCCCTGGTTTTATAGATTCAGTGCTTGAACAAATTCAGCATGGAGAGCATGGTGGCACTGTGATACCGTTTTTGCACACATCTGGAGGTAATCTTGAATAAGGTTCTACTAGCTTGAGAGGGTTCAAAACAATTCTTTTATATTATTTCAATATTTGTCTCATATTTTTTAATATTTTCTATGGATTATGGGCCGACCTTTTGAGAGTTATAAGATATTATTTTTAATATTTTATTTTTTTTCATATTTTTCATTATTTTCCCTGTCTTTTATAGATTCAGGGCATGACAAAATTCAACATGGAGAGCAGAGTGGCACTGTGATATCGTTTCCACATACATCTCGTCCCAATTTTGACTAAGGTTATAGTAGCTTTTGATGATTAAAAGTAATTATTTTACAGATTTTAATATTTTTTTCATATTTTCAATATTTTCTAGGGCTTATTGGCCGACCTTTTGAGAGTTTTAAGATATCATTTTCAATGTTTTAACTTATTTCATATTTTTCATTATTTTCCCTTGGTTTTATATATTCAGGGTATAAAAACATTCAACATCGAGAGCAGAGTGGTACTGGGATATAGTTTTCACACATATCTGATGGCAATTTTGTTTAAGGTTATACTAGATTTTGAGGGTTCTAAGTATTTTCAGAAGAAAATACCTAACACGTCATAATCAAATTCTCTGTGACAAAGAATTCACAATCAGAAACGATTCAATCTTTTTTTTATCTCCCAACCTCTTGAAAAAAAAATAATAATATGAAAACATTTTAGGCTAGACAGTGATTTGGTTAAAACCGCTTTATACTATTTTCGGAATAATCATGTTTATTTAACTTAGAAAAAAAAATGTAAAATAAAGGAGTGTTAGTAAATACATAACCACCACTGCTACGACTACTATGGTGATTTCAAGGGGGCACTAATCAAGAGACCCCCTTCACCTGAGACCCATATTTTGACAGTCGATTTAACTCACGATAAAATCTATAAAAATCATTTAAAAACAGTGTTTTTACAACTTTCATATCTTTTAAATATAATCGGTTAGACTTCCTTTAAACTACCGTCACTTATCTTCATTAGCTCTTCAAATAAGAGATTAAAGTCTTGTTTTTATTTCATATTTTACAGACAAAGTGGACTGCAAAATTTTAGTTTTTGTATTTAATCATTAAAAACAAAGTATTTTATAACCCAGCAATTGGCCAATAGTTTGAAAGTAAGAATAATCAGGCCATATTTTTGTTAAATCGTACGTCTTTGTATAGTTTTATTGTAGGCATGGTTTTTCGTTGGCTTAATCCTGAATTTAATGGGGAAAATTGCTACCTAGATGAAATAAATGGAAAACAGTCGTACCATCTACGAATTACGCTTAGGAAACCCAAAAAATGTCAGTTTCAAATTATGAAGGAGGTGTGGATAGTCCAGGGGCTTGGCATGTTAAAGGCATGACAAGCGGCTGGCATGGCAGGTTAAGAGGAAAATTTTCATAACCTTTTCATATACGAACTCGGGAAGCAAGATTTTTATAGGCTTTCGTTCTTTTTCTTTCCCCCCTATATTCTTGAAAATTTTAAAAGATTCTTTGTACATTGACTAAAAAATCATTCCAAATGTTGAAAAAAGGTTCTTGGGAGCCTCAATTCTGGAAACTCAAATCAAATTCTACCTCCCAATAGCTTATTTTTCTTATCAATCCATTACTAAAAATTTTCAAAGAGCTTAAGGCCTGATCAAACTTAATTTCCAGTGACTATCAAAAAGCATTTAACTTTCTTTAACCACAACATATTAGTTGAAAAACCTATACTGAATTGAATATTAATTTTTTCCTATCAAAACTGGTTGCCACATTTTCTCAAAATAATCCTAGGTAGTCAAATATCAGAATCATTAATGCAATAGCATTGAAAACAATTGAATTCATCACAAAATCAAAAAATTTTTTCGTATGCGCTACTACAAGCGGAATCGCACTTTGTCCCTCCATCCAGAGTACACGCTGGGTCACAAGTTAAGGGCTGATCCGGGAACCCATCCCTTGTTGAAGCCTGCCAGAAGGCCAAATTTTGGCAAGGCATATGGACAGAATATGGGAGACCCAAGAACGGCATAGTGAACCAAATACGGATTTCCACAAAGCGCCATTTTCCCAAAGAACTGCAAAAACATAGAGCCGCTATTCGTTCCGATTTTTCAGAAAAGATAATGAGTAATCCGATGCTTCTGTGGAAAAGTTTGACCCGCAACCAGAGTGAAAGAAATGCTCCGTCAGCTCATATCTCTGCTTAGGCCTGGCAACAGCATTTTTTGAAAGAGTTTTCAGAACCTGATCCCAAAGTTGAATATCCCCTTAAATGTGATCTCAATCGGATACTGTCAAAAAAGACTGTACCCACGTTTATTGTTTCACTGTCTGATATTATGAGTTCTGCTCAAAAAATTAAGAAACCTTTTTCGAGGGGTACAGATAATATTTGTGCTGAACACATTCTTCTTGGAAGTCCCCTACTACTTTGTCACCTTGATCTCATGTTCCAAATGGTGTTCACAACTGGAATAGGTTTTATCTGAAACCATTTTTAAATTATTGTATTCCCACTTCATTTTTTAGATTATGTCAATTAAGAATCCATATCAATTAGTAGTTGTCATTAGTCAGTTAAGCAGTGAAAAAAAATGTCAATTAGTGTTTGGATCGTTTCTAATTTTAGTTGAACACCAACACCACGTGTACTTCCTGTTTTAAGGGCTTGTTGGTGGTACCTCAATACTTATGCTATTTTCATGACTAATTGGGTTATTATCAAGGCCGTATTCAGAGGATAAGGGGTTCGAAACCCCCCAAAGTTTATGTCTGACTAGTAGACACATAACAAAAATGCATCAAAACAAGTTTTGATGCGTTTTGGAAGTTTTTTTTTACCTCCCTCGTTCTCTTCAAGTCGTCTTGCTCCTGTTCCAAAAAAAATAAATCGCTGAATGAGTGTTCTCCATAATGTCCTATTTCAGTTGCCACTACTTTCTGCAAGATTTTTGAAACAGTCGTAATGCCAGAACTTACAGATAAATGCTACATGCCGCCATATCAGTTTGGCTTCCACTAAGGCCTAGGGTGTGCCCACGCGCCTACTGCACTATCGTCAGTACTTATAGATGCTGATAAGTCTGGTGATTCGCTCGTCCTAGGAAGTCCTGATGTAAGCCATGCTTCCGACTCTCTGATTCACGCGAAAATTCTCCTTGAGCTAAATAAACGGGGAGTTGACACGTCTGTTATTCGTGCTTTGTAAGATATGTATAACCATCTTGCTTTTGTGATCAGGCTATCTGATGGGACCGTAACACGTTTCGTTACTCCAGTCCATCGAGGCGTCAGACAGGGTGCCCTTACCTACACAGCTGCCTTTAATAACTGTATCCTGAACGCCCAGTTCAGCGCAGTTCCTTTGTGTATTTTAAAAGGGAATGATGTGTCACTTATTGCTTTTGCAGATATTTTTAACCCCAGTCGAACAGTACAGTCGTTCGAAAGAAATTTTGCTATTTTAAGTCAAGATTATGCTAAGATTAACCTTACATTCAATAGACAAAAATCGGACATGGTTCTGTTCAACTAGGTTGAAACTCGAGCAGGAGTTACTATTAATCTCGATGGCGTGCCAGTTTCCCCAAAATCACAAATGAAATATTTAGGGCTTCCTATCGGTGACACCCTTAAAGCAACTAGAAGGCTCTTCATCCTTCATTTCCAATGTCGAATAGCAACTGCACACGGAAGCTTGGTAGCAAACAAACTTCGACTCAACTGCAAACTGCTAGCAAAACTTTACAATGCTTCTGCACTCCCGAATTTCCTATACCTTGCACCTTTTTGGAGTATGTTTATGATAACCGAGACGAAGGAGGTTCGGCGAATCTTTTTCCGGTATGCCAAATACCTGATTGCCCTTCCACCATGGTCAAGCAACTCCTGGGTCATTAAAAAATACGGCATCATAGACCCGAATGCTTCTATCCGAAAAAGCATAGAAGCTTGTAAAAGTAAATTGGTCGGCACCCATGGAGCGCTATTTTGATTCAATGAGTGTTTTGCTTTTGTATGTTTTAATTGTTTTTAAGTAAGGTGAAGTGTTGCAAAGTTTTTTGTGTAGATTTTTAAGGTCAATTTCTTTTTCCTCTTTTCTTTTGTTAACATTATGCTCCGTTTTTCATTTGTATTACAACGGGTTATAAATAAATTCAATTCAATTCAAAATGCGCCCTCTGAATGACTCTGATGTCTGTCTAACAAGATAAGGCTTCATTCTCTCCTCTTTTAATATAAAAGCTGATCTGAAAGCATTTGAGTACAGGGGGTTTTCGTTGCGCCTCTGTTTTGCGAAAAAATACAACAACAAAATTATCGGTCGGGAAACATTTTCCTCAAAAGAGACTCCCCACCCAAATTCGTCCCATCTTGAGTTGTTTCTGCACCTGTTCCTATCTTTTCCCCTGTTTGCTGGTTTATCTTTGAATATAGTCCCCTTCATTACAGAAAAAACAAACAAAATAGCCCAATAGCTTTCCTCTTTTATTTTTTTGATACTGGTGCACCTAAGTTTCGTGTTTTTCACCCTGATTTGTTTTCCCCCTTTGTTTAAGATTCCCATCAAAATGTTTTGCATTTATTAAGTATTGCTTCAATGAATTTTATTAATTTGAATCTTTTTATCAGTTCGAACAAGCTATTGGGAGGTTAAATTCGATTTGAGTTTCCCGAATTGAGGCTCCCAAGAACCCCTTTTCAGCATTTGGAATGATTTTTTTTTGTCAATTTACAAAGAATCTTTTAAAATTTTCAAGAATATAGGGGTGAGAAAAAAAGAACGAAAACCTATGAAAACCTTGCTTCCCGAGTTCGTATATGATTGAGGGTGGGGGGGGGGGCAGTGAGTACTAGCCTATTTGTCATTATTCGCAGGCGAGATGTTGATTCTGGCTGAGTCTGATATTTTTTTCATAGATGGCAGAGTATATTAAGAAGCGCTTCCTTATTCCATGCTTTTAAAATCATACCAAAAAACTTGAAAATATACAATATTGGTTCTTTGTTAATGTGTCGTCATGTTTTGAATGATTCAAAAACATTGAAGAGAAAATAATAACTTTTTCGACTTTGGCAATGTATTTGAAATACCCATCCCATCAAACTTGAAAAATTAAAGACAAATATATATTTCTTTTTGTTTTTTTATAGCTACGTTATTTTTTCTGAAAATTGTTTCGGGACTTAGGGCACTTATCAATATAATTTGAATTTTTTACCTGGTAAAGACTGGTTTGCAGACAAAATTTCATCAGCCCATTGGAAAAATTTGCATTTTTCAGTTTCAGATTTTGAGCAAACGAAAAACTTACGACCAGTGTTGTACCCATCTTTCTTTACTATTGATCTAAAAAAGGGAGATAATACAACAAAGACCAAAATTTAGGTCCGTAGTTTACACCCAGTTTTATTCTAAAGAAAACTAATTCTAGGGGTATTCTACATCTAATTATAAACCCTTTTATTTTTTTCGTCTTAATACATCAAATTGTGAAAATGAATTGCCAAAAATAGTGCCAGTACAGTGAAACAGAGTTTTAAGACAAAACATGACTCTTAGGCTTCAAATTATGCTAGAAATTTCCTTGAATAGAAGGGATGAAAATTATACCATAAATTTTCTTCCATTGTAAAAGTTTTCTGTTTATAAATTCGAAGTTATTTAAAACACTACTTAAAGAGTAGAAAATAGGCTTTAAAAATCATTGTCTCGAAATACATGTATAAAACACAATATTAATGCAGCCAAATTTAACAAAATCAAGACAATTATTTTTCTTCGTATTTTTTTTAGCTGAATCATACTTGTCCCTTCTCAAAGAAATTGCTTTCAGTAATTTCAGATAATATATTTTGCTGTTAATTTTCCTCTGCTTCGTCTTACAGCATAGTTAAGCATATATGAGTCAGCAAAAATGTATTAAGGCTGTTTGGTATAGTTCGCACATTGATGCCTTATTACGAAATTGACATACAACACATAGAGGGTGTTTGCTTTAGTCGATGCTTTAATGGTAAAGGAAATAAAGTTACGGTCGATTATACAAGCGTGTTCCTTAAATAGGATGTTAGAAGAAGCTTCATCATCAAATGTACGGGCTATGACAAAGAACACCCGCTACTAAAATTAAAAATCAAGTTTCCCAATTAACCTACTTGAAACCTAAGGTGAAACAGTGCACTTCAAAATGATATGCAGAAGTATTTATAGTTGTTTTAAGTTTTTAATCTATATATATTTTATTTTTATGCTCAAATTGCACTTACGTATTTTATTAGATAATATATATTGTTAAGATAAGTACACTAAATATTACATTACATTTTTTAAAGTATATATATATATATATATATATATATATATATATATATATATATATATATATACTTTCTTACTTTTTTAGAATTTGACAGAAGCAAGCAGTTAAAAGGTATTTGACACCAAGGATCAGAAAGAATCAAAAAAAGAATTGAAGAAAAAAGTAGGTGTTTTAAGTAGTTTTATGATACCTAGAGGGCAAAATCGTGGATTGAATATGACAACAAAGATCAGAACTAATCAAAAGTGACTTTGAAGAACAACAGAGGTGTCTTAAGCACGTTCTTGATACCTAGAGGGCAAAGTTTAAGTTCAGGGTTTTTTTTAGTTACTGTGAATTCCTCTGTTTTTCTGAGGAAAGATTAGTAAACAAAGGTGATGCATTTGTTGATTGTTACTTACTTATTAGAAATGTACTGCCATCTCAAAAGAATCCAAATCAATCTGTTTGGCCTTTTTGCATGTCTTTTGTTTTCTAAAGCAATCAAAAAACAAATTTGAAAAATTTGAAAAAAAACAAATTCATTCAGTTTGAGTGAAGATCAAACCATCAATAGTGGTTTTCAAGCGCAAAGTAGCTGTAAAAATTAAACACAAAATCAATTTAGTGGCCTTCAAAAAAAAAATTTGAAGGTGAGTTTGAACCACCTTCCTATAGCCAAATGTACTTTATAAACCCGATAAAGATTTTGAACAATGTCTTATATAAGACTTAAATTATGGGATCTCTCCTAGCCTGGTGGATCTTTTGCAAGAAATATTCCAAGAAACAAAGAACTATGCCAAAGATTACATCAAAATATAAGAACTGGATTATGATGGAAATCAACTGATTCAGTTGAAGTGAATAAGCTGATTCACTGAAAAAAATGTTCGGTCATGGGATCTTTCATAACATAATGAATCTCTTGGAAGAAATAGTACGGGAAAAAAGCAACATCCTCTTAAATTAATAATGTTAGTTTATAATTTAAATCATCAAGAAATAAAAACTAAACACTGAAATTTTTTATTATATAAAGTGCTTTTAACAAAATGATGAGAATTCAAATAATGTCCGCAAAGAAAAAAACAATTGGCCCAAATATATACAAAAATCAAGCAAACATCCTCCAATAATAAGACCTATCTAACTAACAAAATGTAACCCAAAACAATAATATAGAGCCTTATCTACAAATATTACTAATACCATCTTACAAAATAAAGTCTCCAAATAATTATCGTTATTAGGTTAAAAACTTGTACTAGGATTAAGATATGTCGGTGAATTTTCTTAATGATTCCTCCACCAGCACTAGATCCAGCCTGGATTCAAATAATGTATTAAAGTTAAGTATTTGGCTTCCTATAGCCAAATGTACTTTTTAGACCTGATAAAGATTTTGAACAATGTCTTATATAAGACTTAAATTGTGGGATCTCTCCTAGCCTGATGGATCTTTTGCAATAAATATTCCAAGAAACGAACAGCTATGCCAAAGATTACATTAAAATATAAGAACTGGATTATGATGAAAATCAACTGATTCAGTTGAAGTGAATAAGCTGATTCACTGAAAAAAGGTTCGGTCATGGGATCTTTCATAACATTATGAATCTCTTGGAAGAAATAGTGCGAGAAAAAAGCAACATTCTTTTAAATTAATAATGTTAGTTTACAATTTAAATCATCAAGAAATAAAAACTAAACACTGAAACTTTTTATTATATAAAGTGCTTTTAACAAAATGATGAGAATTAAATAATGTCCGCAAAGAAAAAAACAATTGGTACACTTACCAATATTTGGCAGACCGCTTTGAATATTAGCATGATCGTTCTTATTCGTCATAATTTATTCGTCATATTAGCTCGTCATATTATTCGTCATATTAGCATATTAGCATATTAGCTCGTCTTATTCGTCATATTAGCATAATTTCGTCTTATTCGTCATAAAAATCTTATTCGTCATATAGTCAAAATTACAATCAAACCATTTTAACATACGAAACAGGGCCCAAATATATACCAAAATCAAGCAAACATCCTCCAATAATAAAACCTTTCTAACAAACAAAGCGTAACCCATAACAATAATATAGAGTCCTATCTATTACTAATACCATCTTATAAAATAAAGTTTCCAAATAATTTTAATTATTAGGTTAAAACGTGGACCAGGATTAAGGTCTGTCGGTGATTTTTTTTTATGATTCCTCCACCAGCACTAGATCCAGCCTGGATTCAAATAATGTATTAAAGTTAAGTATTTGGCTAAAAACAAAAAGGAAAAATAGAAGAGAACGAAGAAAAAATTATTTTCCTACTTTAGCAATTAAAATGAATGATCATTTGAATATGGTTTTGACGTTACTATCGAAAAAACATTATATACACATTGAATTGCAATACAATTTTTCTCTTTCTGGCAAAAAGTGAAAAAAGCTTATTTTTAGCGATCCCCCATGAATTGCAATCCAATATTTCTATCTCTGGCATACAGTAAAAAAACAAGGTTATTTTCTGTGATTTTGCAACAGACTATTTCTCTTTCTGGAACAAGTGTAAAATAAGCTAATTTTTCATCAAAGGCAAATCGATCAATTTCCGTATCTTAAAACAGATTAACAGATATTTTTAGACTGAATCTCTAGCAGAAAGATAAATATGCGAAGCATAACCAGTGAAGTCGTTTGGGAGAGAGGGGCGGTTTTCCCCAAAATAACTCGGGGAAATCTACTACTTATTATGTAGATTTAAAACTTTTGCTCGTTTTAAGCTACAAATTAAAATCTTCAGATGGTCTAAATTTTCCATTAGAGTTAAACCCACTTTTTGGACCCTTGCTGGAACATCATTATATAGATTTTCTACGAATAAATAGAATAAAAGCTAAGATAATTCGAATATTTACATTTGTGCCTGAATAGCGCAATGACAATTTGTGACTCCAATTGTAGGATTTTGAGCTTGTGGCGGTTTTCCTGTATGACTTGAGTCTTGCACATTCTTTACCTCGTCTGACCATAAGAAAAAGCCACAATCACTACATTTATGAAATTGCCTGCCTGAAAGAGACAAATAGAAATGAAGTAACTAAGATCAAACTTAAAAAGAGCAATAAAACAATGCATATCACGTAACCCTGCCATTCCTAGATAGATAAGAAATAGAAAAAAAGCTTTGGTTCGACAGCTTTTGAACTGAAAAGGATATTAGCAAATTTTTGAAAATGGTGATTTCTTGCGCACTTTTAAGAATCAGCGTTTATCGATTTTAAGCTGGATTCTTAATGCCATCAATTTTAATTTCTAGCTAGAACGTCCCAATTGAAAAAATGAAATCCCTGCTGGACTTTCGAAGTTTTAAAACAAATTTCATGTTCTAACCACAAAGGATTCTAGTAACTCCTTGCAGCACTAAGTTACTTGAGGCTAAGCACCTACTCATGCTCCTCTTCCATCAAAATTCATTCAAAGCCAATGAATTGATTTCCACTGCCTTGAAAAGAAATTCTCTATTGTTTCTGCTTTTTGTTTGTTTGTTAAGAAAAGGCAGTGTGGTCTTTGTGACTATAATCAAAACTCCCTCGTAAACTCACCTAAGAACTTCACATTTTCCTTAAATATTTGATTATGGCATCATTCCGCTCATTTCGAGAACCATCTGCATTTTGTTTGGTCCTTGATGGTTGGCCGACAAGGATAATCTTTGGCAATTGGTCCTCCTCCGTGTGTAGAACGTATCCTAGCCCCATCAATTTTATTTAAAGTTTGATATAATCAAGTTATTTTACAATCATTTTAATAGCTTATTTTCTACCTCAAACAATTTAAATCAGAAAAAAAAATCATAAGAGTAAAAAGCTCAACTTCGTTTCTGAATTTTTCCAAAGAAGGGAAAAAAATTTACATCTATGTTCTCATTTTCTCGAAAACAGAGAAAAAAGTTGAAGTTCTGTTCTAAATTTTCCATAGAATAGAAAAAAGTTGCACTTCAATTTTGAATTTTCTTCTAAGATGAGAAAAAAGTTACACTTCTGTTGTAAATTTTTCCAAAGAAGAGAATAAAGTTCGAGTTCTGTTCTGAGTTTTTGCATTGCACAGAAAAAGTCTACACTTCCTTTCTCATTTTTCTCAAAAGAAAAGAAAAGAAAAATCAAATTCATTTTTGAATTTTTCCAAAAATTCAATCCTAGAATAAAAAATTTACACTTGAGTTGTTAATTTTCCCAAAGAAGAGAAAAAGTCACGATTCAATTTTGAAATTCTCCAAAAAAATACAAAACAGTTACTGTTAGGTTCCCAAAGGAGGAAAAAAGTTCAAATACTGTTCTGAATTTTTCCAAAGAAGAAAAAAAAGTTCAACTTTTGTTTTGAATTTACCCAAAGAAGAAAAATAGTCATACTTCAGCTCTGAATTTTCCCAAAGAAGAGAGAAATTTCAACTTTATTTTCTGATTCTTTTAGAAAGAAAAGAAAAGATTTAAAATTCGAGACTGTTTTTTTTCCAAAGAAGAGAAAAAATCCACCTGTGTCCTGATTTCCCGTAAAACAGTGAAAAAAAATTCAAGTTCTATTCTGAATATTTCCTTAGAAGAGAAAAAAATACATTTCGGCTCTGAATTTTTCCAAAGAAGAGAAAACAAGGGAAACTTCAGTTATGAATTTACCCAAAGAAGAGAAAACAAAGATAGACTACTGCTCTGTGTTGTTACAAAAAAAGACAAAAAAGTTCAAGTTCTCTTCTGAATTTTTCCAAAAAACAGAAACAAGTCATGTTATAGTTCTGAATCCCCCCTCTAACAAAAATAGAAAAAAGTTCAACTTCTGTTCTGAATCTTTTTAAAGAAGAGAAACAGTTCAGCTTCATTTCTGAAATTTTCCAAAGAACATAAAAAATGTACACTTATGTTCCCATTTTCACCAAAATAGCTAGAAACGTTCAAGTTCTGTTCTGAGTTTTGTCATTGAGGAGAAAAAAGTTTTCCCTTCAATTCTGAATTTGTCCAAAGAAGATAAAAAAATTACGTTTTCGTTCTGAGTTTTTCCAACGAAGAGAAAAAAGTTACACTTCCGTTCTCATTTTTCCCAAAATAAGAGAAAAATTCAACTTCAGTCCTTTATTTTTTCATAGAAGAAAAAAGTTGCACTTCAGTTCTGAATTTTCCCAAGGAAGAGAAAAAACACTTAAGTTCCGAATTTCTCCAAAGAACAAAATAAAGGTTTCTGTTCTGAATTTCCAAAAGAGAGAAGAAAAAAGGCAAATTTTGTTACTGAATTTTTCCCAAAAAGAGAAAGAAGTTGAACTTCTGTTTTTAATTCACCCAAAGAAGAGAAAAGTCATACTTAAGCTCTGTATGTTCCCAAAGAAGTGGAATTCTGGATATTTTTCAAAAAAGGAGAAAAAAAAGACACTTTTTACTGATTTCCACTAAAACAGTGAAAACAAGGTTCAAGTTCTATTCTGAATTTATCCATAGAAGGGAAAAAAGTTACATTTTGCATGTTAATTTTTTCTTAGAGGGGAAAAAAGTTTAAATTCAGTTCTGAATTTTCTCGAAGAAAATTTCAAAAAAAAGTTCAAGTTCTGTTCCGAATTTTTCCAAAGAAGGGAAAAAAGTTAAGCTGCAGATCTGAATTTTCACAAAGAAGAGAAAAAAGATCAACTTCTATTTTGAATCTTTCAAAAGAAGAGAAGCAAGCCATGGTATAGCTCTGAATTTTCCAAAAAAGAAAGAAAAAAAAGTTCAACTTCTGTTCTGAATTTTTTTTAAAGAAGAGAAAAAAGCTAAACTTGGAATCTGACTTTTTCTAAAGAAGAAAAAATTTTACAGCTCTGTTCTGATTTTCCCCAAAAGCTGAGAAAAAAAAAAATCAAGTTCTGCTCTTGGATTTTTCCATTGAAGAGAAAAAAGTCGCTGTTAAATTCTGAATTTTTCCCAAAGAAGAGAGCAAAAGTTCTGAATTTTAACAAAGAAGAGGTAAAAATTTCAATTTCTGTTCTGAATTTTTGCAATGAAGAGAAAAAGTTACACTTCCGTTCTCAGCTTCCCGAAATAAGAGAAAAGAAATTCAACTTCAGTTTTGAATTTTACAATTATAGAAAAAAAAGCTACACTTCAATTCTGAATTTTCCTAAGGAAGAACAAAAGTTTTGCTTCAGTTCCAAATTTATCCAAAGAAAAAAAAAACTATTCTTCTATTCTGAATCTCCCAAAGAAGAGAAAAAAATTCAACTTCCGTTTTGAATTTTTTCTAAAGAAGAGAAATTTGGTTCTTGACTTTTCCAAAGAAATGATAAAATTTCCATTTCTGTTCTGATATCCTCAAATCAGTGAAAAGGAATTATAGTTCTAATCTGAATTTTCCCGTAGAAGAGAACAAACTTATACTTCAGATTTTATTTATTTTAAAGAATAAAATAAAAGTTACAAAATTTCCATTTCTGTTCTGATATCCTCAAATCAGTGAAAAGGAATTATAGTTCTAATCTGAATTTTCCCGTAGAAGAGAACAAACTTATACTTCAGATTTTATTTATTTTAAAGAATAAAATAAAAGTTACTCTTCTGTTATAAATTTTCCCATCTATACTACAAAAGTCACCATCTGGTTATTTTGCTATGCCTTGACGTATTTATTTTTAGGAGTTTCTTGGCATCATTCCGACAACACACAGTTATTTTGACACGCTTGATAGAAAATTTTCGATGATACGAAATAATTTATCCCATGACATCTTAACCAACTGAACAGATTTTTTTTGCTATAACAGTTGGTCATAGCAAAAAAAAGTTGCTATGCCTTTGAGATCTTTGATTCCGGGGAATTTCTTGATACCAATCCGACAACTCTTTGTTTCCGAGAATTTTGTGGTGTTTTTCCGAAAAGTCCTAGGCCGGATCAGTCTTGTCTGTATTACACGTCTACTATAAACATCTCACAGTGAGGTAAAGTCACCATCTGGTCTTGTTATTATGTCTTCAGCTAATTTTTTTCGGAATTTTTTGGCATCATTTTGATGCAGTCCTATCACATTGACATACTTGCTAGGCATATTATCGATAAATAACACAATGATTCAGAGCAGAGCCATGACCGTCTGGAAAGATATATTATCATTAACTGAACTGTGATTGAATTGTCAACATTTCTTGCTAAAGAACTTTTGATGAAACTTCTCATATATCAAAAAGTTGAACTTTTGTTTAGAATTTTTCCAAGGAATAAAAAAAAGTCAAACGTCAGTTATGAATTTTTCCGAAGAATAACTAGTCTTAGTTCCGTTTTAAGAGTCAAACATGATAGAGAGGAACTACCCCCCCCCTCTTCGCTGACATCCTCTTTTACCGCAGTATACTGAATTGAAATTACGAGATAGCTATTTTGCTACCAATAGTCCAAATAGACGCATTCTCCCAGAGCCCATGTTAAAGGGTTTTTAAGTTATGCCTAGGGGGATGTAAAGTTTTTATGGAACGGGTGGTCGTATAAGCTTTAGATTGGATGGAGTTCATCTAATTGGATGTCGGAGGTTTTAGTCCCTGTTTTAAAAGCCTAAAAATAGTAAGGAGAATTTTGAGAAAAACGTTGAACTGAATCAAAACATGTTATGTGTACAAGGATTGACAAAAGGGTGCAATGCAGAAATAGTTTAGGATATTATTTCAGAAATGATAAGGCGTGTGATCAAAAGGACAATATTTGCATACTACCAATACTAATACAACTACCATCACACTACTGCATTTATAGTTTTGAAAGGGAATTTGAACTAAATCGAACGACGCTATGTGCATTTAAATTGTTAAAACAGCGTATCCCAAGAATTGATTTGGATATTAAGTTGGAACTTCCGGAGAGTACTTGTAGGGGAAGATCATCAAAGGCAGCAAAATAGTGCTGTGTAACTAAAGAGCGATGAGGGCGCAATTAATTATTTTTTTTTAGACCAGTGTACTTTATATAGAAGGAGTTGTCGTACAAACATCGAAAACAGACCTATCGATTGGATATTGAAGGGGGATTAGTGCTCGTTTTAACAGTCGAAAGTGATTGGAGGGTGACCTCCCCCCTCCCACGCCCATCATTTCTTCAAACTCATACAGTCGAAATTTTAGGATAGCCATGCTGTTCAACGAAGTTGAATGGTGTTGAAACTATGTCTTAGAGGATAACCTCCCCCCACGGTCCTCAAGGCACGGGTTGAAAGTTATGCCCTGGGGGCATATAAGGATCTAATAAAAAAGGGTGATCATATAAGCTCTGGAATGGGCTTATTACATAGGTAATCAGAAGTTCTAGTTTCCTATTTAAAAGTCAAAATGATTGGAAGGCAGATACCCTCCCCCCGTTCCTCCTGCCAATTATTCCCCTAGACACATCCCATCAAAAGTTTGAGATAGTTTTTTTGTTCGAAGTAGTTGAAAGATCCTGAAATTATGTCTTTGAGGATGACGACCCGGCACCATAGCCTTCGGGGCAAGGATTGTTTGTTATGCCCTGTGGGCAAATAAGTTTTTTTACGGAAAAGGATGGTCGTATAAGATATGAAGGGTGCTTATTGGATCGATGATCTGAAGTTATAGTGTCCTTAGTAACATTAAAAGTGGTTGGAGGGCGGGTACAGACCCCCACACACACACCAGTCATTACTCCAAACACGTCCAATCAAAATTTAGAAATAACCATTTTGTCCAACGTAGCTATAAGTCCCAGAAATTATATCTTTAAGGAGGACCGTCCACCCTCCCACAAACCATAGGGCAAGGGTTGTAAGCTATGCCCTGGGGTCTCATAAGGTTTTAATACAAATGGTGATTATATAAGCCTCGGATGAGGCTTAATATAATACCCATAGTCCACGTCAATTACCTGTGCTGGTGTCATTATACGGGTGCTAATGAGTAGATATAGCATAATGAATTAGGTGGAGGTATCATACGAAAGGTTGCCAGGATTTCAGTGAAGCTCTACATCAAATCGCAGAAAGGGAGTAGTCCATCCCTATATGCAATAAATTTGGTTGGTCCTATATTTTTACTGTCCACGCTGAATTAGCAGACATCTACGTGTATTCATTATCTGGCGTATCTACGCATACGGTGTATGCGTAGATACGCCATGAATACGGTGTATCTACGCATAATTGCAAACAATTTTATCGGTTCAATCTACTCTTTGTTTTACCTAACATTGTTGGGATCAATGTTACGTGAGTGCCATCGCATAGGTTTTCACCCTTAGTGTGGATATCAAAGATGGAAAACATATTCTCTTCGTAACATTACTTGAATAGAGATTGAACTGTAACCAAGCATTTCTAATCAAAGTAACATGAATATGGAAGAACATGAACATGAATAGCCTTAGAATAGTTTAGTTTTATTTTAGTTGAACCACAGAGGGTAGCTTTCTCCACAGTTTTTCTTATCAAAACGCATTTGCAATCCTTTTTGTTACTGAAATTCAGCAGAGGATCATCTTCCACATAAACCCCCTTCTCTAACAGCTTATTTTGAATTTTCAAATTCAATCTATAAATTATTATTGGGCATGGAACTTCAACGGAAGTTAATAAGCAATATCAAAACTAAAACGAGCATAAACAATTACTATGAGTGGCTTAAGAAGATAGAACTTAAAATGAATTTTATTTAGTTTTGATTCTTAACATTTTATTTTACTTTTTTTTAATTGGAATTTTGCAATTTGTGTTTTCATGTCTTTAAATGATATTTTTATTACTTATAACGACAAAAAAATGAAATAATTTTTTGAAGTATGAAATGAAAATAGAATAAGTATGTTAGTTGTGTTTTTTTTTTTAGTCAAAAACCTTTTGAACACTTTTTTCAAGACGTATTTTTTGAACTTCAAAAGTTTGTCAAATATGTATACTTGTAACAAAATCTGTTATGATGCATTTTTTTTATGCTAGGCCAATACTGAATCTTCAACACAGCCAATAAAACCAAGGACCTAGGTTGGTGGTAAAAACAACGGAATAGCTTTAGCCGAGTGGGGAGTTGACACCTTGTTTGATTAAACTGTGGATTTTTCGCTTGCGAGTGCCGCAATAAAATCAACAACTGAATTTTATGAAGCTCCACAACACCAGATTTATCATGCATATAAAATGATGACCAACACATCTGTCGAAAACTTAAAATATTCAAATTATCTTATCTTTCTTTCATAAGTTTTAACAATACCCTCTAATTTATTGTGTTTATTTTAAAATTTTCTGAAAACAAACCCTGTTTCAACCAAAAAAATAACTGTGATAAGACTATCCACTCCTAAGAAAACTAAATTTAGTTTCTAGGAAAATCATTGAGTAATTTCCCTGGCCTGTCAGGACTGTAAGTGATTCATCACAGGTATCCTAACTCACTGGACCGGTCATCACACGATGAAGGTACACCACCTATTCTTCAGTAGATTTTGAGCGTAATGCAGAAGAGTTGGACAGTCTAGTGATAATAGCTGGTAGTGATACTTCTAGTACATATTTGCCAATTAATTTGCTTTTACCAGTGATCTGAGTCCTCTGCAAAGTGCTGTAGGACTCACGAACGCCGTAATGACACTAGAAATCGTGTTACGTGATTTTAATTTAGCAAAATTTTCTCTAGGTCATAAGACTGTCCACTCCTTAAAAAACTAAATCAACTCATTATAGCTTCTAGGAGAATCATCGAGTACTTTCACTGACCTGTTAGAACTGTAAGTGATTCATGTCATTTATCGTGACCCACCGGACCAGTCATCAAACGATGAAAGTACTTACCCGTTCTTTTCTGGATTTTGAGTTTAATACAGAAGAGTTAGACTGTCTAATGATAATAGCTGGTAATGACGTTTCCAGAACATATATAAAATTAATTTTTTTTACCAGTGAACTGTGTTCTGTGTAAAGTGGTAAAGACCTCAAGAATGCCGTCATAACACTAGAAATCGTGTTGCGTGATTTTAATTCGGCAAAATTTGCTTTAGGTCATAAGACTGTCCACTCCTTAAAAAACTAAATCCACTCATTATAGCTTCTAGGAGAATCATCGAGTACTTTCACTGACCTGTTAGAACTGTAAGTGATTCATGTCAGTTATCCTGACCCACCGGACCAGTCATCAAACGATGAAAGTACTTACCCGTTCTTTTTTGGATTTTGAGTTTAATACAGAAGAGTTAGACTGTCTAATGATAATAACTGGTAATGACGTTTCCAGAACATATATATAATTAATTTTTTTTTTACCAGTGAACTGTGTTCTGTGCAAAGTGGTAAAGGCCTCAGGAATGCTGTCATAACACTAGAAATCGCGTTGCGTAATTTTAATTCGGCAAAATTTGCTCTAGGTCATAAGACTGTCCATTCCTTAAAAAACTAAATCCACTCATTATAGTTTCTAGGGGAACCATCGAGTACTTTCACTGACCTTTTAGAACTGTAAGTAGTTCATGTCAGTTATCCTGACTCACCAGACCAGTCATCAACCGATGAAAGTACTTACCCGTTCTTCCTGGATTTTGAGTTTAATACAGAAGAGTTAGACAGTCTAATGATAATAGCTGGTAGTGATGTTTCCAGGACATATGTAACAATTAATTTTTTTTTACCAGTGAACTGTGTTCTGTGCACAGTAGAGCAGGACTCAAGAATTCTGTCATGACGCTAGAAATTGTGTTGTGTGATTTTAATTTGACACATCCTGCATATTCAAATATGCTTATCAACGATCTACATATGACAAATTGCATATTCAAACGCGCAGGGTAGTTTTCAATCCTCCTCATGAGAATTTAGTTGGTGGGGCATAATTTTAATACATCTTGTTGACGATCCTTACATCTGCAACAACGAAGCGCAGGCAATTCTTGAGACTCAGATTCAAAATTGGGCTGAAAGGGACGAGATTAAAGCTTCGGTCAATCAAAAGTTTCTTTTGCAAAACGGAGAGTCGGGGGATTTTTTTAGTTTATTTTTTTTTCCAGGAATCTAACATTCTACCCTGGCTTACAAAATTTTGAGGTTAGCTTTTTTAATTTGGTAAGTAAATGAACATCCACTTTAGACATACTGGATGAGTGGAAGCTAGGATTACTATTTTATTCATTGAATATCTAAATCTGTTTCTCATAAAACTAGAAAAAATTACGAGGGATTGGGGAAGGTATTCAACCCAGATATTGTCACAAAGATTTGCGAGCTACCGCTGTAATGCACAGCTTTATAATTACTACTGGGTCGTAATGTTTCGAATATGAGTTTTTAGATTAATTCAGTTTTGTCCCAAGTATTTGAGCGTATTGCTCAAACCAATGAAGGTTGCAACGCTCTCCTTATTATCAAGCAGCATTTTAAAAAGGATATGCATGATTTGCTAATGGTCATGGGCATCTTATGATCATTTCAATTCCTTTTTGAAATTCAACAAGAAGAATTTTCCCTTAAAATTTATTCATTGATATGAATTCACTATACTCCTCTGCAAGGTCCCATTACGCACTATCATGTGATAATTATAAATGACATGATAATTTATTCACCTCTGACTTCCCCGACATTACCAATATTACAAACAATACATTTATGAGTTTTCTCTACACTCAATGGCATAAAAAAAACAAGTAAATTATCACTGTAGAGCTCAAAAGTTGCACCTTCAAACTTCTGAGATAACCACCAAAAACTGTTTGGTAAGCTGTTTTCAAAGGGTGAGTCAGAAAAGATATATGTGTTCGATTAATCACTTTTCCTCTATTATAAGTTACCCCTCTAACTATCCCTATGAGAACAGATTAATAAATAGTTTTTAGCAGACTCCGTCAGAATTCTAAAAACAAAATAAACAACTATTAAGTGTAACAGCAACAATATGGAATTTTTCCACTAATGATTGTCGCATTTAATTACAAATGAAAACAAAATCTACATCTTGAATTTTTGCAACAGTTTGTCTCATAGGATTTGTAGTCAAGTTATCTTTAACTGTTCGTTTGTTTTATATGCCATTCAATTATAATTAATATACTGTCTCTGGCCAGACTATTCTTTGGCCAAATTACTCAAAATAATGAAATTTGGGTGTTTATTTCAAACCAGGTAGTTCCCCCCCCAAAAAAAAGAGAAGGAGTTTGGAGGGGGGCTTAAACAGGCCCTGTCCAAATGCAATTGTGTTATTTGTGATAAAAAGTTTGAGGCACTGTAAACATAATGCCCACTAAGATGTTTTGTAACTGAGTGACTAAGTAGGATCTTTATTTTGGTCTATATTTACAAGATCCCAAAAATGATATAGAACCAAGGTTAGCACGCAATTCGGCTCGATTTTCGCAACTGCTCTTTCTGGTGAGTCAGATGGTCTTGAACAATTCATTCATTATGGAGCATTCTTTAGTATGTCTTTCTATCTAATCTATGCACAGTCTTAAGCCCAAAAAATCATTTAAGACAATAAAATCGACATTCAATTATACCTTACCAATTAATCTTAGAGCTTTTTAGGTAGGTTTCAAGGAATCTTTTGACGAGACCTTTGCTTCTTAAGCTTAAAAAACAAAAGATAGTCTGAAAAGTTGTAGGGTAGTGAGGCTAAACGAATATTTTTGTATTCTATATAATTTGTTATATTTAGAAAAGCCATTATACGCTATATACTTAACTCAACCTTTGAACAACTGAATAGCTAGTTTTTCCGATTGTATTTACATTTATTCAGATTTGGGTCTCTCATTCAAAAGCAATGAAACAGAAGAAATAAACTAAACTGAAAAGAAAGGGTCACTCTACCTTTATTAGGACCATCTTTTATGACGGTTAAGAGCGTAGCTTGTTTTTCACAGGCACATAAAACATCACTCGAACCAGCTTCTGTTTTTGATTGAGTTCTTCCAGCAGGTATCGTTTCTAGGTATCGTAAGCTACTCCCAGACGACAGTGGTGTTGTATTTATATTACCTGTCATAATTAAAATATCGTCATCAAGGTTATCATCCCTATATACATACATACATACATATATATTTATATATATATATATATATATATATATATATATATATATATATATATATATATATATATATATATATATATATATATATATATATATATATATGTGTGTGTGTGTATATATACATATATATATATATATACATATATATATATATATATATATATATATATATATATATATATATATACATATATATATATATATATATATATATATATATATATATATATATATATATATATATATATATATACATATATATATATATATACATATGTATATATATATATATATATATATATATATATATATATATATATATATATATATATATATATATATATATATATATATATATATATATATATATATATATATATATGAATTACCCCGCAAACTACTATAAATCACCCAGCAAAGACACATGTGATTAGAAAAAAAGTGGTTAGAAAATGAAGATCGAAGAAACACGTGGTTAGAAGACATATGACACCGAGAATGTGATCAAGCCAAAAATCAAAATGAAGAGCAAAGAAACAAGTGGTTAGAAAACATGCAACACCGAGCATGGGAGCAAATCACTGAAAATCAACCTGGACATTGAGAATCAAAACGTGTCAAAATTGAAAATGATAGCGATTAAGATTGGGTTTGGGATTTTGACAGGGATAAGGTCATGAATGCCTAACATACCTATTCTTAAAAATGATATTTCGGCGATATATATTTAATAATGACGAAAGACAAGCCGAGGTAAAGCTATCCAAACAAATAAAAATGATAGTGATAATGATTGGGTTTTGGATTTAGACCTGGATAAGATCACTATTATCAACCATTCCTTTGAAAATCAAACTTTTTGTCCCCCCACATGAATATTTAAAAGAAACAAGTATTTGTATGAAAAAAAACATGTATTTGTGATATGTATTTCATAATGACAAAAGAAAAGCCAAGGAAAATTCGGCACCAGGTTCATAGTACTATGTAATTAGATATAATTTTTTCGTTCTTGGAAACGGCTTCTTTTATTTTGGGCAATTTAAAATCTGGAAATTTGTGGCCTGAAATAAAATTTAGATAGATCACGATTTTAAAAAAAGTTGTTAAGAGCCTTAATTTTGAAAAAAAAAACATATGAGTGATTCTACATTTATGAGCACATTTCAAAAGCGTAAATGAGTGATTTTTTAAACAGGATTGGTTGTATCGGTTTTGAGTGTCTATGACATACGTAAAAAATGGGCAATAGAGCGAAACCAGCAAGGACAAAGGGTATCAAAAACCTATCTGAGATAATGATAAATGAAAATAAAGACCGAAGAAATTTATAGCTTGAACACCTGTGAATTCAACAATTACAACGAGTCGAAGACAAAAGTATAGAACATAATAATTCATCTAGATGTCAATGAGAAATGAGCTTATTTTTAATAAGATTCGTATTCTGAAAAACAAATCCTAATGGAGTGAAGATGGGGGGGGGGAAGTCAGAAAATTTATTCATTGACATGAATTTACTATATTCCTCTGCAAGGTCTCACTACACGCTATCATGTGATAATTATAAATGACCTGATGATCTATCCAACTCTGACTTCCTCGAAAATTAAAAAAACAGTGTAAGCATCTGAGGATTAAAAAAAGAAAATAGAGAGTATTCATTCATGTAAATTTTTATTTTCAGAAGTCCCACCCATTTGACTTAACAGGTTTCGCCAATAAAAATATTTTTTAATATGCTGGTAAAAGTTAAACAGCAAATAATAAATGAAAAATAAAATCAATTTGGTAAAAAAACAAGAATTCGGTCAGCTGGTGGCAAAATATAAAGATGAAAAACAAGAAAACAATTTTACAAGGATATCCAACAAGTTGTCCTCAGTGCTCATAAGAAAATATATAATAAAAAAATATTCCAGAAGCGAATGAAAAAAAAATCACATTGGATTGGACAAGTATTCTTTGCCTTGCAATAGTCGTTGCCTGTATGCATCTTCAATTTTTGTTCGATAAACAGACAGGTTTTCTTAAATTAAACCCGGGGCAAAAACATTGTTTGAGTCTCTGTATATGAATTTGTTATAAATTGGGCTTAGGGAAATATCACCTGTGTCTCTACTGATAGCTGAGTTTATGTTTATATACTTTTAGGTTTCAACTGCCGCTGTAAAATATTGCAGTTGACCATTTACTGTAAACATTAACAGTGTCTCCTCAAAAATAACGAAATGTTCAGGATTTTTAAGATATGGAGGGCCAAATCAGAATAAAAATTGTCATTTTTATTTTCAAATCTTTGGGACTTGTGTATTAAAATTTTGTTTTCATGCAACCGTTCCCCCAGTTGTTGATGGGTCCTACAAATATGAAATTTCCCACATGAACATGGGAGTCTGTAGACGCTACTACTTAGTATAGGGTTAGTTTTATGTTTTCACGTGCTGGAAAAATGTTCAACTTTTGCTCAGTTTTGGAAGAAACAGAGAGATGATATTTTTTATTAAATTTTCCAAGTTTGTCGCAGAGTTTCGAAATGTATGGTAATGTGGTGAAAGTTAGTTCTCAATTACCGGAGTAACTGAAACAAAGGAGAAGGTTCCCCATTTTCTTGTCTAATAATTTTCAATCGTCTATCCATGATATTTTTTATAAGGTTAATTGAGTAGTCACTGTAGAATATAATATCTTTAACATAATTTTATTCAGATTTTATAACTCTGTAGACCAAAGAGATAACTACTCCTCTTTTCACAGAAGGAGAGTGATTTAACTGGAATCTTACTGAATTTTGTAGTTCCATTATAAATTGAAGAATTTGAATCAAAAGAGTTCAAATGTGCCAAAAAAATATTTTAGTGACCCCTATCTAAGTTCCCAAACAGAACGAATATCATCAAGAAAAACATGAACAAGATTCTCTAAGAGATTATTTTGGCATATTTGAACTCTTTTGATTCGAATCTTCAATTCACAATAGAACTGAAAGATTCAGGAAAACCTCTTTTCTTGGATATTTTTATCATAAATAGCCTTAAATACCACTAGCCTTAAATTTTCTATATATAGAAAACAAACCCATAATAGAAGCCAGTCTCTTCTTATAATATTCACATGAGACATTGCAAGCTTCATGATAATGTAGCTGGTAGAGTTTATTGGCAAGGCATCAGCCTGCTCTAGAATCCTAGCAAACTGTTGTCCCTCATTATCCTGTCCCGAATATCACATCACCTAGATTAATACCTGCGTGATGAACAGCAAAGCCTCGGCAATAACCGCTATTGCAAAAACCTGATATTCACCCTGCAAATGCTCACGGAGGAATGCTGTAAATGGTGCAATAGCCTCTATGTGATATTCATAGACTTAGATTAGGTGTTCGACTCATTAGATCGTCGGTGTTTTGGAAGCTCTTTTACCACCATGGTATCCCCGAAATTATTGTAAGTCTTAGCAACAGTTCCTAAGAAGACAGCAGAGGGAAATGTAAGCAAATGTCCCATCCTCTCCGGGGTAAAACAAGGGAACATGCTATTTCCTCTTCTGTTTACAGTAGAAGAATTTACATTGAGGAGCGTCGACTCAATTGGGCCACGCTTAAACGATCGGGTGCCGAGTGACCTAGATTTTGATGACGATGTTGCCATCCTCAAAACCTGCAAATCACATCTTCAAGCCCTCCTTACAAGCATTCGACAAAACACAAACTCCAATAAAACCAAAGGCATGGCAACTAGCAATTGACCTAACAACGACGTGAAACAATTGGTACAGTTCAAATATCTTGGCAGTACCATCGAAAACACGAGATCAACAGCCAAAAAAGTCATCACGGAAATTGGAAAGGCTAGCAGCACCTTCAACAGGCGCAAATGTATGGAAGTTGAGTAAAACACCCTTCCTATAGCTTTTCCTGCCCTGTTATTAAGAATCGAAGCAATTGCAAATCAGCCTTTCAACCATGAGTGCATCAATCTCAGTTATTTCGTTCAATATAAATGGCACCAAAGATAAGGATTTTGTTATTGATGAGTTGTATGGTTCCTACGATTTGGTATGTTTCCAGGAGCATCTTCTCACTGCTTCAAGTTTGAATTTTTTGCGTCGAAGTCAGCATCATACTGCGTTCCTGAGTCCAGCAAAAGCTACTGGCGGTCGCCCTTCCGGTGGACTAGCCTGTGTCTTTAAACGGGACATTCATCTACCCTCCCCAGTACTCTTCTAATCCGACGAATTTTTGTTGGCTGTGCGTGTCGGCAGTATTGTATTTATAAACTCTTATCTCCCATATGAAGGGTACGCGATCAGATCCTTAAGTAAATTAGGAAAGGCGTGTGGTCTGATTAAGAATCTTGTGAATCAGGTACTGTTAAACTTTCTACAGTATATAATAATTGGGGACCTAAATACTAATATTAATCGATCTTCTGTGAGAAGAGAACTGCTTTTTGAGTGTCTTCCTTCATACCGCGTTGTGCCCAAATCCCACAATTTTTCATAGGTTCATCATTCTGGAACCACAAGTGATATTGACCATATTATTTGCTCGCCTGGTATTATCTCTTCTTCTGCTTCTGTTCATGTTAACGAGCAAGATACTGACCACATGCCAACTTCAGCGACATTTACGATGGATATTGATCTATCGGAAACCAATTGCTCGCGAGAAAATCGAAGTGGTTTGAAAAAAGTAATTGGAGCAAAGCCAATATACCGCACTACATCTCTACCTTGACAACCCTTCTTTCTACCATATGGGTTCCAAATCATCTTCTTCAGTGCCAGGTACCTACGAATGGTAAAGCCGATATTGACTGTTATTATAACCAACTTGTGATGTGTATGAAAAGGGCAGAAGAAGCTGCCGTACCTCGACAACGTATTCGTAAAAGAACACAAAAACCTATATCGTCAATGGACCCTTGTTTAAAGTCGATAAAAAATAAAGCAAAATTATGGCTCCAGATATGGAATGAATGTTGGTCGGCCAAGTTATGGGGGTGTCGCTGATATCAAACGTAAAACTAAAACCAATTACAAACGTTATCTTAGGTCGGCACGTTACCGCGGTATGGATTTCCCTGTAAGTAGGGAGGATTGGCGAAAAGTGATCAATTCTGACAAGATAAATGATGAAACTATGACAAGTAATTGCCTTCCAACTTCAGCTTGGTATAAACATTTTTCTTCGATTTTTTCAGTGATTAATTATTCAGTGCATTCTGTGTATACTCGCCTTCTTACCCCCCTCTTTAGTGCAACGTTTTCGCAAAGCCATATAGTGCCCATATCTTTTTCTTCCGTAATTATTGCTGTTAAAAGTTTAAAATCTAATTCAATAGATGAGGATGGTATTTCTAAGATGCATATGCCGATTGAATGCACCCCCCTTGTATCTCACTTTCAGCTTCTTTTCAAATGTGTCTATGTACTTCATACGTACCTGAGAGTTTTGTGTGTGGCAATTTTTCGTCAATTTTAAAAAGGGGAAAGTCACCGATTGATTGTTCTTGCTATCGACCTATTACTGTATCTTGTAATATTAGTAAGGTTTTTGAGTATATCCTTCTACCATTTTTGACTAAAAATATTATTGAGGATGAAAACCAATTTGGTTTTCTGGGTGGGGTGGGTTGTCAGCATGCGCATAAGATTCTGTCTTCTCTATTGGCTGATAATTCTTCCAAGGGAAAAGGTCTTTATATTTGTGCTTTGGATCTTTCAAAAGCGTTTGATAGTGTGGTCCATAGTCAGCTCATTTTTTCCTTGTATAGTTCTGGGGTCAATCTCTCTATTATAATGCTTCTTAGGTTTTGGTATTTAAATTCGTTTCTTCAATTAGGATCTGCGCATGACACTATTATAAGAATGCGAAGAGGTGTTAGGCAGGGTGGTGTTCTGTCCCCTACGCTTTTTAAGATTTGTATTTCTAGTGTGCTGGCTAAGATTTCAGGTACATACCTTTCTGGTCATGTGGATGTTTCTTATCTTGCGTATGCTGACGACTTGATTCTGATTAGCCGTTCCAAAAAGGGTCTTTCCAATATGGTCTCTATAGTTTCTGATGCTTTCTCTGATATTGGTCTTTCAATTAATATAGATAAATGGGAGTTTCTTCCCTATAACTATATTACTGCTACTCCCCTTCACTGTAATAACTTCACTATCCCGCTTGTTGATTGTATTCTTTGGCTTGGTATCTCTATTACTAACAATCTTTCGAGCTTACGTCAGCGTACTGTTTGTGATATAAGTAAAAAGATTCAGATTGGTTATGCAAAAATTGTTGCAAATAGAGGGAAGTATAATAGACGTGCGCTGGCTAAACTTTATTCTACTTTCTGTAATCATTCTGTCCTTTATGCTTCAGGTCTTTTCCCCCTTCTTAATAATGGTAATTTAAAAAGAATTCAAATAAATTATTTCAAATTTTGCAAATTTCTTCTGTATCTTCCACCTTGGACAAAAAACCGGAATCTTGTTAAAGAATTCTCAGTTCCTGACATAACTTTGAAGTTGGAGATTCTTCACAGACAACTCTCCAGTAGAGTTTCTGCGCGCCTATCCCCTCAACACCGGCTTATCCGTTTTTTCGTTGACTTTGTGTGTGTATTTGTTTTTCTCTTTGTGTTTTTTGAATTTCATTTTTTGTGTGTATCTAATGTTCATTTTTTTTTCATAGTTCCTTATTTTGTGTGTTTATTTAATTTTTTGTATTAACGTAAAAAATTTCTATTGTCATTACTTTTCATTTTTTGTATGCTTTGCTTTTTTTGTGTGTATTTAATTGTTTGTACTCCACATTTTAATACTTTTATAGGGTTGTTGTGGGTAAGAAATAAATTATTATTATTATTATTATTATTATTATATAGACTGTTATAGAATGATTTGGTTTAGGCAATATTCTCCTTGGAAAACACTGGCACGGAGAAAAATCATCATAAAGGTACACTCCCTTAACCATTGGCAAATCATACATATCATTTGAAAATTGTCGCTTGAGAGGGAGGAGAATGTTGGAACTGTCATCGTTTTTCTGAACTTCAATTCATTCACTCACAAATTTTGGGAAAAACTGACAAAATTTTTAAAGTGAATGCTATTCAAGTAATCAATGCACTAATTAGTTTAAGAAAGTGTGCATGCATTCGACATGTTTCCACAGAAATTCTAAAACAAACAAATGTTTCCCATTACTTAGGTATCATATTGTATGAAAAGCTGCCTTCAATATTTGCCCCGTCTATAGATTAATCTATTTAAGTTTGTGTTAATGCTGGTAACATAAGCTTCTGATTGTAGTTGGAATTGTGTATATAGACCAGGAGAGAGAACTATCTTGAACCCTACTCCCAAATTTGTTCTACGCTGTTTTGGTTTTGGAAATATCACATCTCTTCAAAACCTAATTGATTGCTTTTGAATCTAGGGCTCCTTGTTTTTCCTATAATCTCCAATAGTCTCCATAAACTCTAGCAGGTGCATATATTAGCTGGATCCCGTTTCGCATGCGCAAATAAAACAGCTACGGCCCTCTGCTCTTTGATAACTTTTGACTATGATGGTTCAGATTCCTCCAGTCATATTGCCTCAAAATCCAAAGCTACTTATCAATCTGAAGGAGGGAATTTGATATTTTTGAATTGTAAAGTAGCTTTTTCTCTTTCTGATATCTGTACCCTTTTATTACCAAGAGGCTTGTAATGTCATATTTGATTATTAAAAGCTATATCCGATAAACACGAGGAGAGACAAATGGGATAGTAGACACAACCCATTTTTTACCCCTTGAGACAAAAGTCGACTAATAGTGGCGAAAGGGAAAAATTTTCTAATGAACTAAAATCTTTAGGGGGCTAATATAGGAACTAAACCGATCTTATTAAATTATCTATCGCCAGTATTCTGACTGAATACCAAAGCCCTGTTTTATTTCATCTATTCACTCCAATTACAAATTCAGTGTCATATTGAGGAACTACAATCCCAAGCTAAGGAATTTCATTTTGTTTTTAAAATACACCAGTTTCTTTTAAGGACCTTAGATATTTATTTTATTTATTGAGGAGTAATTAAGTGTCTCATTTTTCTGAGAAGAAATAAAACAGGTTCTATTGATAAGCCTTGTGTTTCTGACACTTTTAGTCAATTATAAAGCAAGGTCATATTAGTGACACTAATTATTTAAAAAAGTTTTTAACGAAAATATTATGAAAAGCAGCTTCTGATTATTATAACAATAACGTCAAAGATCTACATTCTAACATTCTCAAGTGATGGTTCAAAAATTAAAGAAACTATTGGAAAAATTATTCTGAAATTAATATTCATTTCCCCAAACCCCTTAATCGAATTGCCAACGATTTGAATTTGTACCTTTCTTCCATTTTTAAAGTCTCCCCAATTTCACTGGCTCAGATCCAACTATTCCCTGCAATACCTACTTTTCCCTAATTTCTCACTCCGATAGTATAACTAAGTTCCTGAGGCCTGGAAAATCAAGCTTTTACGCCTTGGAAATCCCAATTGACTTTTTTTTAAGTCATTACAGATTGCTGAGCTTTTATTAAATATTTATTCAAGAAAATAGCAAAAGCTAGTAAATTACAGTTGGCTAGGAACAAGATTTTATAACAGCTGTACTAATAAATGTTCTAATCTGATTTTATTTTCAACATATGCCCCATTGCACTAAATCTAGTGCATCTGAATGGTATATCTAAATCTGATAATGGTATATATAATAAGGAGGGGGTAAAATAATGGTTTGTTTCAGAAATGGGTTCAAATTGTGCTTTTTTGCCAACCATCCAAAGCTAAACGGAAAGCAGGTTGTGCGTCGTTTGGGTGGAAGTATGTCACAATTTTTCTTTAGAGAAATGGGAGCTTCCTGGGAGGGTGTAAAGAGGGAGGCTCTGAATAGATTGGGACTGAGAAGAAGCTTGTGTACCTGTGTTGGCCTCAGACGTCTTCGGCTGTGATTAGTTGTTGTTGTTAGTAGTAGTAGTATTCCAAGCTTTTCCAACCATTCCAAGTATTTCCAAACTTTGGTATTTCCAAACTTTGGAGTTTCCTGTGTGACTGGCATAAAATTAAAAAATTTTCCACGCATTGACGTTCCACAGTTTGGGAATCTATTTAAAACTCCCACCACCCATTACATTGTGCAAACAGTACATTCCATCGTAAGTTTTTTTGAGGAATCGAATGTTTAACTAAACTTTGTGTTAGTTAGTGATTGGGTTGACCACACCATCATAATTCTCTTATTACATATTAACTTTAAAGTTGATTATCTCCAAGTAAATATTATCATATTGATTCTTTCAAATAAATCTCAAGCTGTAAAAAAAAAAAATATATTTTCTCTAGCCCACTCCCTATTTATTGTAGAATTCCGCAAGAATCCCCATTAGGACTACATTTATTCCTAGGTTTGATTAACAAAATTGGTAAGGAGTTCCTCGAAAGGTGGAAATAAGTGAATAATCTGTCAATCCTTGAATTATGTCATAGAAATATTAAAGGTGACACGAAACCCTACTTCATGTTTCGGACAATCAAAAATAATGATGATAAATTTTTTAAGATCCACTAACCTTCTCCTATACTCTGTCCCACACGAAATGATAGTGAAATATGTTAAAATCTTTTTGTGTCACAATCTTAAATAATCTTAACTGGGACATGCTGGTTTTAGATATTCTTAACCAAGCAAAAGTCTCACTATCTATGTTTTAACTTTAAGAAAACTTATTTACCCTAAGGTGCATTTTCATCCTGTTTATTTATCATTTATATATCTGCTATTGGAATGTGCACGACCGGTCTGGCATTTCCAACTTTGAAGTGAAATTAGCTTCAAAATTGAGGATTTATAATCTAAACAAGGGCCATGGAGGGTGTTTTCAAGTACCCAATACCTTATTTCAGAGGTAGACCTGAAATTCAAATTCAAAATCAATCAAATTTTGGGTGGAAGTTAAATTCAAAATCAACTGTCCTAGGTGAATAAGGCTGATAAGATCATATTACAAAGAAAGCAAAATTGTTTACTCCTTGCTCCTTAAATCTGTCCAAATTACCATGTTAAACGAAAGGAAGGGAATAGTTTGTATTTTCCGAAATTTCCAATTTCAAATCTCCATAGTGTTAACATCTCCCGGGATTTTCACTGCCCCATTAAAGTTTCCCTAACCCCCTTACCCTCCTTGGTAATCTCGACGTATTTTCCGACCCATGGAGTTACTGAAATGGCCTGAAAGTTTTTTATCTCCTGTATTCTGGGGCACTTTAATAATTCCTGATATGTGTCCTGGACCTAAATTAACTCCCTTGTCCCTTATCATAGTGAATTATGCATTGTTCCAATAATCATGTCAACATTTTGTTTACCTTTGATCAATTATTTTGCCCATTGGTGATTTTTATATATACTTTAATTCATTTTTAACCTGATCGTTTTCACAATCCTCTCTTTAAATGGAATCATTTCTTTTCGGCATTTTAGCAATTAATTTGACATTGATTTTAATTGGTTTTGATTTTATAGTATTTAACTTAGAAGACGAATTCGGTGATTTCGTTCTTTTAGCCTGAGGCATTATTTTATCCTTCACTCTTGCAATTTTGGTTTTGACGTTAATTCTAAAACATTTATTTTAGTTCTTAACGAGGTGAATTTGCCATTACTAGAGTTATGATAGATTTTTGGAAATAAAAATTATCTTATATAATATTCTCCGTCTAAAAAAACAAACTTTTGAGAAGTCTTATCACCACCACATGCCAATTTTCCAAGATTTTTATTGTGAGTTCTTTTGCAAGCACATTATGAGCTGAAGTCAAAAATGCATATTTGAAACATTACAAGTCCTCGTAAAATCTTAAACTTCGAATTTCCCTGGTAACTGACAATTTTTTGTGACAATTTTTTGTGTCGACTTATCACCCTTAAAATAGTTTCAATGACTCTGCCTCCTTGTATACCGTCATTAACACTATTAAAGATGTGAGCAACATTACTTATCATCGAATCGTCAATATATTTCTTAGCGGTATTATCTATCAATGTCCTTTGGATTTTGCCTGCGATTACATTCTCAATTACCAAATTATTTTACATTAATAGTAGTACCAGGAGGTAGACTAGATATTGATTATGGCATTACTGCAGCACTATGCATGTCTTCTTCCAGCTCTCTTCCGAATGCTAATACTAGAACAATGAAAATATGTAAATCTGTACTTCAAATTTTGGTTTGCACTAAACAAGATAAAAATATTCAGATCTATGCTTCTATCTAGGGTTTTAGTTCAAAAAAAGATGCAAATATACAAATATGTCTTTTAAAATGCTCAAGGAATGATAATTAGTGCAATAGGGTGCCATGGCAAAGTCACAGGGTGCCAAAGGCTGTGGAGTTTCAAGGAACAAAACAACCTAACAGTGAAAAGGCAACGTCCATTGTCTAAACAAAGAAGATCTGTCAGAATATTCAAACTAAAAATGATCGATAAGATCGCTGGATAAAAAAACCGGTTCAGACAGCTTAAACCCAACAAGAGTAGCAACGTAAAACCAAAGACACCATTTTATCAAGGAAATTTCTGAAAACGCTTAATGAATAATATGAACGGGTCGCAGAGACACGAATTAATATATTTAAAGTACTCATTTTATCAAGAAATTGTCTGGAAATACATAATACAATGATAATAGGAGCCACAGGATGCCACGGGCCAGCCAAAGAGTACTCCGAGCCTTACACTGGCACGTAGCATCGCATGGCTTTGGAGTGTCCGGGATTGTGATTATCCTTGGGGTAGAAAGTGACATGGATAACTGAGCACCAATTGCCAGAAAGTGGCATGAAACCATGAATTGTCATGGGGGTAAAGAGAAAACTTTATTATGTCTCTGTCCATGGAAAAGCCTGAAACACGATAAATTTGCAAATCTATACTTTAAACTGCGGCGTTGCTATAAAATGATGAAAGCATGTAAGTTTGTCATGTATGTTTGTCAAAATGTGTTGTTGTTCAAAATTTTATGAAAATATAGAAATGTGTGTTTCAAATAGTGGTTTTGATTAAGACAAGATGAAAAAGCGGAAATATCTGCTTCAAACTGAGGAATTGATTGAAACAAGATGAGAATATGTATATTTATGTTTCAAAATGCTTAAAGATTAATAATAGGGGCTGAAGGCTGCTATGGGCCCGTAACAGGGTACATCAGGCCATGAATTGCCTTGAAATATCATGATCTAACAATGAAATGGCAACCCTCGCTGTACAAATACAAAACATCGGTCAGGATATTGAAACTGAAAACGACAGATGAGATCTTTGGCTAGAAAATACCGGTTTGGACAGCTGGAACCATATCTGACAAGCAACATAAAACAAAATTATCATCTTTTTATCAAAGAAATTGTCTGAAAATGCTTGATGAATAATATGAAACGGTTACTGGATTTAAAGCACCATTTTTATCAAGGAAATGCCCAAGGTGAAAGGAAATCTCCATAAAGTCCAAATTGACTTGGATCATAGAGTACCAGGAAAGCATGGATTGTCAAGGAAATGGAGACGAAACTTTGTTATGTCTTAGCCTATGAAACTGTTTGAAACATGATGGAAATATGTAAATCCATGCTATAAAATGTGGTTTTGCTAAAATAAAAACGCAAATCTATGTTTCAAATGGAGGGATTGCTCAAATCAAGATGAAAATATGTATATTTGTTTTTCAAAATAATTAAGGATTTACAATAGGTGCTGGAGGGTGCAATGGACCAGTCACAGAGTGCCACACGCCATTAAATGTCATAGTGCATAACAATCTAACAATGAAATGGTAACTCTCACTGTAAAAATATTAAACATCCATCAGGGTATTCGAACTAGAAAAGATAGATAAAATCCTTGGTTAAAGAAAACCTGCTTGGACAGCCGGAACCATATCGGGCAAGCAACATATAAAACGAAATGGTCGTCTTTTCCGAAGATAATGGTCTGATAAAGCTTAATGGATAATATAAACGGTTTACAAAAACAAAAGTCATTAGATTTAAAGCATTATTTTTATCAAAGAAATATCTGGAAATGTTTGGGGATCGATAATAGGTACCATATGCTAGCCAAATAGTTTTATAGGGCTGCAAAGTGGCTTGAAGCCTCGCATGGCTTGGGAGTGTCCTGGATCATGATGATCTGTAAGTTACAAGATGTCATGGACTAGAATTGCCATTGGTACAGAGAGTGTGCTGAGTCACAAAGGGCAACGTGACCATGAATTGTCATGGGGGTCCACAGAAAAGCTCGTGATTTATCCACCTATGGATTTGCTTGAAACACGATAAAAATATAAAATTTATGTATCAAAATATGTTTTTCCTTAAAACACGATGAAGGTAAAATAGAATCGGTTTTATTTGCACAATCTCTCGTAGTCATAAAACTAAATGGCGCTTGTGCTAACAAGAAAAGGATTAAATCAAACGACGAAAAAATCAGAACAGTAACAGGATTAAATCAACAATTCACTTACTACAGTTACTACAGTTACACTTACTACAGTTACACTTACGCTTACCACAGTTATACTTTGATACAAAGAAAGGGATGAAAGAGTTGGAAAAACAATTATTGTGGGAAGGAGGTGCTGCTAATCTGTCATTGTTCTTCGACCTAGTAATTCGATGTTTCACTAAAACTGGTGGTAGTATCGATCTGTGTTTATCAATCCTGAAAAGATATTGTCCAAATTCAAAAATCAAACTGAGACGATGCTCTTGAAGAGAGGGAATTTGTAAAGTGGATAATGCTAACTTATATTCAGTAAAACCATTGCACAATATTACTGTGACTGCTCTTTTTTGTGTTGACTCAAGCTGGTCACTGAGGTAAATAGTATTATTGACTTGTGGGCCCCATACGGGACGTGCATACTCAAAAATTGGTCGGATGTAAGTGACAAAGGCTATCCTTAGTTGTACCACTGAGAAACCAAATCGACGCATTAGTATAAGTGTCCGCATAGCACTATTTGCCTTTTTGATAATTGTATTGACATGAAGGCTGATAGTGCAGTCGATGCTAAAACTTGACACCGAGCATTACTGCCGAAGACTCACTAGGATAAGGAGGAGGAGGGCACACAACGTCTCTCTTCAGGGGATTAAAGCAAAGGATTTTAGTCCCTCCTTCGTTGATTTGGAGGCTGCTGGCAGTACATTCATCTTTAAAGCTGTTGATTATTTCGTTACAGAATTGGGGAACAGCCTCAGAATTCTCAACACTGAACTTTAATAGGGCTGACAAGTCGTCTACAGACATAAATCTTTCGTCATAGTCGGAAAGGATGAAATTTATTGCTGCCAAAAACAATAGACTAGCGAGCTTAGTACCTTGTGGGGCTCCGCATGTAAGCTCAACCCATTTGGAGTCGGTATCTCCTGGGAAAAGACTGTAAACGCACTGATAGCGGGCTTTTAAAATTGATCACTAAAAGGAGATTATGTTTGTGTGCACCCATAGTGCGTAGATTTGTGATAGCAACAGAATGGCGAATAAGATCAAAAGCCTTTCAGTAGTCTACGAGGAGAAGGTCGACTATAGCACTTCCTCGGTCGAGCCACTCGACAATGAGATGGTACATCCGAACTAAATAATCAGTTGTGCTGCTGCCTCTTAAGCATCCATTCTGATACGGGTCTAGATGTGCAGAGACCTGTGACATAAGTTTGTGGTAAATAAACGTTTCTGCCACTTTAGAAAGGTTCGGAGCTATTGATGTAGGCCGAAGTTGATTACAAGATTTTGGACACCTTACTTTTGGAATAGCGCGGACATATCCTCTCTTCCAAGCACTAGGGAATACTTACTGACGGAAACATTGGTTGACTATAGAAGAGAGTGGCTTAGCAAGAAAAATGGGGAATTTGCGGAACAGATTTACTGGAAACTCACCTGGGTAGGACGCACAGTTCGCTTTCAGTCTAAGGAGTTCCTTATAAACAGTGAATTCAGAGACTTCATATACGTCAACAATCTCTGCACCAGCAATGATATTATCAATTTATGATTTGGTAATTGATGGAAATGTGGTACAAATGTCAGCAAAAAAAAAGAATTAACTTCAATAGCTGAGGTCAAGGTTCTCTTTCTCTTTGAGCAGCCTTAGATCTCTGAGTGTTGTCTTACCCGTCTTTTTAATGATGAGAGCCATTTGTGGGGGTCTATTGTGAGTAAGGGAGTAATTTTTTCCCTCACATACTGCCTCTTGGTGCGCTTGTTCAGTTTAACAATATGATTACGGAACTTGGCTGAAGCGAAGGTATCACCAGCGATATGAAGGCGAAAACGGGTTTTTATTAAATTCTTTGGATCATTGGTTATCCACGGTATCAGTGTCACTCACAGTAATGATTTTTACGGGGAAATAAGTCTGAAACTGCTCCTGATGCAGAGTATTCAGATTATTGACTTTGATATCAATATCCTGTTCAGAGCAACTTTCCTCAAACGGATAATTACCGATCCAGCGACCAAATGTAGATATCGAGTCCTCAGTAAGTGGTCGCACTGTATATTTGACTCGTTTCGGCTTTGGAATTGCCGAAGTAGCTTCGCAGAAGATGATAAAGTGATCAGAATTCAGAAGGGGTCCTAGGGATCTCGGTGCGTAATAAAAGTCTGTCAAGTTTTTAAAAATCAAGTCAAGTGTGCTGCCACTTTGATGAATAGGTATTGTAACGGCTTGTCGCAAATCTAAAATATTTGAAACCCATTGTCTATTTATTTAAATAAAGTCTCCGGCAATAACAAAGCCAGGAGAGACATGCTTGTGGTGCATTTTGTCTACGAAAAACTGAATGTGTTCAATCAAATCTTTCCTGTTTTTAGCGCTTTAAGGATAATAGACCGAAGCAACAATTAAACATGAAAATCGTTTTGATGAACGTGCAGGTTTGCATTCGGTCCATAATATTTCATGGTCAGAGTCAATAGGCTCACGTATCAGCTTTGAGGGTAGGTCATTACGAACATAAAGTCCAACGCCTCCTCCTCGACGATTCAAGCCACGATCGCGATGTGTATTAGAGTAGCTTGCTTAACCTTCGATGCGCGCCGATTCGTCAGAAGTGTCCCAACATTCGCTTATTATTATTATTGAGGCTTTGTTCTGCCTGGCAATAACTTCAAGGGCATCAGTTTTGTTGTTCAAAGATCTAGCGTTACACATAAGTATATTTGGCAACTTACTTTTAGCTAAAGGGCGTTCGGGCTTAAGAATGGGTGGGCTGTCCTGGATGGAGCACACGAGGGTTTCGTCAAATATCTTCAGACTTGGTATTTTAGGTGTTCTAGATATATTGATTTTCACCAGGTTTCACTCAAACACTTGTTTTGTTGAAGGACAATAGTCCCGGCTTGTCACTAGTACCGAAATAAATGTGTCTTTAAATGTGTCATTGTTCAAAAATAAATGAAATAAATGCAAACATGTACTTCAAATTATAGTTTTGGTCCAAACAAGATGAAAATATGCATGGCTATGGTTCAAACTGTGGTTTGTCATGAAAGAAAATTAAAATGTCGAGATGTGTGTTTCAAAATTCTTGAAGAATAATAAAGATAGCTACAGGTTGTCATTGGTCAGTCTCAGAGTGCCACAGGCCTTGAATTGACATGGAGCATTACAATCTAATAATGAAACGGTAACTCCATTGTTCAAATAAAAATAAAAATTCTTTAGCATACAAAGCTTATTGTACAGAATTTATTTTCTAAGAGCAATATATGAGCATTGTCTTGTCAGTTTAGTTGCCTAATGCATTATCTATTATTCATAGATAACTGAAGAATTCACTTCCGTATCCTAACCCAAACTAATATTTCGTTAATTCATTGAATACTTAAAGGCTTAAAAAATCCAAAGCATATTCACTAAAGATTACATAATAGCAATCAATATATTGCCAAAGGCACTTGTGATCATATAAAAACTAGGACTATAAATTTGTACAAACCTGAGTCATTGACACAGGTCGCATGATGCAAAAGAATTGCATTCTTGATAAGGTCATTTCATAGCAATTGATTCAAATCTCCATTCTATTTCCTTTAAGTCGTTCTAACTAAAAAGGACCCCGTGTTAATCCCATGTAGATTAATCACATGTACGATGAAAATATTGGTACGTTTAAGGTAGTAAACGAGCTTAGTAGCTGGTTTCATATAATCAAGAGTTTAACATATTTGCCATCTGTACTTATTCATGCGTATCATTTTAATGGACTTCATCCTAAGTAGAACAACAATGACAATAGGAAAAAACGAAACAAGATAGGGTTCCGTGTAAAAAGGGTTCCAAACTAAAACTCTCCTAGACTAGGAATATGCTGATGATTTAAGTGTTTCTGGGTAAAATATTATTAAACTAAATTAACTCTTAAAGGTTTTTCAAGTTCAGGGTACAAGAACAGGTTTGAAATGAATCTCAAGAAGACTAAGTTACTTATCCTAGGAATAAGTGAATGTGAGGTGATAATGGATAATAAGAAGATCAATCAGTTGGATAGCCTTAGGTACCTAAATCGTAGTATTAGTTAAAACAATTGGATCAGTGAAGATGATAAAATTAGAATAACAAGGACCCAAAGTCTTTTTCGCAATTTAGCAAAGCTTAGAAAATTTGGCAGATGAGTATTTGAACCAAGATTAGATTGACTGACTGTATCTCGAATATTAAGCTATGCAAAAAATATGGTTCAATCACACTTTTTGGATCTATTAAACGAGAAAGGATGAGATATCTAAGGTACATTTTATTAATGAAGGATGACAGAATTCAAAGCCAAAACGTCCAAGCCAAAACTAAAAGCGGGTATTTTCCAAATGGGATAGGGGAATATCATAAGGAAAGATTTAAGGGAAATAGAAACTACTTGAGAGGGGAAATGTAAACTGGGAGACTTTGGATGTATTTGGTGGATATATTCCCCAAAATAGATATACCTCCAATTAATATGTTTTCCATGAGGGGGAGGGGATATTTTATATATGAGGAGGGGATTTTCTTGAGATTGTTCGAAAAATGATCAAAATGAAACAGAAAAAAATCAGTGTTTTCTAGTAAAAGTAAAGAGAAACATTAAAACTTAAGCTGAACATAAATTATTATGCATATCCACCTCGACCTTTGCTTAAAATCGTTGGTCTTCACTTTAAATAACCCCTTATTCAAACCTAACGTTTCGATCTACTTTGAATTATCCTTGCTTAATCATTTTCAAACACAAATATGCAAATTTTCATATGGTTCTGAACAAAACCATAGTTTGAAGTATAGATTTGGACATTTTGATTTCTTTTCAAACAAAACCACAATTTGAAGCACATAATTCCATTTTATTCATTGATTTTCAAACATCGATATTTTTTGGGAAACATATTTGCAATCTTTAATCGTTTTCAAGGAGAAACATATTTTAATGTATAAATTTATATATTTTCATCGTGTTTCAAGTAATTTCATATGCAAATTCATCGTAGGGTGTTTTGTGGACTCTCATGGCGATTCTCGGTCACTTGGCACTCTGCGGCCCGTTGTGCCTTACGTGGCATTGACACCTCTTAGTCCATGGCACCTTTTACCCCATGAATCCTCAAGATCTAGGACATTCCCAACCTAAATGATGATCCTGTACAGTTCATTTTATTTTTTGGTGGAGAATGTAGGAGAAGAGTCTTTCTCTTCGTCTTGACATGTGCGGTAAGACCGACACCAATTACTTAAACCTGCGACACAGCTTTTCATGAGCTGGCACGAATGAAACAAACGAAGAAATCTTGAAAATACATTTTAATCAAAATGCTGTGCCATGAGCAATATAGTTGAAAAAATTTGTTTCTACATTGTAAATCTTATGAGCATAAAATTATTGTCAAAATACTGAAGGGAAGTCATACCTTTTGTGTAAGTGCAAACGTAAGTGATTTCTTTTGACCATCCTTCATTTGGTGCCCACAATCTTCCTTCACTTAGCCCAATTCCTCTAGTAACATTAGCTGACTTACAAAAGTATTTCAATCCAATTGCATCAGGAAAGTGACTTTTGAGAGTGGTTAAGCATAGGGAGCCATCATCTTCAAGTGGTAGTTCTATTGTTCCTCTAGAGCCTGATTCAACTCGTATATAGGTCATCTGGGTCTATTAAAAACAAATTGAGCCAAAAATCCATCAACTATCAAAAAACATTTTCAAAAAAATCATTTTTACAGACCGCTTTTTACAATTAATCACCATGGAATAATCCTCCTCGAAAGAAGTTTCTTCTAAAGTTCGTACATGAGAGTCAGTTCCCACAACTCTCTGGCCAGTTTTGAATACCCTGCCACGGCATATCCCTTTTGAACTATGGCTCCTTCAATATACTCTTTATCGTTAATAGCTCACTACCTATTCTTCCATCCTTTACACTATAGCCCCCTAGTCGATTCTTATCCTCAGTTGATGTTGACATTTATTCCCTTAAAACTGTCCTTTTGAATGAGACCCAGAAGAGGTTACTTCATTTTTCACTGACATTTATAACCCACTGACCTATACCCGAATCATACGTGCGACATTTCACATCCTTTACTCTCAGTAATTTCAAATAATCCCTTTCAGCAATTCTAATTTTATTGTCGGTATGAATTTGTTTTCACTGTTAGAAGTTAGGAGGCTAGTTGAGCCAGTCCCTCGTAATTCTTGAGATTGCCCTATATACCAAGACTTTAGTTTTCATTTCACTCAAACATAAATTTGAAACCGCCCAACATTTCCTTATTTAATCGTGCAAATAAAAAGCTGATTAGTCATTACCCAGAACTGATAAAATGGTTGCTTGTTTTTTAGTTTTTCTATTTTGATGATGGGTTGATGGAAATATGAGTTCCTCCCTGAAGCGAAGTCCGAGGGTTACACAAATGATATTTTGGAATATGTTGAGGGGTTGGCATCTACATTTACACTCTCATGGTAAACATTCCATTCCCTTTTCAGTCATATATAAACCAAAATGAGTGCCGTCACTTAAAAACCATATTCAACCACATTATGACTTTCATTTACTAATCTTGCTTCGCAGACTTTTTTTCCAACTTTTTTTTACTAAGATAAAACACCCTAAGCCATGGCTAGTCAAATTGAAACATCTGGATTGCACCAACCACCTATACTAGTGATTCTAACAAGGATAACAACGCTGTCCACTTAATGAGTATCTTTGTTACTTAACGTCATCTTTTCATTTTCTCTTACACCGAGCGTTAACGACTTAGTGTTCTGAATATTAATTTTTAAGGCTATTCTGGTATCTTGAACTAGCAAAACTAAAAAAGTTCATTTATCTAGTACATGTATTTATTATCTATTATTAGTGCTATTATTTAATGCATTATTTAGTTCTTCACTCTCACAGGCCAAAGAGTTTTTATGGGGTTTAAGGTTCTGTAATTTATTCTCTGTTTAATTTAAAAAACTGATTGATTGATTTGATCATATTTTTATTCAAGTAATCAACATCATCTAAGTCCCGGGAAGTCTTACTTCTCCATTTAATTCCATGCTTTCCTTTGCTCTTTACGACAAAGCCAATCAAAATGCACCATATAAACGAAGATAGAGAGTAAAATAACTAAACTACTGATTTAATAGAAATCTAGCTGATTTCCACAGGAGTATAACCGCAGCAGTATTATTCTCATACATAGTAATAATTACTTTAGTGTATTTTTCTGGTATACTATGCTAGGATAAGACCTTCGTCAAAGTTGCTTCTATCCACTGAGTCAAACGTTTGCAAAAAAACGCTCATATTTATTGCCTTCCTTACACAGGGTTCTTTTTAGAGTTTTCCTGAGATCGATAGGTACTTCCTCTTTTTCAAAAGCCTCTTCATAATGTTCAATAGCTTATTTCTAACCTCAGATATATTATTTAAGAAACTCATTCACCAGCATATGGGATTTATTATTTTATAATTTTTTTTAATGCTCTCATTAATTCCCCCTCAAAAGATAACTCTTCCTTCACATCCAAGCTGTCACAAACTTGATTGTTTTCCTCTATATCTTTTCCTGTACCCCGATCCTGGTTTAGTATAATCTCAAAGGTTCTGCCCACCTCTATTTAACTCTTTCATGATCACTATTTTGACCCCGTTTCTATCTTTAATTTGGAGAAGTCCAGATTGACTCTACTGATACCTCTAGAAATATCAATAATCCAGTACCATATTATACTATCAGGCCATTTAGCAGTATCTTCATGATCTTCAGCAATCTTATTCAAGGCCTCCACCTCACACTTCTATTTAATATTTTAATGCTTTTTCCACATTCTTTACATTTGTCTTATTCATACAAGATCTAACGAACAGATAATGCCCTTACTAGCCCACACTTCTCTGCATTAAACATACGACATTTTCACCAATGTTTCTAGCTGTCTTCCTAGCTTTCTTTCCTATGACACCATCAAAAGCTTCACAAATCATTTTTCTAAAATTATCCCATCTAGTTTCTAAAATGTCAAACTTTAAACTCTTCAGTTTATTTTTTCAACTTTTCCTGAGAAGGTCCTCTCAAAGTCTCATCCTGGACTATGCCAACGTCCTTGCTTCTTGGAAGATAGTTACCCTTCCTAAAATTTGTCTTTAAATTAATCCTAGGCATTACTTGATGGTGATAATAGGCATTACTTGATAAAAAAAACAGCCCTCCTCTATAACCCATTACCTTGTCGTAAGCGTTTTAGTCTTCAGTTTACATTAAAAAATCAATAAGGCTAGCTATCTTGCCGTCATCCGAAACCATATAACTTATTGGCCTAATTTACTGTAAAGGTTATGATTAGACAGCTTCGCCAACGAAGTTGAAGCAGTCTAAAGTCCTTACTATTTTCTTTTCCCACACCAAATTTACCTTGGCTAGGATACCCTGTCTCCCAGGTTCTACCAGCCTGGGTGTTGAAATATTCTAAATTTTTCTATGTGAAACTTAGTCTATTTGTTCCTGTAACTGTAAGTAAACTGTATCAGAGCCGCTACTATCTCCGTATGGTGGCTCTGCAGGGCATTTACCACAATAAGTGAATACTCTGCACTTTATAGTTATGAAATGAGCGATTACAATTTTATGATTAATACCTTTCCAGCCTAAACAGGACTTATCAGCTTACTTATTCCTCATGAACTCTATCATATACTCAGGTAGAGATGATACCTTATCATTCCTACCCGGGAAAATAAATTCTAAATCCTTTAGTATCGAGGCTATTAATCCGAAGATATGAGGTTCTGAAACTCGTAATTAGCCAAATTCAAAGTGTATGAATTTTTGAGTCAAAATCTCTATGTGAGAGAAGTTTTTTACGTCGCAATATTCCAAGTTTCAATTTATATATTCTTTAAATTATTGAAATTATTTGGGCTTCAGGAAAAAACAATGTTCCTAGAATCGGCGGAGGATGGGGTCAAAAAAATTCTCAAGTCTACACAAAAGTATTTAAGACTGCTCAGAACTAGACAGCAAAAAGCTTCTGGGAGCTCCAGTTGAATGGAGGCTTGTGGAATCCTGGTCCCATCTTGGTCAAAACATGGTTTTTGGCTTTTGGCGAGCCTCTTCTATCAATAAAAGTTGAAATCCTGCTCATATAATCTTAATTGTAATACCATCGACTCATTCTATGAATGAGTGGCAATAGTGTGCTCCTATGGGGATGTAATTAATTGTAGATAAATTAGCTGAGAAGTGGTTTTCAGCTCTGAAACCCGAAAATAAAACAGATTAAGCCCAGCAATTGGATCACTCAATGAAAATCTAAGGTAACAGCTGTGGCATTTGCTAACCTATACATTCCTCGAGGGGTGTCATTTCTCGTTTGGGAATAGAGTTGACTATGAGGTCCAAAGTCTTGTGGGTACCCCATCACCGCGAATGCAGGCTTTTGAAGAAGCTTTTGTCCTTTGATCTTGATCTTGTACCATGCTGTATTTGTCTTCCTTTTGAGCAGCATCTCATGATGGTAATGGAACCTCTCAAGTTCAGAATTATTTAAGGATAAATTAAAGGATCACTAATACCTAAAAGAATCTCTTAAGCCCCCCCATTTCTAGACTCATCTAAAACCCAAGCAGTGACTGAAGTTTTATATTTAGTAATACCAAACTGGGCCACAACCGGCACAGTAGATGTATGGACAAAGCAAATAATCACAATATATAAATATATGGAAACTATTGGCATATTGCAAAATTTCTGACATATATTATTATGGTTTTTGTAATGGTTGAATACAATTAGTACTTTTAGCAAAAATACTAAATTGAATTGTATTTAGGTTGAGCAAATCTTAAATTTTGTCTATTTTTCTGAAGGCTTACGCATAATTTTGAATACTATATGGAGTATAAGGTCACTTTATATTCTCTCACTATTTGCCTGTCTTTTACCATTTTCCCAGAGGTGCTTTCTTTACTAGTCTATTGTTCATATTTTTTATAGTGAAAGATGGCGAATTCCCACCTCTGGGCACAATGTCTAGAGTAGTTTTACCACGCTGAATCAAGGTGTTACAACGGGGGCCATGCTTATAAAAGCAGAGTAAACAGCATATTTTAAGGTTGAAAGTAATCTCAAACCAAAGATTTGATTAATTATGGTGGTATTTTATCCTCTTAGGTAAGTAGGTTAACGGCAATTCATTTTTTCCCGGTAAATTAATTTCATAATAAAATTTTTAGAGGTAGAAGAGAGAAGAAAATAAAAAACCAAGACGGCTGGTGTCCAAAAATGTGCAAGCAGTAGTTTTTCTGTCTTAATCGACAAGAAGTTGGTCCGAACCTCTGTAAGTGCCATGGACATTCCCGGAGGAACGCTCAAAGACTATTTGAAAAAATCTAAGAAGCTGAACACTATTCCACAAAGTATGAGCCCGAGTTTTTTTTTTATATCCGGTTGCCGTGCAAGACAAAGGAAAAAGAAAAGAGACCAAAACTTTACTTGTAAACCATAGCTGATATAAATTTTCATTATAGTTCCTTAGAAACGCATAAACTTGCATAGAACTATATCATTACTAAGGGTATAAAAATGCAAGATAATAGAAAAGTAAAGCTAGTGAAGCCAGTTGAGGAATAGCTGGCAGCGGTGAGTATTATGGTTCCATGGGTAGATATAAGACTCTATCAGTAGGAACACCAGAACCTTCAAGTTTAAGACGGGTTACCACTTTCAACCGTTCGCTTTACATGGTTTCTTGGACGACTTAAGTAAGTTCTAGGCAACCGCAAGCTAATACCACAATACAATTAGGATGTCGACAAATCGGGTCTGACAACTGTCTCCAAGCCTGGTAGAAACATTGCACGGCGATACCAGAAGCAGGTAGGGAAAGTCACGTCAGCAGAAGGAGGTTGCTATACTTCAGGTATTAGAAAAGCACAGCCGATCTACAATTGAGTTCCTCGATCTAGATAAAACAAAGATGTTGTACTTTTAACGGTCCCTCCCCAAACTACTCAAGAACTATATCCTCTAGACAAGACATTCATGGGGTCTGTCAATGCATACTAAAACAAGAAGAAAGCAAGTCTTATGACTGCCCAAAACTATAAAACATTTCTTATAACATATATTAATGTAAAACATATCTGGGCTGCTAAAAAAAGCATAACCAAAGGCTTTCACTACAGAAAATTTTACTGGCGGATTCATAAAAAATTAGGGCTTATCCTACAAACAGTGATGCCTGTAATAACTATGAGTTTCTCTCATCGTATATCTCAGATAAACTACCAACAACATCTAGTGAAGTTTCTATTAACAGAACAAGTCCCTAAGGATATTTAGACTCCACCTTTACCATAAACCCCTTTACTGACACAGCATAAATTATATCTCTAAATGAGGACCAAGGATCAGCAGATGAATTTTTAAAGAAAAAAATTATCAATAAAACCCTGTCCCAAACGTGTTAACACGAATAAAAAAGCGTAAAAAAGTTACGAAGTTTTTTTTCAACACCCCTGTAAAAGAACATATTAACGTTGAGATGACAGCTGTATTTGTACAGCCGTACTCATGAAAAGGAAGTAAGTCAGAAAAGTGAAAAGAAGGAATGATTATTATTACAAGAATTGCAATTGTTCTAAAGCTTCTAAATTAGGTGAGCCACTATACAACGACTCTGAAAATTTCTGTACTGATATTGGAAGACGAGTCCCCTACTATCAAATCCCAATTGAACAGTGAAAATGTCAAGGCTGGACTGTGAACTGTCCCAAGTGAACTGTTCCCAATAGTAAAATAAGAAGTAGTACTAACTAAAGTAGTATTAAAGTACTATAAAGTAGTATTTAGTATTAACTAAAGAAGTAGTATTAAGAAATATTAGCTTAAGAAGTAGAAGATTTTGAGGTCTGCTTTCTGAAAACTGGAGTAACAGAGTTTTTTCTATCTAACAAGACCGCCAATGTCTTAAAAACAAAAGTTGGAATATAAAGATTGGCAAATAGAATTAATTTCTGTTGTTGATCAACTGACTTATAATTTGGTATTAATACATTTTCAGTTTTTTTTCAACCTAAATGAAGCTGATTATAAGACTTTCGCAGGCCTTTTCAAGTACTTATTTGCTCCTAATCGGTGGTGCTAATCGGTGGGTCATGGAAGAATATTTGCTCACGATGGCCACGGAAGGCCATGCTATTAGAAATTTTCATTCTTCTTATGGAAAGAATGTCTCAGGCAAGGCCAGATTTAGTAACGATGTTATAGCCTGATTGTATTATGTGTTTATTTCACCAAATTTTTTATACGTTTCTCCGTTTGGGGATCTTTTGACACAAAGAGAGAAAAAAAATCGGTGTACAATTTATTTTCACTATGTCAAGATTTGCTTGGGCTTGCATCTTGGTCCAAAAACCCGTGTTTGGTCAGTAGATTCAAACCGATAGACCCTGCTTTTCTAGTTTCAATAAGAGTGCCGAATTTCCATAGAAAATTCTCGAATGCTGGTCATCCTTGGGTAACTCTCAAGGGACCATTTTGAGAGGAATATTTATTTTAATCTCGATATTGAGGTAGCCTGTTTTGTTGTATACATTTTTATTATTTTGTATCGTAAAGGCTCTCTTTTTATTATATTTATTATTTACTTATACTCTGACGACTAATGTATTTCTTACAGTTTTGTTAGGTAATACGAATATACCATATCATATACTGTGTAAATTGCAGTAGTCTATTATTGCCATTATTGCCAATTCCTGTACCAATTTACCTAGGCTAGGATACTAACTTTTTCTCTTTCTGTTAAACTGAGCCGTAAAATCATTTAATACAAATATAATAATCTGCCTGAGTTACTGTCTATTTGTTGCTACAGCTGTAAGCAAAGTTCATCTGAATCATGCTATCTAAGTCAGTCCGTTTCAAAAGGGCATATACTACTATGACTGATACCTTGGACTTTTTATCTGTAAAACCAGCAACTGATATTTTATTATAAGTAACTTTTTAATCATAGAAAGACGTAATAGATTCTTTATTCATTATAAATCCTACACCTTCCTTATGAAACTCCTAACAAGTCCATTTCAAATTGACTTAATTTGTTAGTCAAAATGTTAAGACCCTATTTTTCTTGGTTTCCGTGACATTCCAGGTTTTAATTTTCATATTATTGAGGTCACTGAAATTAATACTGTTTCTGAAAAGTAATAGGATTACTACCCTTAAGGAGGGGTAAAACTTACGTATAAACTCTTACACTCAGAAAATATGATATCTTCCAGAGCTGTCATGTTTAAGCCCCTGCTATAGGGAACGTGAGAAACGTAAATGGAAACACGAAATAGGCTTATAGTAAACGTGATTGTTTTACATGATAGCCTCTATTGTTTTTCCAACACCTTCAAATATAAATTTATTCATAAAATAAATGATAGTTCTGTTAGGGAGATCTTCCGTCCAAATTTGAGAAAAAAATTGAACAAAATGAAAAAAATTAAACTTAATATTTTATATATTATTATATAATTCTAAGCTTTATATCTTTTAAATTTAGAAAATCAAATAAGCAGTCCTGAATCTAAGAATGTGTCATCTGCAAAAGCAATTCTATTTGAGCCAGTCATTGAAATAAAAGTGCAACAGACATACAGACAAACAGAATTTGACTTACTGTTGAATAGAGAGATAAACTTGCAAAACTTACTTAAATAATATGACCAACTGTTATCTATTGAACACAATGAAACTAAGCAAAAGTGATAAGAAAATTTTTAACGTGTTTCATTTGAATTTGTTATCTCTCAAATATCTTTTGGTAACGAGCTGATATGAAAAGTGGACCCATTGGAATAAAAAAGACGTAAAAAGTAAATTAAGAGTTGCTAGAGTTAAACAGTCCAATGTATTTCATATGTCAGAACTATTAAACCTCTTAAAAGAGAGGATTTGAAGGTATGTTTGAATAGAAATGAAAAGAGTTATTTCATTTTATGAATTGAAAAAATAGAAAAATAAGTTTTAGAGAAGGAAAACAAAGAGCAATATCGAACTTAGGACCAGTAAAAGCAAATTCTAACAATAGTTTAAACTCAAAACGAATATAAATTACTCTAAAAAAAAAATTAAAAACGACAACATTTCTATGATAGTTAGATCATATTTATGATATCCTCAGTCACTTTTAAGATTTTGCAGCTACGCCCTTTTGAAAAACAAGATGCATATGGTAGCTTTGCATTTAGTGATCCTCAGAATTCCCGCAAGTCTCACCTTAATAGCCTAAAAGTAACACTTTCGAACACAATTATAATCAAATGACCCCCCTTTAATTAAAAATGGGTAAAATATATCAAACAGTTTGTGGTAACGAATTGTAGTAAGGAGCGATCCCGCTCAATAGTAACCAAAACTCTAAAAAATTGAATTTTGATGTCAATAGCTACATCAAAAGAATCGCATTTTAATGCTGATTTGAAATATATATATGTCATCAAGTTTAGTCTTACCCATCAAAAGTTACGATCCTGAGAAAATTTGCATCATTTTAGAAAATAGGGGAAAACACCCCCTAAAAGTCATAGAATCTTAACGAAAATCACGCCATCAGATTCAACGTATCAGAGAACCCTACTGTAGAAGTTTCAAGCTCCTATTTACAAAAATGTGGAATTTTATATTTTTTGCCAGAAGGCAGATCACGGATGCGTGTTTATTTGTTTGTTTTTTTGTTTTTTTTTCCAGGGGACAACGTATCGACCAAATGGTCCTAGAATGTCGCAAGAGGAATCATTCTGACGGAAATGAAAAGTTCTTTTTCAACTGAAAGTAAGGAGCAACATCAAAACTTAAAAGAACATAAATTATTATGTTATATAAGGGGGTACTACCCAGTTTACCCCCAGTTTATTATTATCACAGTTTATCCCAGTTCAGAAAAGGGATCCTGAATCCAGCGGAGTGACATTAAAACTTAAAACGAACAGAAATTACTCCGCATATGAAATGGGTTGTCCCCTCTGCAATTCCTCGCTCTTTACGCTAAAGTTTGACTCTTTGCCACAATTCTACTTTTTAAAACAGTAAAAAGGCTTAGCGTAAAGAGCGAGGGATTGCGGAGGGGACAACCCATTTCATATACAGAGAAATTTCTGTTTGTTTTAAGTTTTAATGTCGCTCCTTACTTTCAGCTAAAAAAAAAATGTTTTTTTTATTTAATATGATATAAAATAAGAAAATCCTCTTGTAGAGGTTATGATGGCTTCAGTTATGTAGAAGATCACAAGTCTCACAGAATTTCAATCATTACTAACAATAAAATTTTCCATCTATACTTACATTAACAATAACCAAAACTTCAAAAACGGAGTTTTTATACCAATAGATGTATCAAAGGAATTGAATTAATGTGCTGATTCAAACTATATATGTTTCATTAAGTTTAGTCTTACCCATCAAAAGATACGAGCCTGAGAAAGTTTGTCTGATTTTCAAAAAAGGGGAAAAGACCCTCTCGAAGTCATAGAATTTTAATGAAAACCAAGTCATTGGATTCAGCATATCAAAGAACCCTATTGTTGAGGGTTCAAGCTCATATCTGCAAAAATGTTGAAATTTGTAATTTTTGCCGGTAGGAAGATTACGGATGCTCGTTTATTTGTTTCCTTATTGTTGTTTTTTTTTCAGAGGTGATCGTATCGACCTATTGGGCCTAAAACGTCGAGAAAGGGCTCATTTAATGAAAATGGAAAGTTCTAGCGCCATTTTAAAGTGACAAAATAATGGAAGGCAACTAGGCCCCCTCCCACGCCACTTTTATCCCAAAATCGTCCGATCACAACTTTGTGATAGCTTTTTCTTCAGCATAGTTGAAAAGCCCGATAACTATGTCCTTAGAGAAAAAATAGCCCCCTACAGCCCCTGGGGAAAGCTTTTTAAGTGAAAAAAAAAAATACCAATTGTTTTATTTGATATTGGGAAGTATACATACATTTTTCGGGTGGGGAGGGTATGTCCATGGAGAAGGATATCTCCAGGGGGAACTTTTAAGCGAAGTTTTACACTGGGTGAATTTGCCGGAATTTCTATACAAAATTTCTTTATATGTCTTCTTTCTCTTTACTGCTTCAATTTGAGGAGTGGAGATCTTAAGGGCATTTGTCCGGGATAAATTTTTACCTGGGTTGAATTGCCCAGAGGATACTTCTTTGGGGAGGGGGATTTTTCCATGGAGGTGGAACCAGGTATCGTCGCGTTATTTAAAAAAGATCAGAAATTAAATCTAAAAGAAACAAGTTTTTTTTAACTGAAAGTAAAATGAACAAAATTGTTACGTATAAGAGGCGGGTTCCCCTCTCCTCAACGCCTCACCCTTTACGCTAAACATTAGATTTGTGTCCCAATTCTTTACAAACAACCCCATAAACACAAGAGTCATTTAATGAGAACACTGAGTAACTTTTTTTAAAGTGCCGGAAAACCGTAGCGTAAATAGCGTGGTGTTGAGGAGGGGGTTGACCACTTTCATATACGTAATAATTTCTCTTCGTTCTGTTTTAATGTTGGTCTGTACTTTCAGTTGAAAAAAGAAATGTTTTTTTTCCATTTCATGAAGCTTGGTGAGAAAATTTGTTTCTATTTATGTTTTTGTATAATGAATATAAATGTCTTATATATACGTTTTTTCTTTTTAATAAAGCTTAGTGAGAAACATTTTTCTAATGGCAATGGAAAATGTATATCAACTAAATTAAAAGTATGTAAAGAAGTAATTAATTACAAAAAATACAGCCTACTTGCAAAAACTAAGATATAAACTCCCAGTATTCAGTTCTGTTCAGCAATGCCGAAGCGTTGGACGGATTTTTTTTTAACAATATCGAAAGTTTTGAATTTGTTTATCAAGCACCAAAACATTTAATGCCTTTAGACTCAGCTGTTTATGAAAAGTAACGCATTATCAAATTACTTTTTTTAAAATTAAAACATTAAAAACCAAAGTTTAGAAACTCAAATACTTTTCCAATTCAATATTTTTAATCCAATTTTCTTATAACAAATACCTTTATACTTCATTACTGTAAAAAGCTAACTTCAAATTTCAAACTTCGAATAAAAAGAATTTCATTTTTTACGAAGTATCAACTTGATACACTAAAATCACTCTTGAAAAAAAAGACAATACAGAACAAAAAACCTATCTGTTAAGAGAGATAAAACAAAATTCCGAGCATTCCGTTCAGGAGAAACAGTTCTGGTTATAGTGGCTTCATATATCAGCCCATAGTTTTGCAGTGCAAGCAAAAGTTGACGGCATATTTTCATCGAAATTATCCCTTACTAAGTTGTTGTCCTTGTGTCTTCTGTAATTATACGAACTATCTTGCGTACTAAGAGCTGCACTAATTACTAATAAGCTAATACTAACTACTACTACTACTACTAATAACTCACTTCAGCACCAAGCCACCTGAGGCTAACACAGCTACGCACGCTCCTCCTCCAACCTAATCTATTTAAAGCCTCCCTCTTTACAACCTCCACATATTTAGGATCACCATAAAAAGCTGATTTCTTGACTGAATGTTATCCATATCTAGGCTCTTACACTTTCGTTATTGACAATAATAGTTATTTACTTACCATTCATTACTGACAAATTAGTTTTTTAGCTACAACCAAATCATATAGAAAAATATTTGTGGAAAACTGGAAAGGGGTCACTCAGTCACAAATTAGAACTTATATTTTCCTTATTAAATCAAAATTTATTAGTAGGCAGTCAAAAATAGGGAAGCGCACATTTTTCTATGGTTTTACCCTATTCAGCTCTTTTTCCTTTGGGTTTTGTATAATTACTTTATAGAACCAAATTTCCAGGGGGGTTGGCATGCCCTTCTCTGCCGGCGCTAGTGTTTAGCTGGACTAGAGACATTTCTTTGCAATGTTGCCCCTATTTGGAATTCTAAATGGTTTAAATGTAGTAATTGGAAAAGAGCCGATATTGCTATATATATTTTGTCTTTATTTACACTGCTTAATTGTATTCGTGTGCCTTATCATCTACTCCAATCAAACAGTTCGTGGTAACGAACTGTAGTAAGGAGCGACCCGGCTCAATAGTAACCAAAACTCTAAAAAATTGAATTTTGATATCAATAGCTACACCAAAAGAATCACATTTTAATGCTGATTTTAAATATATAAGTTTCATCAAGTTTAGTTATACCCATCAAAAGTAACGAGCCTGAGAAAATTTGCCTTATTTAAGAAAATAGGGGAAAACACCCCCTAAAAGTCATAGAATCTTAACGAGAATCACACCATCAGATTCAGCGTATCAGAGAACCCTGCTGGAGAAGTTTCAAGCTCCTATCTACAAAAATGTGAAATTTTGTATTTTTTGCCAGAAGACAAATCACGGGTGCGTGTTTATTTGTTTGTTTTTTTTTTCTTTTTCCCAGGGGTCATCGTATCGACCAAGTGGTCCTAGAATGTCGTAAGAGGGCTCATTTTAACGGAAATGAAAATTTCTAGTGCCCTTTTTAAGTGACCAAATTTGAGGGCATCTAGGCCCCCTCCCACGCTCATTTTTTCCCAAAGTCAATGGATCAAAATTTTGAGATATCCATTTTGTTAAGCATAGTCGATAACCATAATAACTATGTATTTGGGGATGATTTACTCCCCCCAATCTCTGGGGGAGGGGCTGCAAGTTACAAACTTTGACCAGTGTTTACATATAGTAAAGGTTATTGGGAAGTGTACAGACGTATTTAGGGGGATTTTATTTTGTCTGGGGGGGCTGAGGGGAGGGGGTTATGTTGGAGGATCTGTTTTTGGAGGAATCTGTCATGGCAGAAGAAAAATTCAAGGAAAAGGGCGCATGATTTTCTAGCATTACTATAAGAAAACAATGAAAAATAAAAATGATAACGTTTTTTCAAATGAAAGGAAGGAGTAGCATTGAAACTTAAAACGAACAGAGATTATTACACATATGAGAGGTTCAAAAAAAACTTAAGAATAAAGAGCGAGGTATTTAGGAGGAGATAAATACCTCGCTCTTTATGCTAAAGTATTTTTAGTAATTTCAACTATTTATTCTACGGCCTTTCTGATTCAGGGGTCATTCTTAAAGAATCGGGACAAAACTTAAGATTTAGTGTAAAGAGCAAGGTATTAACGAGGATACAAACCCCCTTGTATACATAATGAAAATATAAGATTATGAAAGTTTGTTACGTAAGTTGCCAATTTATAAGTTACGTATATTTTTTTACTAATAAAAACGTTCGTTATTTAAAAGTTCTAGTTGCCTTTTTAAGCAACCAAAAAATTGAAGGGCCACTAGGCCTCCTTCTCCACCCCTTATTTCTCAAAATCATCTGATCAAAACTAAGAGAAAGCCATTTAGCCAAAAAAAAATTAATATACAGATTTCATTTTAATAATTTATGTGCGGAGAGCCAAAACCAAACATGCATTAATTCAAAAACGTTCAGAAATTAAATAAAAAAATCTAATTTTTTTAGCTGAAAGTAAGGAGCGACATTAAAACTTAAAACGAACAGAAATTACTCCGTATATAAAATGGGTTGTCCCCTCCGCAATCCCTCGCTCTTTACGCTAAAGTTTGACTCTTTGCCACAATTCTACTTTTTAAAACGATTAAAAGCTTTAGCGTAATTAGCGAGGGATTGCGGAGGGGACAACCCATTTTATATACGGAGTAATTTCTGATCATTTTAAGTTTTAATGTCGCTCCTTACTTTCAGCTAAAAAAATTAGTTTTTTTTATTTAATTGCAAGTAAAGGGTAGTAAGCGTGATCTTGATAGATATTATAATGATATAATTAGATGTATGAAAGAAGCTGAAAAAATTGCGGTTCCCCAGGAACGTATTTGTATAAAAACGCGGAAATCTATATGGGCTGCCGATCCTGAATTAAAGAATTTTGAAAACAAGGAAAAACTTTGGCATCGAATTTGGGTTGATTGTGGTGGACCTATAACGGGTTCTGTTGCGGATATAAAGCAGAAAACAAAGAATGATTATAGAAAGTACCTAAAATCTATTCGTTATAAGGGTATGGAATTTTCAGCCTCTAAAAAGGATTGGTCTAAATTGATCAATTTTGAGAAGCTGGATAAAAGTGATCTTTATAGTAGTGATTCGATTTCTAGTTCAACTTGGTATGTTTACTATTCGGGAATTTTTTCCAAAATTAATTTTTTTGTGCAGTCACATTATTCTAGGTTACTTTCTAAAATTCTACCGGCTTCGCTTAATCAGGGCCATATTATTCCAGTATCAATAACTACTGTTGAAAATACAATTAAGCAACTGAAATCTTCATCAATTTATATTGATGGTATTAGTGTAAATAATATAAATCCAGAGTGTGTTGTTCTTTTATTTCATTGGCAGTTGTTGTTCCAAATGTGTTTAACATCTTTTCTGGTTCCGGATAGCTTTCTTTGTGGAAATGCCACCTGAACTCTAAAGCGGGGAAAACTTCCTTCTCAATGTTCATCTTATAGCCCTATAACCACTACGTATAACTTGAGTAAAATCCTTGAATATATTTTAATTCCTCATTTAAATGAAAATATAAAGTTCAGATCGAATCAATTTAAGTTTCAAGCTGGTATGGGTTGTTAACTTGCATACCGTGTTCTTTCTTACACCCTTAAAAATAGCGTGGCTGAGGGGTCGCCACTTTATATGCGTACTTTGGACCTTTCTAGAGCTTTTGACAATGTAGTTCACAATCAAGCTTTTTTTCCCTTTTTAATAATGGTGTAAATCTTTCAGTCATTTTTCTTCTTCGTTTTTGGTATGAGAATTCTTTCATCCGAATTAATAAATCTGGATCTCCGCTTTTCCGTTTATGTCGAGGTGTCAAGCAGGGAGGGGTTTTATCACCTAGTATATTCAAAATGTGCATTTCTGGTATTTTAGATGAAATTAGATGAAATTATTTTATTGGACTCTTACTTTTGTGTAAAAATAAGCATGGTCTGTCGTTTATGGTCTCAAGAGTTTCACGTCTATTTCCCAATATTGGTCTTTCTCATAATGTTGAGAAATGTGAATTTCTAGTTTTAAATGGTCCGACTTCCTCTAATACTCCCTTAGCTTGTCGCAGTTTTTCAATACCCTTTGTTTCCGCCTTTCGGTGGTTGGGTATTACTGTTACGAATTCAATTTCTTGCCTACGGCAGTGCACTGTTCGTGATGTTCAAAAGAAAATTCAAACGGGCTATTTTAAGATAGTTGCTAATCGAGGGAAGTATAATAGACGTGCATTCGGTAGACTATATGCTACATTTTGCGATCATTCTGTCCTTTATCTTTCTGGTCTTTATCCCCTTGTACAGAAAATAGATGTTAATCAGATTCGGATGTTTGATTTTAGATATTGTAAATTTTTACTTTATCTCCCCCCTTGGTATAACAATAGGAAGATAATTCGTAAGTTTGATATTCCTGATATAAGTGCAAAGTTCGCCCTCATGTATGGAAGGTTATCGGAATCAGCTTTTTATCGTTTATCGCCTCATCATCCTTTGGTCCGTCTATTCGGTTAATCTCATTGTAGCGTAATGTTTTTTCTATTTGTAGTCTATTTTACTTGTAGTGTATTTCATTTTTTTCTTTTTGTTACTCTACAAGTGCCATAACTTCTTATGATGTTGATTAAAAATAAATAATAATAATAATAATAATTATTATTATTATTATTATTATTATTATAAGACCATAAAAGCTAGAAAATTTTGAATTTTAATATATCACTCATAGAGGAACACTTTCCGATTACTTGAATGCTTGGACAGGAAGTGGTCATCCTTTTATGACCATTTGAATTTCTTAAATTTTACACAGAGATAGGGTGGCTCCAAAATGCTATAAGTGAGTGGGTAACTTCATTGTTTTTAAGCTCTGTCAAGTAGCCTTTTTTGTACAAATGCAACATCACTGAATGCAAAGAAGTAATGAAATGTTTTTTGTTATGAAAGTATTATGTGCTTAGAAAATTTGAAGATGCCGTGGAACCAACAGTTAGATGCGATGCCTTGTCAATTTTATTATATAATAGACATTGTTGGGAATTTTAAATTTATATTAAAATGTGTATATTATTAAGATGAGTTGTTCTTAATATGCACTTGAGGTGCATAACAAATATCAGTTGGTGAAAAACTGTTGGTAACTGTTTTTTTACTGGAGAACTAACCAAATGCTTATTTCTTAATGGTAGAGAAAGAATGGTGAAGGAGACAACTATAGAAGGTTGAGTCAAAGATTTCATCCAGAAGCTATTATTTTGATCCAGTTTTAACTCTAAGCAACCATTGACCGTCTGAGGAGCCTGCCTGCAATTAGAAAAAAAAGTTTAAAAAATCTTGGAGTTTAAGAAGTTTAAAAAATCTTGAAACAATAAAACAAGAGTTTAAAAAATCTTGGAACAATAAAAGCTACGCAATCGATTTGACCCGTACCAACTCTCTCATTCCCAGGATTGACCTGGGAGCTAGAGAATTTTGCAAGCAACCTACGTGCGTAAAAAGGCATTCTTATGATGGTGAATATGAAAGAAAAATGGGAAAGTAGATTATTTCAATGCACAGATATAATACACACTTACTTCAGATAACAGATATAAATAATGTCAGTCTTGTATTAGTCTAAGCATAGATAATTTATTTTTGCATTTCTGATTTTTAATTTACCCTTTATTATCACCAAGCCCAACAGCACAAAATAAATCTTGATGGTCTTGCCGACACATAGAAGTGCAGGTAATTTACCTATGCTCTTGTAAGAGAGTAGCAAAATTACTTTTGAGTGGCTGAAGGTAATGGAACACAACCTGCATGAAACATATAAGTTTAAAAGTTGAGCTGATCAGAGAAAAATAGCTGCCTCCATCTCCCAGAAAAGTTAACACTATATAAGGTGTATATTTTCGTGAAATTCGAAGAAACGCCATAAAAATTTGAATTATTCAAAAATGTCGAAGAAATTCGAAGAAACGCCATAAAAATTCGAATTATTCAAAAATGTAAAATTTTGTACACACCTTGCATATCATCTTGAGATTCTGATGGGAGCTATAGGCCCAAAGACCCATCATTGCATACGTTCCTGCGTTCAAATATGAACAAGTAAATGGAAACTAAAGACTTTGCTCCAAATAATTCAACATCAATCCACAGGTGGCAATACCTGTGGCAAAAAAAAAACTTCAGAAATGGCAGGCAGGTGGGAGTTGAAAAGAGAGGGAACTGAGAAATTCACTTAGATGTCTGTATAAAGGTGGTTTCTTACGTAAGCATACATCACAACGTCCCCAGTGAGAGTATCCAACCCCTAGGAGGAACTAAATTCTAATAATACAATGAATTCTACAAAATTGAAGTTTTCATTGGAGTTGTGTGAACAGACCTAAAATGGTACAAGTAAATGTATATAAAATATTTTTTTGATGAATTTAATAATTGAAAGGAAAAAAATAACAATGAAAGTCAAGTCAGGAGAGCTTGAGTTTAACTATTTGAATGTTAGTATAATATTTTTTAAAATTTATAGCTTTTCATTTATGTTTTTTTTTTAATATCTTATTGTAGCAAAATTGTAAATTTGAATCATTAAATTTCTTTGTCTGCAATTTTTTCATGAAGTTTCCTGCGCTTCTGAAAAAAAAAACCTTTTCCAAGTTACAGCATGGTTATTCTTAGAACTAGGTAACTTTTTTTTAGAGATTTCTTTTTCTATTTTCTTTTAATTATCATGTGGTTTTGTTTTCAATAGAGAATTGTATTTTTTCTCTTTATTTTGGTTTCAGACCTAATTTGGCTCAAATATGTTGGTCAGTTCAGTGAGACTATTTTCCAATAGGTCATATAGGCAGATTTTACTTTGTTTGAGGTAAAACTATTTGATCCTTTCTTTCTTACCAAAGAAAAAATAATTCTGTTGTAGTAGCTTCGAATATTGCTGAGAAAAAAATGAAGAAAGACAGTGTTTGTACAACAAGCCTTCCTACAACAACGGGCATCGTTGCTGAATTTCTTGTTCAAAAATCATTAAAGCATGTTTTAAATTTACGGTTTTGGATCTCGATTAGCTAAATATCCGGTAGAGCCTATCTCCTAAATATTCAAACAGTTCGTGGTAACGACCTATAGTAAGGAGCGACCCGGCTCAATAGTAAACGAAACTCTAAAAAACAGAATTTTGATGCTAAAATATACATCAAAAGAATCGGATTTTTTTGCTAATTTTAAATATATAAGTTTAATCAGCTTTAGTCTTTGTCATCAAAAGTTACGAGCCTGAGAAAATTTGCTTTATTTTGTAAAATAGGGGAAAACACCCCGTAAAAGTCATAGAATCTTAACAAAAATCACACCATCACATTCGGCGTATCAGAGAACCCTTTAGCGAAAATCTCAAGCTCCTATCTACAAAGATGTGGAGTTTCGTATTTTTAAGCCAGAAGACAAATCACGGGTGCGTGTTTATTTATTTGTTTGTTTTTTTTTCCCAGGGGTCATCACATCGACCATGTGGTCCTAGAATGTTGCAAGATGGCTCATTATAACGGAAATGAAAAGTTCTAGTGCCCTTTTTAAGCGACCAAAAAAATTGGGGGCACCTAGGCCCCCTCCCACACTCATTTTTTCTCCAAAGTCGACAGATCAAAATTTTGAGATAGCCATTTTGTTCCACATAGTCGAGTACCATAATAACTATGTCTTTGGGAATGACTTACTCCCCCACAGTCCCTGGGGGAGGGGCTGCAAGTTACAAACTTTGACCGGGTTTTACATATAATAATCACTATTGGAAAGTGTAGAGACGTTTTCAGGTGGATTTTTTTGGTTTTGGGGGTGGGGCTGAGGGAAGGGGGCTATGTGGGTAAATCTTTCCTTGGAGAAATATGTCATGGGGGAAGATAAATTCAATGAAAAGGGCGCAGGATTTTCTAAAACTACTATAAAAAAACAATGAAAAAATAAACATGAAAAAGTTTTTTCAATTAAGGAAAAAGTAAGGAGTAGCGTTGAAGCTTAAAACGAACAGAGATTATTACGCATATGAGGGGGTCTAAATATACTTTAGCATAAATAGCGAGGTATTTAGGAGGAAGTAAATACCTCGCTTTTTATGCTAAAGTATTTTTAGTAATTTCAACTATTTACTCTACGGCCTTTCTGATTAAGGGGTCATTCTTAAAGAATTTGACAAAACTTACGATTTAGTGTAAAGAGCGAGTCATTAACGAGGGTACAAACCCCCTTATATACATAATAAAAATATAAGAATATAAAAGTTTTTTACGTAAGTTAATTCTTAAGTTACGTATATTTTGTACTAATAGAAACGTTAGTTAAAAATTAAAAGTTATAGTTGCCTTTTTATGTAACCGAAAAATTGGAGGGCAACTAGGCCTCCTTCCCCATCCCTGATTTCTCAAAATCGTCTGATCAAAACTAAGAGGAAGCCATTTAGCCAAAAAAGGAATTAATATGCAAATTTCATTCTAATAATCTGATAATCTGATTTAATACAAAAAATTCAATAAGATTGGACAAGTCCTATGGTAAAACCTAAAACGAACAGAAATTACTCCGTATATGAAATGGGTTGTCCTCTCTTCAACGCTTCGCTCTTTACGCTAAAGCTTTTAATTGTTTTAAATGGTAGAATTGTGGCAAAGAGTCAAACTTTAGCGTAAAGAGGGAGAGGTTGAAGAGGGCACAATATACGGAGTAATTTCTGTTCGTTTTAAGTTTTAGTGTCGCTCCTTACTTGCAGTTAAAAAAAACTAGTTTTTTCCTTTAATATCAATGATGAACGATCCGTAACCTAGTGTACTCTATTTGTTTTATGCTACACAAACTTAGCCAACTTTGCATTCAGATTTAAAAAAAAGTGGGCTTGCATTTAAGATGTATACACGTATAAAAGGATTTAAATATATTATTGGAACGAGGGCACTTGCTCCCCCTCCTAATGATTTGGAGAACATTGTATAGTTCAATAAGTAACATTAAAAATTTGCTCATTTTTAGCTGCAATTTCGCTCTTTACTTTGGGCAGACACTCTTTTTAGTTGATCCGTGCTTGTATTTAATATATTGAAAGCGCAAAATACAGATCCCTTTACGCTTCCTCATTAATGTGTATGCAATTATACGGCCTTTGAAGTCTTTTCATCAAGGAAATAGGTCATCTACTATGCATACAAGCTCGGCGTACATAAGAACCAGGGAGAATTTAAACCTGAATGCCAAGTATCTTATTGGCAGGTTTAGTGCTTAAAATACATTATAGTGGTAAAATTCTAGTTAATTGACTTCTTGCTATCTCAGAATGGGTTTAGGTTAGGAAAATGAAACTTTCAGTGATAAATATAAAGATTAATACATGTCCCGGGGAAGTATTTTGAAGCAACTACCTCCACTCTTTCTCCCTCTAGAGGGCCTTGACTTTTGATGAGCTTTAGAAATATGTGTGTTATAAAAGTGAAACCTTGCAAACTAGATCTTCTGCTTAATTGAAGTACAACAAAATTGTTTTCAGCTTCACAACTTTGCTCTGAGACATAAAATACCCTTTCTGAGATATAAGAAAACATTGATATGGCTCAAAATTCTACTCAAATAACAGGAATTGCATTTTCAGAACTAAAGGCAGAGAAAAAGCAAATAGTAACTAAAAATTAAGGTAAAATGTTGTTTGTCAAAATTTGAATAGGTATAACCTGTCATACAGGCAAATTTCAGGGCCCTCTAGAGGGAGAAGTAGTGGAGGTGGGTACTTTAAGACTTCTTGCTATCTTGGAAAGGCCTTTAAAAATATCTGACCTTTGATGACATTTAAAAATATGTATTTTATAAAAGTAAAAGCTTGCAAAATAGATCTTCCGCTTGTATGAATTACAATAAAATTGTTTTCATACTTCACAACTTTGCTCAATCCCAATTTAAAAGGTTTCAAAGATATGCAAATACATTTCTTAAATTTTAAAAAAGAACATACATATGACTCAGAATTCTACTCAAATAACGGAAATTGCATTTTCAGAACAAAAGACAGAGAAAAAGCAACTGGTGGCTAAAAATTAAGGTAAAATATTGCTTTGTCAAAAATTTCAATAGGTATAGACATGTCATGTAGGCAAATTTTAGGGCCCTCTAAAGGGAGAAGGAGTGGAGGTGGGTGCTTTAAAATACCATACCTGGATATACTTTAGCCTGTAGACCCATCCCAAAAATTTTTGTTTCCCTAACGTAACACCTTTCCGAGATAGCAAGAAGTCATATTAAACTAGAATTTTTCCTATTATAGTTAAAGACAGCTTTGATTGTATTCAATATCAGAATTAGACTAATGTACGGAAATTTTGCACTTTAAGCTAGATTAAGTCAATACATGGTCAGGACTATTCCATAAGGTGGTGTCAAGGAATTTAAGACCTACAAAGGTCAAAGAAAATAAAAGGAATGGTATTACGCTTTTGCGGTTTTTGAAATTAGTTCAATTGGTGCCAATTATGGCAGGGGCTTATTTTCCTCCCGAATTTACCTCAAACACTTGATTTCAAAAATAACCGTTTATTTGGTATTTCCATTGATAAAATTAATAACAAAATTACCCCCTCCCTTACATTTCGTACAAGTCTAAAATTAGGACGGTTGAGAAGACAACGTATACAAAAATAATGTTTATACCTACTTGAAAATGTGTATAAATAATTGTAGTAAACACATTTTGACTACAGCTCCACTAAAGCTTACTCCCTCCCCCACTAAAGCTTAATTTTTCACTGTTTGGTACCAAGCCTTGCCTTCTACTCCCCCTTTACTCCAAATGAAGTGAAACAGCTCTTGCCCATAGGGTCCCATTACCGGGGACTCAGAAGTTTTTTAATTCCGAAAATTTTAATTTAGAAAAAGTGTGTTCGTATGCTCAGCAATCTAAGATGACCCAACTTTCAGTTCCTTCTTCAGCTCCGTTTAAAACCAACTCTCAATTTGAAATTGTTTTATAAAAAGGTAGAAAATATAATTTATATCAATTTATTTGGTTTTTACAGGCTAATAAAACTAAAAAAGCGCAGGGTTCCTCACTTCCTTTCTTTGTTTCTGAACCAACTGTAAAAAACAACAAAAAACAACAACAGACTCAGGAACAAGAAGAAGAAAGTATTGAAAAAAGATTTGATTCCCAATCTAAGTCTTCCTATAGCAATACAAAAACAGAAAATGAGGTAAATATAAACAATGAATGCAGCTCAGCCTTTACCAAATTAATAAACAAACGAGATTAGTTGATGAAGACAGTCTTGGCTCATTTTTGTTGTAGCCCCTTAAAACAAACACTTGATTTTTTCCTTCGTTTAACTGTAGGAAATTCGGAGTAGAATAGCACGATAGTTTCCTTTTTGTAGAGTATTTCTCAGGAAATGAAAAATACGAAATGTTTTGCCTCCTTGCATTTTACTGTCATAGCAAAAAATATACAGAAGGTGATATTTTTATAGTGAACGTGTTCTCTAATTGGAAACAGGCGTCCAGGTATTTGAAAGCCATCAGAAATGTACGTTGAACATGGTGAATACTGTTAAACTTGTCTCTATTAGAGAATCGAACAAAAGTGGTTCTTTTGCGGAAAAAGCAAACATTGAACTCCCGTGTAAAAGCATAGACGTGCAACAAAATAGATTGTATCAAAAACTCACTTGCAAATTATTGATATTTTGCTGGTGACAAGTTGTTGCAAATCGAGCCGAGCCCGAAACCATGGATTTGAAAAACAGAGAGAGGGTTTTGGAGCTCATGTAAATTTACTCTAAAAACAGTGATGTGATTCAACAGCTCTTTGTTGAACGTACAAAGTATTATTCATACATTTTACCAACTATCCAAAATAAATTACCATCTATTATCGACGAGTAAAACAACAAATAGTTCAACAACTAAAAGAAACGAATTTTTTTCGTGTTATTGTCGACAAAAGTCAAAATATAAAAAAAACCTGAGAAAGTTACCCTGGTCTTGAGATATGTTAATGAAAATTTGAAGTTCACGAGTCGTTTCTTTATTTTTATCGTGCTAAAAAAAAAACGATGGCAAAACATTAGCAGCACCAATAAATAATATGTTTCTTTCACTTCACCTGGACATTACAAATTTCCGTGGTCACTGCTAGGACAGCCAGGGCCTCAAACATGAGAGGACCTTATAAAAGTCTGGCAGCCAGAATACTTCAGGAGAGCCCACCCGCAATGTATATTAAATATTGCGCACAAATATTGAATCTATGAACTGTTAGCTGCTTCAGATTAGTTACTTAAATTGAAAAATTGTTCTATGTCCTTCAATGTGTTTATAATTTTATTCAGAAGTAAAATAAACGCAATCCAGTTCTTGAGAAGATTCAGAAGAGTTTCAAAACCTTTCATGAGAGAGTAACAGCCTTAAAGTCACTAAGTAACACCAGATAGACTTGCCGCAATGAAGTTGTGCGTGTATTGCTGCACAACTTTGAAGGAACTCTTACCGCTCTAGAAGAAATTTTAGAGACTGACCATGACGCTGGAAGACCAGCCAATGCCTTGAAAAAAAGTATTGAGGATTTTAACTTTGTTTTTAGCTACTCCTTCTAAGAAGAGTTTTAATTCAGTGCGACATATTGCCAAACACGTTAAAGTCCACCTGTGTGACTTATGAAGTAGTAAAAAGGGTCAAGAACAGTATTGTCGAAGTATCGCAGTTATTTCAATGCGAATATTTTTTCTCAAACTGTTCAACCACAGATCAAATTAGCTGTTAAATGGAGAGTTACAGGCCCTGAATTACCACAAAAATGAAAAGTTCCAGTGGAGTTAGGTGGGGGTTACAATAATTCTATAGGAGACAGCGCAAGAATTTTTCAAAAGTCCAGTTTTGTGACATGCTATTCACGTTCTAACTGCAAAGATTGAAATTAGACTAGAAGAGAACAGTTTGGACCTTTGAAACAACTTAAGCGTAATGCTAGGTGCTAGCAGAATGAACAAAGATAGTGTAAACTTCGTGTGTGAATACTGTAACTTCGATTTTGAACTCTGAATATCTGAGCTAAGGTTCTAGGCGTCTACCCGCCCCACCTTGTGTTTACACCCGGTAAAACACAACTAAAAAAACACCCCCTCACCGTGTAAAATAACCCCCGCGGAAATTACTCCCCCCATCTGGAAAATACCCCCGAGTAAAATACCCCCGTGTCAAATCCCTCTAACCCATTAAATATCCCCCCCCCATCCTTGGAAAATAAGGTTTTCCAAAATTGAAAATTTTACTTGTTTTTTTCCGAAGGGGGAAGAGATTTGGTACTTTTGTATTAGGTGCCACTCACTCAAGTATACGATGTGTAAAACTCAAGAATAAACTACTTTTTTGTTACTTTCTTTTATCTTAGCACGAGGCAATACAAAAAAAGTGAAATAATAGATGGAAAATATATGGGCTATATAATTGCACATTATGGGGAGGGGGTAAAGTATTTGACAGTTTGAAGTCAGAAAACAATTTTTACTTCATAATATGCCGAATAATAATACATAACACATTTTGCAAGCAGACTTATTATACTTTACCCTTCCCCACCCCCAAAGTGCAAATATATAGCCGAGATCTGTTTCTAAAGTAACGAACAAACTAACAAAACCGGTTCGTTCTCGAGTTTTACCTATCGTGAACTTGAGTGAGAAGCGTATAATGCAGAAGTACTGAAGTTTTTCATGGAGAGAGAGCTGTATTTCTCGGTATCATTTAAAAACTATCAGAAAATAATTTACAAAAGACAAGTTTTTTCAACAAAAAGTAAGAACAAACATTGAAACTTAAAATGAACAGAAATTATTAAGGATATTAAAGGATTGGCCCCTTCCACAAGACCTTCCTCTTTACACTGCAGTTTTAACTTTTTGTCCTATTTCTTTAAGAATGATTTCTGAAACACAATGGCCGTTTCATTAGAACAATGAGCTTTGTTTTAATAAAAAAGTTGTTTAGAAGCAATAAAAAAAACTTTAGCTTAAAGAGCCAGGTTGGGAGGAGGAGGCAAACCTTTTCTTATGCGTAATAATTCCTGAAATTAGGTCAAGTTACCAAATAGTTAACCACAAAAGACTGACATTTACAAAATATGGAAATTTGGTCAACTTACAAAACACCTTGAATATAGTAAGTAAGTAAGTAAAATATTTATTACCCGTATTTTTCACATGGAACAAAACGGAGTACAATGAAAAAAAACAAATAAAAGAAAAGAAAAAACGAGAAGAAAAACGGAGAGAAATATAAGACACAACGTGGAAAAATACATAATCAAGAACTGTAGAAATGTTTGAGCCAGGGGTGGTTCCATTTTGCCTGGAAATTAGAAATCAACCGGTTTACCGCGATACTGGGGTCTGCAATCCTATGTATATCAATCACATATGTATTTCTCGTCCACAAGGGGCATCGCAGCAGGAACTTCGCGAACCTAAAATAAAGGGACCGGAGCTTGCGTTTTTGGGTGTCAGTTAATAAATTCCAAAATGGCGCGATATATAAAATTTGCGGCAGTGCGACAGCGTTATACATATTGGCGAGATACTTTCGGCATAAGAGGAGTCTGCTGGTGACGATAGACCCATAAGCGGTGCGGAGTTTTTTCTCGACGTTTTTGACGAGCAGTAGACGAGTTTCATTAAGGTTACGGCCTATGGGTAAACCCAGATGCACGACATGAGATGAAACGGTGATTGACTCACTACCCAGTAGGAGGTGTTCAGGCTGAGAAGGACTATCGTTGAAAAAAAAGAACTGCAGATTTAGAAGTATTGAAGGCCAGGCCGATTTTTCGGTATTCATCACGCAGGATCGAGAAATTCGATTGCAGACCCCTAATAGACCGACTTAGATTTAATAGATCGTCCGCGTATGTAAGTAGCGACACATTTATATTCTTGGAGATACATGAAACATTTACACATGCCTGGGCATTTAAAACACTGTTATTGTACAAACTTGGGGATAATAATGAACCCTGGCGGACTCCTTTCTTTACTGGAACAACCACTGATGTGATATGGTTACCTATTTTTATACGCGCTTTTAAACGGCAATACATATCGTACAGTACTCTAGTGACACGGAGGTTTACACCTTGCTGGTAAGCGGCTAAAAGGGCCTGAGCGTGAATCGACGAATCAAACGCTCTACTCACATCAAAAGCACCAATCACTATAGAATCACCGGATTCGTGAGAATCTGCTAGAATAGCGGCAAGACTGAAGAGAGCGTGAGCACAACCCAGACCCGGTCGGAAACCGAACTGGTGGTCAGGCAATCGGCACGAATATTGAACTTCTTTTGAGACTAAGCTCTTAAGAACTTTACAGAGCACTGGAGCAACAGTGATTGGCCTGTACGAAGAGCATTGGTTTGTTGGTTTCCCTTTTTTAAGGATGGGCGAGAGCAAACCGACACAAAAAGAGTCAGGCACTATACCAGTGGTGAAAATAATCTGGAATAGCAGCGTCAGATATTCAATAAGCATAGTAGTACCGTGTAGCAGATTTAGCGCGCATAGTTCGTCCACACCTCGGGAATGTTTCTTCTTCAGCTTTAAAATAGCTTCATGTACGCTTCCGTAAGTAACGACAAAATCAGGGACACACTGGCTGGATAATACCGATTCTAGCCGGTTTACGAAGGGATTAGACGTATTTGGGTCGGGGGCACTGAATTCGTTGGAAAAATACGATTCCCAATCTTTTTCGCTAATCGAATCATGGGGTTTTCCGGTGACCGGTTCGCTCAACCGGGCTTTCCAGATTAGTTTTGGGTCACTTACGATTCTGGAGGAATACTCTTCTTTTAATTTGGTGCGATGAGCTTTCAGTTGCTTGTCAAATTTTCGTTTAGTCCATAAGCGGATAGAGTTAACAGGACCGGATTTGGGCCTATCACAATCTTGCCAGATTCTAAACCAAAACTTAGCATCGTTGCAACACTTAACTAGGGCCGGATTTTGCGAGAATTTGTGAATTTCTGTTTTCATTTTAACCTTTCTGGTAGGAACTGCTTTTTTTCAGCTACGAGAAGCGAGTGAGTAATCTCGGCACAAAATATATTGATGAGTACTCTTGCATCTGCGGGATCAAAATTCGAATTCACTTGGAGTAAATGAAAGGGGATTCGTATCTTTACAAGAAGTGAGTTCAGCACCTGATGATATAAAGTAGTATTAATTTTATCCCATTCGCTTACTACTTTCCACTTGTCGTCCTTGGGTTGACGCAGAGCTGGTTTTATGCTTAGAGATGCTAGCAGGGGTAAGTGATCAGCGAAGACAGCGTCTTGTAGAACAGTTACACTTCCGTTAATATTCTTAGAGCAGGCCGTATGGTCAATGTTTGAAACGGACCCTGAATTATGAACGAAGGAATAATCACTGTCTTTTGGGAGGATGATAAGTTTGTCATCAAAGATGCCGTTTAGAAGCTGACTACGGGCACACGTGCTGTCAAGAAGGTTGCAGTTGAAGTCCCCCATGACTACACAATGCAAATCCCTCTGGGTCACAGACTTCAGGCACTTCGCTAGTTCGCAAACAGCGTTCATAAGCTTTCGCTCCGATTTGTCATCATGGTAGTTTTTAGGAAGAGATACATTGAAGAATGCGATATTGCCGGAAGATATAGCCAAGAAGTGATCATGCGTAAATAACACCTTACTTTCAATATACGGTTGGCAAATAATTGCCAAGCCACCGGAGGGGCGTCCGAAAGACCGAATTTTTGCCGGCTCGAAGTAAAAAGTAAGTTTGTGCGAGAACTTTAGGAGAGAAATATTGAGAGGAGAGAGCATATGTTCTTGTATAAACATAAAGTCACAGTCTGCAGAATACTTTTGAATTATGGTGAGTTTGTTAGGGACTCCTCCGTTCATTTTCAATGACGTAATTTTGACGCAGGCTGGGCTATTAGACATTGGGCCGCTTCAGCTCACTGACGATTTTTATTATTGTGGGGCACTTGAAGGAATGGCAAGTGTGGCGTTTTAATTTGCAGAGGGCGCATGCTATAGGGTTTCCACAGAGCAGGTCGGGGCTAGAGCCATGACCTCCTTCTCCGCATCGAGAGCAAATTTGCTGGCTAGAGCAATTAGCAGAAATATGACCAAAATTCTGGCAGTTAAAACAGCGCTTTGGGAGAAAGATAAATTTCTCGATGGTGTACCGCTCCAAGTCAATTTTGGGAGGGTTTTTCATGGCGTGGTTCAGATACTGGCGGGATGAGAAATATAATTTGAAGGATCTGGTTTTGCCACATTGATCAGCTTTTTCACAATTCGGTATAATTCCCTTAAGCGCGTCACCATTAATATGAGCTGGGACAAACTTGATCATACCGATGAAAGTGGGAGTTTTAACGCTTGCCAGTGTTTCAGGCGATTTTTTATTAATAGATGTTGCTAGTACTGCTGCTTTAGATTTGTTCTTAGTTACGAGGCGCCATTCGTACTTCCTTCGGCGGAGTTCAAAATCGTCATCATTCAAAGCACCACCACATATATTCGACAGGAAGTTTTTCCTTTCTTCTGCAGTAGTAACGGTAGGAGGGGGCTTTTTCAAGACCACTGAGTAAGACAAAGGAGAAGGAGTAGACTCATTAGCTTGGGCAGCAACAGGGTTGCCTTCAGGCCACGGCAATGGTTTTTGGTTCAAACGATCAAGAAGGCCATTGAACTTACGATTCATCTCGTTGACAGTGGACACTACACAAGCAGCGATCTCTTCATTGCAGGCCGGAACTTCTTTGGGCTCAAAGATGTCGAACTCAGGAAGCTGTCTCTTTTCTTTGGCACAGCGAGCGAACGTCTTCGCAATGTCTATAAAGTTAGCCTCGTCCTTTACGTGTTTTATTACACGTTCCCCTAATTCCGACTTGCGATAGATAATCTCTTTTGCTTCTAAGATCGCTTCACGGCTGAAAAACTTGAGTCCTCGCCTAGTAAAAACATTTGTTTTTACACCTGCTATCATAGCTCTTGAAATAAAATTCAGCACTGCATTCCGCACTAGGTTATCACCCATTTTGCTGGTGGTTTCCTTACGAGAAAAGTAAGGGAAGTGTTAAGGATTGGTTACCTTGTCCCCGCAATTTAAGGGGCACGCCCGGCAGGTACCACGGCTCTTGCTACCAACTCACTCACCCCCCCCCCCTTCTGCTTACCTTTCTCTCACCAACTCTATCGCAGCGTGATTGCCTTTAACCATTTGTGCAATCCAATTAGATTCAGAGTTAAATTAAATCACTTAGTCCAAGTCTATGCAGTAAATAAAACACTAAATCCCGAGGGAATTTATAATAAGTAGCAAAAGTATCAGTACCGGGTAAAAAGTTAATCCGATCGTTAATGTCTCTGGGGAAATCACACAGGTTGAACCTTGCTTTATTAAAAGGTTTATATCCAAAAACAAGGTGTTCAAAACAAGCTTCATTGTAACTACATATTTTGAAAATAACACCTATTTTAAATTTTATCGTAGATCTCAAACACCTTAACCTTAAAATAAAGTTACATTACAATTAAAATTACATCATAAAAAACATCAAATTTTCATTCAAATAACATAATCAATTTGAGGTTAATTATTTACATTACAAATGAGATGTTTAAACTTATTGCAGATTAAAAATCAATAAAACAATTTTTCTCAATCAAAAATAAGGAGCAACCTTAAAACTAAAAGACGAACTGAAATTATTCCGTATATGAGTGAGGTCATCCCTTCTTCAAAATATTTTTCTTCACACTTCAGTTTTTAAGCTCTTAAGAAAAACTTAAACAATTGATTAGAACAATTTTCTTATTTTGCACCCTTCGTGTTTAATCAGTTTTTTTATTGAAATTTGGACACAAAATCAAACTTCAGCCATTTTTGGAAGATAGAAATAGCATGTTTTAATTGCAAAATAACATTTCGAGAGATCAGAGACATACACTGTGTCCAGACTTTAAGGATAATCTTCAAATAAAAATATGTTGATTTTTTTGTCTGTTGTTTTTAATGTAGAAACAATTATTTTTTTTCGGATTTGAAAATCAGTTTTGGAAATACAGTTCTTAAGAATTGTTTGGAACGATCTACTTAGTTGGTGGAATGATCAAATTTGTTGCTTACCATCAATTTGCGCAATAAACTTTGTTAAAAGTTTAAAAAATCAAGGTTGACCCTCACCATGGTCATCATTACTATTAAGTGAAGCGTCTTAGTCCATGAGCCCCGAGGGCAATGGGGTGAGGTCTGTATTATGATTGTTTGAATTGTTAGTTGATCAGAATACAAACCTCGCCCCGCTGCCTGCTGGGCTCATGGACTATCCGTGTGAATCCTTGTCATGATCTTTTGATTTATCATGTTGTCAAGCTGACAACTTAAATTATTATGTAAGTTATGCCCAATATCTACGAGCTCATCTATATTGCAGTGCTCCATTCCTACAAGTCAAGGAGGCACACTCGTGCCTCTATAAAGAGGCGAACCACGACAATGTTAAGCGAGTGGTCGCAGAGGGATGGGGAGGGATGCATTTCGTAGCCCGAGCTCCAACTAAGAAACCTGACGAATTTCATCCCCCTCCGACTTTTCCTTCATGGGGAAAATCTGGCCGAAAGTTTCGACCCACCAACCCCAGCCCCCCCTTTAACGTTGTCCGATCGGGCTGAAATTCACAAGTTATGGTTCCCCAGGGCCCAGAAGCTCATCCGCGAAATTTCAGCTCGATCTGATAAATCCTTCCCTGTTTTCCAGAAACCACGCATAGCCACTTAATTTTCATGTTCTTTTTTTTCTGCCACGCCTACAGGTCACAGCCGACATCGGATCTGGGTGTACGAAGACTCATTCGATGTGGAATTCTCCGAGTAAGTTGCCTTGAAAGTTTCGTAGGAAAATCTTAACCCCCCGAAAGTTTCGACCCCCCAACCCAACCACCCTGACCCCCCCCCTTTAACGTTGTCCGATGGGGCTTAAATTCACAAGTTAAGGTCCCCTACGGCCCAGAAGCTTATCCGCGAAATTTCAGCTCGATCCAATAACTCCTTCCCTGTTTTCCAGAAACCACGCATTAGCCACTTAATTAACTCATTTCTCCATAAGAGCCCATGTTGATTTGAAATTGTTAAAAGGTATTTAAAAGTTATATTTACACACATGCAGGTGGTTAGCTCAGTCGGTAGAGCGTGGGACTTTTAATCCTAAGGTCAAGGGTTCAAGTCTGTTATCGGGCGGTTTTTTTTCACAAATTATGAAAAAACTTCGTTTTTTTAAAGAGTTAAAGGGGCTGCGTCCCAAAGTCGAACCTTAAAACGTACAGGAATTAGGAGAGGCAGTCCTAATTCCTGTACGAGGAGTACAGGAATTGTTAAATTACATCCACCATGGATTGTAGAAAAACGTAAAGATATAATATGAAAAAAACTTCGTTTTCTTAAAGAGTTAAAGAGGCTGCGTCCCAAAGTCGAACTTTAAAACGTACAGGGATTAGGCGAGGCAGTTGGGGGGCTGCAACCCCCCCAACCCCCCGCTTCTAAAGACTCTTTTGCACAGGTTTTTTGTTTTGTTAATTAAAAGAGGGCCTTTCCGAAGCCAAGAGCGGGGGGTCAGGGGGCGGCAGGGCAGCCCCCCACAACAAAAAAACCTGTACAAAAGAGTCTTTAAAAGCGGGGGGTGTTTGGGGGGTGGCAGCCGCCCAACTGCCTCTCCTAATTCCTGTACGTTTTAAGGTTCGACTTTGGGACGCAGCCTCTTTAACTCTTTAAGAAAACGAAGTTTTTTTCATATTATTTAAGGAAATGAAGCACCAGCGCACTGAAAGATCTCAGAGCTATGACTCGGAACCAATTTATTATGCTTTTTCAAAATTTTTGAGTTTAAGTTTTTTTACTATTATCAAACACTTCGTGGTAAAGACCCGGCTCAATAGTAAAGAAAACTCTAAAAAACGGAATTTTGATTCTAAAAGATACATCAAAAGAAGCAGATTCTTATGCTGATTTTCAAAATATAAGTTTCATCAACTTTAATTTTTGTCATCAAAAGTAACGAGCCTGAGAGAATTTGCCTTATTTTTGAAAATAGGAGAAAACATCCCCTAGAAGTCACAGCATCTTAACAAAAGCATACCATCGCATTCAGCGTATCAGAGAACCCTATAGCAAAAATTTCAAGCTCATATCTACAAAAATATGGAATTTCTTATTTTTTGCCAGTTTTTTTCTTTTCTCCAGGGGTCATCGTATTGACCAAGCGGTCCTAAAATGTCACAAGAGGACTTATTCTAACAGAATTTCTAGTGCCCTTTTTAAGTGACCAAAAACATTGGAGGGCTCCTAGGCCCCCTCCCACGCTCGTTTTTTCCCAAAGTCAGCAAATCAAAATTTTGAGATAGCCATTTTGTTCCACATAGTCAAAAACCATAATACCTATGTCTCTGGGAATGACTTACTCCCCCAAAGTCCGTGGGGGAGGGGCTGCAAGTTACAAACTTTGAACAGTGTTTACATACAGTAATGGTTATTGGGAAGTGTTCAGACATTTTCAGGGGAAGTTTTTTGGTTTTGGGGGCGGGGTTCAGGGGAGGAGGCTATGTGGGATGATCTTTCCTTGGAGAAATATGTCATGGGGGAAGAGAAATTCAGTGAAAAAGGCGCAGGGATTTTCTAGCATTACAATAAAAAATAACAATGAAAAAATAAACATGAAAAAGTTTTTTCAATTGGAAATAAGGAGTAGCATTAAAACTTGAAATTAACAGAGATTATTACGCATATGAGGGTTCTTCTCCTCCTAAATACATCGTTCTTTATGCTAAAGTATTTTTAGTAATTTCAACTATTTATTCCACGGTCTTTCTGATTCAGGGGTCATTCTTAGAGAATTGGGACAAAACTTAAGATTTAGTGTAATGAGCGAGGTGTTAACGATAGGACAAACCCCCTCATATACATAATAAAAACCCCCTCATATACATAATAAAAACATAAAAATATAAAAGTTTTTTACCTAAGTTAATTCTTAAGTTACGCATATTTTTTTCTAATAAAAACGTTCATTAAAAGTTAAAAAATCTAGTTGCCTTTTTAAGTAACAAAAAAATGGAGCTCAACTAGACCTCCTTCCCCACTCCTTATTTCTCAAAATTGTCTGATCAAAACTAAGAGAAAGCCATTTAGCAAAAAAAAAATTTATATGCAAATTTCATTTTATAATTTATGTGCGGAGAGCCAAAATCAAACATGCATTAATTCAAAAACGTTCAGATATTAATTTAAAAAAAAAAATAAAATAAAAGTTTGACTGCCACAATTTCACTTTTTAAAACAATTAAAAACTTTAATGTAAAGAGCTATTTGTTGAAAAAGGAACAGCCCCTTTCATACACGGAATAATTTCTGTTCGTTTAAGTTTTAATGTTGTTCCATACTTTCAGTTAAAAAAAACTATTTTTTTATTTAATTTCTACAAATACTCAGTGAAATTTGGCCAAATTACAAAATGCACACAAATACAAATACATACGGAAGAGGGATGCTAGATGGCAGGACTATAGTGTTTTTTTTTGTGATATACAGACAGCGCTGTAGAAAGGGAATCGCTTGTCCAGATTTACCCCTTGTTCAAACTAGCTCTACCCTGGCCTATTTTATACAAATTTTAAATTATATCGAGAATTTCGAGAGACATCGACATTGAAGTAACGAATCTATATAATGCGCATCACTTAAATCTCCGAAGGGAGAAATCACAAGGATTATAGATGAAAACATGAAAGCGGGCATAACAAATATGGCTAATTGTCTCCTTCTCATGCTCAAATGATTTAATTTGCATATTTTGATCAATTATATTAATGTAGAAAGGTTTTAACTGCTCTGATTCAAAAGTAAAAACAATAAAATAAATATTCCTATTCAGAACCTCTCGCATTGAATATTTCGTTGAAAAAACCTAGGTTTTGTTCAATTTTGTAGAATCGATTTTGGAGAAGGAAGGTTAAAACCAGAAAATGGTAAGTATCACTGTCTTGTACGCTGAAAATTTAAACAACTCTTCAACATTCCTGTCTGTGATTTTTTGCCGATCAATTTTTAATAAGAACCTATTTTTTTATTTTAGTGAGAAATTTTCTAAGACGACTCGAGCCAACTTTGTTTTCACGAGACCTTCCATCCACAATTTAAATAGCAAGGTCTTATGATCGTTTATTTTCTTCAGTCAGAATTTATGTCAGAAAGTATCAAACAGTGTGTCTGAAAGCTCTGCAATCTTGTTTTATCTTGGATAAGTTGTTTGATTTATCATTCGGACTAGGATAATTGGTTGGATTATCTGGTGACTTTTTTGGTGAAAAAAAAATCCAATAAATGGTAGTATTTTGTAATTGAATATTTAGAAAAAAAGAAATTATTGGAAAAACTTGTGGCTTATAGTTTCTTTTCTGTTAAAATACTACGAAAAACTATTTGAAATTCCTTCAAAAGTATTTGAAAAGTATTTGAAAATATTAATATTCAAAGAGAGAGAAGGAATCTTGAAAGAAACAATCAAAAACATCGATTTGGCAAAAAATCCATCCCTTATTAACATTGTTACCAATGCACTCTTATGAACTGAACACTTCAAACAAAGTTTAAATTTCACTAAATATAGATAGCTTTTTATCATTTTATTATAAGAGTTGCTAATATTTTTTCGATTTTCCAGCTTCCACCCATCCGGCCACCTCTATAGTGTCTTTACGCTGTACAGCCCTTGCATATCGAAAAAAAATCTGTAATTTTTGGGGGTTTAGGTATTTTGTATCTGTTTCTCAATAATAGTTGGAGTGTAATGTCAAATGAATAAATTCACGATTTATAGAATATTTCAACATATACTATATATAACGTATATATAAATAAGATAAGACATGAACACACTATGGAAAAACCGTTTCTAAATATGCAAATCCATATGTTTATAATTAATTGCAGGAGACGTAGTGAATATAGCACATTAGCCTTCGAACAATAACATTAAACATATCGCTGTATTTTTTATTGTATTTTTGCTTCTGTTATTTAGGCCTAGAAAACAGGATTGAACCATACTTTTCGTAGAGCCTACTGTTTGAAATTTAATTAGTCAACTGGATACCAAGAACAATCCGTAGGTAGTTTCTCTGGAAAACATCTAGCAAATCTACATGCGTGATGTACCATATGCTTAATTATATGCTAAATTATGAACCCACACTTAAGAAGAACAGTAGGAAAGAACAACCATATTTGACCACCGTCGTCACTTTAACTTCCAATAATCTAATTTTGATTTGCAGACTTATCTTCCTGCTCTGCCTAAAATTTTCCACGGTGAAAAAAAAAAAAAACCCCAGAGCTTTGGCTATTCTAATTTTAATATATTCAGTGCTCCTATCATTTTTACTAATAATACTCCCAAGGTAGGTGAATCTGCCCACTTGAACAATCTCTTTGTTACCCAACGTCACCGTTTCATCTTCACTTATTCCTAACACTAGCGACTTAGTTTTCTTACTTCTATCTTAAACCCTTCTCTAGTACCTTGAACTGACAATACCTTTAAGAATTCATTTGTTTTGTTCAAAATTGTATCTATGATGCTTAAAACATCAGCTTAATCTAAGTCCAGGAAATTTTTTCCTCCCCATATTGTTCCATGTTCTCCCATTGTCATCCTATGCTCCTTGAGAGCAACTCGATCAAAATTATTATATAAAGGGGGATGAAACACAATCCAGTTGAACTCCTGATTTAATACAAAACCAGGTGCTAACGTCGTTCCTACCTTAATCTTGGCAATATTATTTTTATACGTGGCAACAATCACTTTAATGTTTTGTCTGTTATACTATACAAGGATAAGACCTTTGCTAAAGCTCTTCTATTAACATAGTCAACCGCTTGCTTCAAACCACTTCAAGCCTCTACTTCAAATCTCCTTAGTTTTAATTTGAGACTATCGCCAAATTTCTACAATCCTCTCATTTTCATAAAATCTTTCACTTATTTACTTCTTGAACAAGCACCTTCTCCTCTCTATTAAATATGAAGCGTTTTACTGATATTTGTATCTGTATTTCCAACTTTATTCCCTAAGAAACCACCATCAATAACACAAATTATTCTCCTAAATTTATTCCATCCATCTTCTACATTGTAAAATTTTAGAATCTCCAGTTTAGTATTCAACTGCTAATGCAGCGTTTTTCTCAAATTCTTATTCTGGAGTCTATCAAGGTCATATCTTCCTGGGAGGTCGTTACCCTTTGAATATTTCAGTTTTGAATTAATCATAGAAACAACTATGATTGATGAAATTGATGATTATGATGAAGATGACGATTATGATGCAAAGGCATGGAAACTTCCAAAGAAAAGGAACAAGTTGAAAACTCAAAATGAAAAGGTTTCTCAGCGCTAATTTTTAGTTCATGGAGGAAGAAGGGGCTGAAAAAGCCTGGTGATCCTAATGGATCATATAGTCTAAGTTTTAAGTGATGATTGTCCAAATTAAATGGTTTTGATATTCCAGTTTCAATTTGGTTTTCTAATGGTTAAGGGGTAGAAAAAGAGATCTATATTAATTTATAGTTGTTTGTTTCTTATGTAGGGATATGTACTGAATTTGCAATAGCTGCAATTCGGTAAAAATAATCTGGTAAGTGGCCACCAGATAAGGAGCACTGAATATATTAAAATTAGAATAGCCAAAGCTCTTGGTCTTTTTTTCAAGGTTGAAAAAAGTTTGGAATAGCAGGGAGATAAGTCTGCAAACTAAGATTAGAATATTGGCAGTTTAAGTGATGACAGTATTCAAATATGGTTCTTAAGCATGGGCACTCCAAATCACACATGAAGATTTGCTCGATATTTTTCAGAGAAACTGCCTATGGATTGTTTTTGGTATCCGGTTGACTGATTAAATTTCAAACAGCATGCAGAACGAAAAGTATGGTCCACTTATGCTTTCTAGGGCTAAATGACAGAACCAAAAATCTAATACAAGATTCAGTGATATCTCTAACGTTATTGTCCAAAAGCTAATATGCAAAGTTTTCTACTTCTTCTGAAAACAATTATAAACATGTTGATTTGTATATTTTGAAACAGCGCTGAAACATTTGTTTCATGGTGTGTTCATGTCTTATCTAGCGATTAAATAAAAAAAAAGTTTTTTTAACTGAAAGTAAGGAGCGACATGAAACTTAAAACGAACAGAAATTATTCCGTGTACGAAAGGGGCTGTTCCCTCCTCAACATCCCGCTCTTTACGCTCAGGTTTGACTCTTTCTCTCAATTCTATTATATAAAACAGTAAATAACAGTAATAACAGTTTGTTACCACGAACTGTTGAAAAATTAAATAAATTGTAAATTTACTCATTTTACTTTAAATTCCCACTTGAGAAACAGATACAAAATACCTAAATCAAAAAAATACTAATTTTTTGTCGATATGCTAGGGCTGTACAAGCTAAAGACATTATAGAGGTGGCCGGAGGGGGTGGGACTGGAAAACAGAAAAACTTTTAGCTGCTCTTCTAACAAAACGAAAATAAGCTTTCTGTATTTAGTGAAATAAAAAGTTTGTTTGTAAGTATTTAGTTCATAAGAGGACATCAAGAACAATATTAATGAGCGAGGGAATTGTTATTTCCTTGCCAAATCGATGTGTTTGATTCTTTCTTTGAAAGATTCCTTCTCCCTCTTTGAATCTTTAGATTTTTGTTTAAAGCCCCAATTAAGGTTTAGAGAAGGACGCAATTTAGAAAAGGATACCTTCCTTCTCCAAAATTAAACACACCCTAGATTTTTTCAACGAAATATTCGATGCGAGACGTTTCGAATAGGGATGTCTATTTCATTATTTTACTTTGAAATCAGAATAGCTAAAACTTTTCAATATCAATATAATTGATCAGATGTAAGCCACATGAGTATGAGAATTAGACAATTGGCCATATTTGTTATACCTGCTTTCATCTTTTCATCTATAATCCTTGCGATTTCTCCCTTCGGAGATTTATTTGATGCGCATTATATAGATTCGTTACTTCAGTGTCAATGTTTCTTGAAATTCAGGATATAATTTATGTGTTGTATAAAATAGGGGAAGGTGGGGTTACTTCGGACACGGGGTAAATCTGGACAAGCGCTTCTCTTCCTACAGCGACGTCGAGTATATCACGTAAAAACACTGTAGACCTGCCATCTAACATCCCACTTGCATGCGTAGTTTTGTTACCCACCTGCAGTTGCTTTGGAAATATTTGAAAATAACTAAAAAACCAAGGTAAGGTGTTCTGTATCTTCTTTACTTTGAAATTTGATTCAGCCTATATTAATAAATATTAGGTTTCTTAATGCATGACACGTATAACTTAGACTTTGTTAAATTGTTTAGATTTTGGTTTTTTAGCGGCATCTGTAAGTTCTGGGGTGCAGGTGAGATTTCAGGTTTTTTCTCTCAGGTGGGGTTGGCCCGGACAACCACAGTGGGTAGCATTCAGACATTATTCGAACAAATCCCACAAACTATTTTGCCCCATCCTATCTTTATTCTTATCATGTACCTCTTATGATTTTTATTTTCACCCGTTTCTAGTTTTTTTTTCAGAATGCCTGGAGTGTACAAAAGAAAGCGGCAAGATTCTCCTCCTGATTGAGAAAATATTAAGAGATCCATTGAGGCTTATTTCAAGAAAGAAGGCCCGTTGAGGAGAATTACAGAACCTTTGTTATTAAAAATGTACACTACTGGACTACGTCAAGCAATCAAAGTCGTCAAGGGAAGAAGTTTCAGAAAGTGCCAATGAAGAGCCTCAGCCACTCTATATCCACTTTCCGATGAAGGCCAAACGCAACAGGCAAGTTTTTGACATGGGACACGTGAGGAAACTTGCACACTATTTCCAAACCTGTTCCACTATGAACCACGGAATTACGTCAAAAGATTCCAGATGTTTGGCCTATTCTTACGCAAGTGCAAATAACATTTCTGTGCATAAAGTTGAACGGAAAAAACAGTGTCGAAGGACTGGCTTCTCATATTTCTTAAGTGGAATCCAGACATTTTATCCACAAGTCAGGTGAGTGCCTCCAGATTATACAAACCTGTAGTCCAGACGTTTTTTGATATGCGGCTTGATGTCTACGAAGGATTTGGAGCCAAATGGACACCCGATTGCATCTGGAATGTGGATGAGACTGGCATACCCACGGTGCTTCCACCACCTAAAGTCCTATCGCGCACTGGACAAAAATAGGTTGGTCAGACATTGTCTGCTAAAAGAGGTCAAAATATAACTACTGTTTGTTTCACTACTGCATTCGGAGCTACTATCCCTCGGGTTTTCATCCCTCCGGAGCTCTGTACCTAGAATGATTAATGATGGCCCCCCCTGGTTGCCTGGGACTCGCTCAACCCAGTGGATGGGTTAATGGCGACTTATTCTTGGAAGCTGTGAGACACTTTACGAAGGTCACAAAGCCAGATGCTTAAACTCTGATCCTCCTGCTAATGGACAATGATGACAGCCATCTGGATGTAAGGCTAATCGAACACTTCAAGGAAACTTTTGTGGCACTTTTGACGTTGCCTCTCACTGCTAAACTGCAACCACTAGACGTAGGTGTTCTTTCTTCTTGCAAGAACGCACTCAAAGGGCGCTTCAATGAGTGGCTACAGTTACATCCCGGCCATCGTATTTGATTTACAAATTAGCTCCACTCAGCAGGGTTCCCTTTCTTGAAAAATTTAGTGCGTCGAAAATTGTATCTGCCTTCCGAGCTACTAGGATCTTCCCTTTCAATCGCAACATATTTTCAAAGGGAGCTTTTGCACCGTAGCTAGTGACAGACAGGCTGCTAGATACGACAGCCGTTTCGCCAAGTACTCTGTCACAGGCTGACTCCGAGTTAGGACCGTCACCAGGTTCTTCCATGATTAGGTCTCTGGAAGAAGTTAGACCCTTCCCCCGAGTTGAAGCTAGCTTTGTTTCGGGTCGCAAGAATCGGAATCAAGGCAGGACTCGCATTTTAACTGACATACCTGAAAAGGAAGAGATTACAGCTAAAAAGCAGAAAAGAATCAGATCACTGAAGCAACCTACAATGAAACGCAAAACAATGCGACCCGTAGTGACGATGACGAAAACAACAGAACAGAGCTTTATTCTTGTGAAAACTCGAGCTAAGAAAGTCGAAGAAATATAATGCTTTCTATAATCCAGGGAAAATGGAATAATTAAAGGCCAAATCCAAGGAAAAAATGAAAGTGACGTGGAAGTCTCTTTTTTGTACAGAAATGGAGCAAGGTTGTTTTTCCAGATATCAAGGACAAAGCAGACAAAAGGAGGTCTCACTTTTTTCATTACGACCTCGGCTGCTACAACGTGAGATAAAGAGGGTGGAACACATTATTTGATTTTAAGATTTTTACTTATCCAAATTTTAAGTACATTTCATTTTATTGAAAACTAAGTGCTGTCCGAACCCACCCTGCATACAGTCCGAACTCACCCCGCATGATGAGGTGAGCTTCGCACTAAAAGACGGAATATTAAAATATACAAAATTTCCAATGAAGGATCGACACATTTTCTTCCATTTCAGCCAAGAACGGGCCTAAAAAAGTGTCTGTAGTAAAAGCCACAACCAATCCAAAATTTCTACCCGAACCAACCCCACCCTCCCCAATTACTGAAAGTTCGTGGCAACATTTTGTGTGCGAACATTTTATTTTGAGAAAATTATCACAATGACAAGATTGATTAATTGGGCTATATTACGAACAAATGCAGCGCTTGCATTTGTATTAGGTTCAGTAGTTTTGATTATATCAATTGACAGAAATAATGTTTATTAACCAAGATTTTTCGATTCATGGTTTCAAAGATACCCATTTGCTTAGAGAGTAGTAGTTCGGGCTAAGGTCCTCGTTTCAAATTATTAGCTGGAAAATATTATATTGAGAATCTAGGCCTGGTATCAAAATTATAGCGACAAGGAAGTATTGCAATAAACAACAACTTCCGTTTGAAAAGCGCTGATTTTGCTATTTTCATGTATCTGAATCTCGACCCCTGTGACCTCAACACGGATTAAAGTTGCTCTTTTTTTAAAGTAAAGCAGATAGTTAAATTATCAAAACTAGAGGAAAAACATCTTTTGATGTTATTCTAACTAATGTGAATAATTTATTATCTCCCTTCCACTTTGCCTATACTGGGTTGGGGTTAGCATGTTTCTCTCTCTCAAATTTCAAGCATTCTTTCTCAAACAAAACTCCTTTTTTTGGTATGTGTCTGAATACTGAAGATCGGTCCGATATTAATAATTTACATCATATTGATGAACAGATTTCTGTTTCCCTTAAAAAGAAAAATGATAAATATCAAATGTTTTTTATATAAAAGTCCTACAGTAATCAATCCTTTATCAATAAAGCCGCGCAAACTTTAATTAATAACGATCGAACTCTTTAGATGTAGGTGACAGGACGAAGCGAATAAACTAAGAAACTCACTCAAAAGAAAAATTCATAAATCTGCTTGATCCTTCTATAAAAATAAGGTCGAAGAATTGCTTACTAATAAACCGAAAAATTTGTGCTTCAAGGTAAAAAATTTTTGGGACAGGAGCCCCAAGGCAGGAGACCAGGTTAACTTAAACCTACCTGAGTCCCCTGAAGTTTTTGCCAATAGCCTTAATAGATTCTTCACTTCTATCTTCTTGAGACTTCTCTTCTCTCTAATTCTAGGTCTGAGATCGAAAGATGATTTGGAAAACTAAGAAAAACAAGTATTTGTTTGGATATCCAATTTCCTCCTGTTGATGCTTTCAGTAATTTTCTTTCAAAGCCATTGTCTGTCCTTTTTTCACCAAGTCTGGTTAATTTCCCAAATGTGAACACTGAGTTTCAAAAATTCCTTAAATAAGTAGGACAAAAACCTGGTTAAGAAGGATTTTCATTTAAGTATTATCAAAACTATGTGATAAAATCCTCGGAGATTCGCTAAAGAAAACAATCCTACCTCATAGTGGCCTAAGACAATTCGGGAACCTCAAATCTACTTCTACCTCCAATTACTTTGTTTTTCTTATCGACTCAATTGGATAACCTTTCAAATAGCCTAATTCCTGGCTAATTTTAATTTCCTTTAGTCTTTAAAAAGCATCTGACTTTGTTATTTACAATATTGACAAAATCAAATATATTTATTCGAAATTGATTCTTTCCTAGTAAAATTATTGTAATTCAATAAATTTCACAGCATTTTTTTTAATTGTGTCCTTCCTGAAATTTCTGTGGCTTCTTAGAAACTACTTTGCATCATAATTTCTTCAAATTGAAAGTGTGATATCCATGTTATCATTCACAGAGCTAATAACTTCAACTTTTTTCTTTATTCAACTACAAAAATACACAAACAATATTATGCCCCAACAGAGAGCAGAGCTCATAAGGCTGGGACAGTGCAAAAACATAAAAAAACATCAACATCTCATCGTAATAATGATTTCAAAATATAATACGGTAGAAGACACAAAAAATGGAAAAAAAATTATAAAAGATAAGTAAATTTATAAACATCGGGCAGGAGGGGCGTGGGAGGCCATCTCAGACACAGGGACACAAAAACAAACACACAAATAAGAAGATCAAATAATTTAAATTTCCATCATCAATGTTGAATAATCAAAATTTTAGCAAAAAATCTTTAATATTTGCTTTTTTAAATTTAGCTGAGATTTTTGGGATGGATCAAACAGAATTTTATCATTCAGCTTATAATTGTTAGCAATGAAGGGTATTTGGCATCTAATCGAAAACCTTTACCTTTCAGAGTTTACAAAAGGAATTCGATACATCCTAGACCTCCGACAATCCGAACGAGGAAGTAAAATTAACAGAGATTTGTCACAGAAATAATTTCTAGAATTTTGGATTTGAAAATGCCATATGGAAGTATTTAATATTCGTATATCATTTAAATCCAACGAATTTAAGAAGAGGAATAATGTTTTAGTTTCCGAAACATTTTCAAGTTTTGAAGGTCGATGTAAGAAATTTCCAAGTATTCTTATTGCCCTATTTTGTAGTACCTGTAAGGGTTTTATATGCTTCCAAAATGTATTAAGATATACAACTGAGCAATAATTCAAATAAGAAGTAATTAGAGACTGGTAAATTATTTTAAAAATGGTAAAAGGAAAAATATTCTTCACACGATACAGCGACCCAATATTTTGAACAAGTCATTATGAAATGACAAAAGGAGATCAAGAAAAACTCCTAAATAATGATATGATTGGACCCTACAAATTTTTTGATCACCAGCCTGTAGCTCCTTATAAGAAATCTCTGGAGTGGAACGTTTTGAACGACCAAAAACATAAAATTAGTTTTCTTAAAATTCGGTACTAGTTTATTAGAAACAAACCATCGATTAACTGAGGTAACACTTATAGTCAGATTTTCGATCAATGTCAATGAATCGCTAACTTTTACTGTTATAGCTCTATCATCTGCAAATAGAACTGCGTGGCTAATATTCTCATGCAAACCTCGGGAAGATCATCAATATAGATCAAAAATAAAAGTGGACCTAATACTGAGCCTTGGGGGACACAAATATCAATAAAACTTTTTAAATTAGACATTTTTCCACCGACATTTACTGTGATTTTGCATCCACATAGTTATGATTTAATAATTTGCAATCCTTTCCCTCTTATGCCGGAATTTATCATTTTGTCAAGAAAAATTTCATGATTTAAAGTGTCAAATGCTTTTTTTATATCATAGAAAACAGTAGCCACATGGAAATCATCATCTAAACAATCATTTATTTCTAATAAAAGAGCTGCAACTGCTTGTTCTGTCGAACGCTTTGCCTTAAATCCAAATTAATATTTGGTAAAGAAATTTATCTTATCTAGAAATCCTTTCTTTAAAAATTTTTTCAAACACTTTAGATAATGGCGATAAAATTGCAATTGGACGATAATCACTTACAATAAATCTGGCTCCTTAAGCTTCTAAATAATTTTAGAGTCACACTCTATATCCATTAAGGACTTGTAGTTCCTTTGTCTATCCGCATCAGGAACATGCGTGTTTCATTTTGAACCCTAGAATCTTCCGAGAAGAATCAGAAAAAAATATAATTTATACAAAAAGTGCTGCAAATAATTTTCAAAGAAGGTAAAGTTCCAATTACCTCTTCTTCAAAAAAAAGATAAATTGGAAGCGCTTTAGCACAGGAGGGTTTCGTTGCACATGATTTTTGAAAAAAAATCGAATAAAAAACTATCACACGGAAAATATATCCCCCAAAAGACATAACTCCCACATATGCTGGTTAGCTCAAGAAATGGTCCCTTTCGTTACAGAAAAAAAAAACAACCCGCTAGTTTCACTCTTTATTTGGTATCAGTTCTGCCCAATTTTTGTATTTATTCGATTTTTTCCCCAATTCTTTTTTTTAATGTCCCTTTAAAAAATTTTATGTTGATTTATTAGTTATTTTTAATTGAGTTTTATCAGTTTTATCACTTTAACTTACATTTTCCAGTTTAATTATTAACTAAGGAATGATTTAAAATTCAGATATTTTTTTTTGTTTTGAAATTTTCGACAGTTTTATAGTTGTTTTTTCTTTACGATTTGTTATTTGCCATGTTTTAATTCTTGATTCAAAAATTTGACTTCATCCATTCAGGGCTTGTGATTGTATTTTATTTTGTAATTAATATGTCATCTTATAGCTGGAGACGTGACAACTACATTTACAATGTTTGGTAAATATTAACCCTTACCCCTAAGTAACCGCATTTTTACTCTCCTTATCACATGGTTCTATGGCCTAACGATATTCGGTTATAAAAAAAAGGAATATCCGCACGAAACCTTGGTAGTGGTATAATAACTATATCCATTTTTACCCCTGTAGTTACCAGCTCGTATCGTAGAAACTATAGCTTTAGCACAATAGTTCTGTGTTAGCCCAATTAAAATTTATTAAATATTAGAAAAGGGAATGATGTTTTCCTTTCATCGTGCTAATTACGTTCCAATTTACCATCGTTTATTTTATATTTTAATTCTCAAATACTACAGTCATTAATTATTCAATCATGGTCAAATTAACACGATTTCTTTTTTCTCAACCCACCTGGCTAACTTGTTCAAGAAAACTTTTATGTGGATAAAAAACTATGAGCAAAAACTATTGTTCCGCAGTGCTCATTAAAAAGGAAATCTATTGTAAGTCTGTCATATTTTTATTATGCAAGGCGCAAGGATCATCAGCTTGCATGACTTCAATCTGACTTGGCTTGAGTTTCGAAGGCATAACTTGTAAATGGTTGGACTGTTTTTCATTTATTGTATTCAGGTAGCATTCATTACCACTAAATTCATTCTCAGTAACGTTAATAAAAATGCCTATAACTGAAACAATACACAGCGGCATGTTTTTACAAACACAAGCCTCAATATTCTTGATTTCAAATCATTGGCCCATCGGCTGAGTTATCAAATGTTGTATAAAAGTTAATTATGAAAAATAAGATTTAGGAATAATCTCTTATTATTCTATTTGTTCTTTTTTGCTTATTCTTTTATTTTAACCTTTTAGTTTTCCTTTCTTTTTCCCTAGAATCCCGGCCATAGAGCCCTATAGGGAGTTATTAGGTGTAGAATGTTAAGTACTCACTGACTATCAGTGTCGCATAAAATTTGCTCCGCTCGAGTTCTCCACAAGTAATCGCTTGTGGGTGGTTGATTGTTATTTTCTTTCTTAGAGTGTGAGTATGATTTTTAAGGTGCTTATTTTTGCTTTTGATTTGTGTTTTTCTTTTCTTTCTTTCAACGCTTCAAGGCATAAAGCCAGTATTTGATTTGGATTGTTTTTGCTGATTATTAATATCACACTTATACCTATTGTATGTTTCTTTTAGTTGGATTAAAGAATCTTCTCATCTATATATTTAAATATCAAAGCCATACAAGTACATCTTGTTCATTAGGAAAATCAATGGCTATCTGTTTTTCTTTTTGTTTGCTTCGTTATCATGGTATAGAGCAAGTTTGTCTCAGCAAGACAGAGCAAGATAGATTGCAGCAAAAATGAACTGCTCGGGAAAAAAACCTTAACAAAACCTCCCAAGGGAAGAGTGAAAAACAGCATCCGAATAGATTCATTGCTGAATTTGATTTAAATTTACTATCCCTCAGCTAGTTGAGAAGTCAAAGATTTCTAGCCTGACTGATTTGACCTAGTTAGTTACAAATTAGTTTCTTCAAATAATATAATTTATTACATATCAAATAATCAAATGAAAATACAAGTCTTAATTGGGAAATTATCACTAAAGTGGCAGGTGATTTTATATTTTGTCGAGCTCCAAACGAGAATACAAGTTTGAAATGGCAGATTATCGCTAAAGTGGCAAGTGGTTTTATATTTCGTTGAGCACCAAGGTCCATATTACTGTTTCAAATGAGAGTACAAGTTTTAAATGGCAAATAGTCACTAAAGTGGAAGGTGATCTTATATTTCGTCGAGCTCTAAGGTCCATATTGCTGTTCCAATTGGTGACCTCTTATCGCCTGGAACCTCGGGAGGAAGATGTATAGTTCCATATAAACTGTCAAAGTTAATGATTTTGGCTTTATACTCTTTTTTCAGAAATGACATCAATTCCATGGCCCTTACATTCAAAACCACATGCTGTCCAAAAGACAGCAGATTACTTTTAAAGCAAGTATAGTAAAGAGCATCCATATTACTTTTATAGTAAGAGTCTGAATTTTGGATAATAGCATTTTCCCGAAGCTTGCGATACAAAATTCCAGACAGACGGTACATCTGATCATCAGTTAATCCATCTAAGCAACATCCTAAGTAACATCCATCATTGAGCGGAATTGGCTCGGCAACCCGGATGAACATGCCTATAAAAGAACACCTTATAAACATGCACTAAGTCTTTACTGAAACATTCTTCAGTTATAATTAAAAATGATTTATTTTTTCAAGGGATGGGGGGGTGGGGGCTTTATTATCGCCTCTTGTGGTCTTGGGAAATCAAAAAAAAAATCTGAATGCATTGTGAATACATTTTCCTAGCCTAAGAGACCAGAAAAAGGCAGATGGCATTAAAATTTGTATTGTTTCCAAGATAAAAAGAACAATTTCCAATATTATCGAGTATCCATTGTATAAAATGGCTTAAAACTGTGCTTCGTCCTCCCAAAATTTATCTTATCACAGAGTACAAGTATTTTTAGTGAAACAAATTCATTTGTGGCTCCTAAATATTTAGAAAAAGATTAACACTGAAATAAATATTAAATGTTAATATATAACATGATAGAAGGGTGCTTTTTCCTTCCAGATATTTTGGTTATACAACTGCAAGTGTTCATGGTGAAAAATTCCTTTAATTGTTTAAAGCATTAATCCATCATAGTTTCCAGGGCTGTCTGAACACATGAATATTTTCCAAAGAGCTTAACAGACAAAGATTTCATACCGTGTATTTTTTTTGTTTTTTTATAGCAAATCCAAATTAACTGAGAAAACTTTGATTGTCGGGACACACTTTGTCGTAATGAAACTCCCTTACCCTCTCTTGAATTTACTTTATATACGTGAATTTACTTTATATACATATTTTGATATTACTGTATATAGTTTTCCAACGAAAACTGTTGAAAAATAAAAAAAAAAATAAATAGTTATTCTTTTATCAGTTTTTGCTCCCTTATAAATTTGAACTATCTACAGATGCTTATACTGAAGAGTTTCAATACCTTGTAAGATTCACTTAGTCACCTTGTGGTTTGCCCGCGTTTAACTCTACTTACACCCACTTTTTGGATGATTTAATCTTGTAAACAATCCTTGAAAATCCAAACTATATAATACCACATCGGTGATCAGTGTAATTTGGTGTAATTGCCATAAATAGGAAAAACCATCACTTTAATTGCCATGAATAGGAAAAACATCAGTTTATTTGCCATTAATAGGGGAAAACGTTGGTGAAATAGACATTAATAGGAACACAACATCGGTTTAATTTCCATGAATAGGAAAAAAACATCGGTTTAATTGCCATGAATAAGAAAAAACATCAGTTGCATCTCCATGAAAAGGGGGGAAAATAAGTTTAATTTCCATGAATAAAAAACGAACTGGTGGAACTGCCATTAATAGGAATAAAACATCGATTTAATTACCATTAATAGGAAAAAACAGCGGTGTGAGTACCATTAATAGGAAAGAACACCGGTTTAGTTGCCATGAATCGAAAAAAACATCAGCTTAATTGCCATGAATAGGAAGCTTAATTGCTTAATTGCCACGAATAGGAATAATTGCAGTGAGAGGTGAGAGAAAACATCGCAATAATTACCATTACTAGGGAAAAAATCAGTGTAATTGCCAATAATAGAAAAAACAAACATTGATTAAATTACCATTAATAGGGAAAAACATCGATTTAAGTGCCATTAATAGAAAAACATCGGTTTAATTGCCATGAATAGAAAAAAAAGACATCGGTGTAATTTCCATGAATTGAAAAACATAGGTATAAATGTCATTAATAGAAAAAACCAACAGTGGACGTGCAATTAATAGGAAAAACATCGGTTTAATTGTCATTAATAGTAAAAAAAAAGCATCAGTTTGATTGCCATCCAAAAGAAAAGACATCGGATTAATTGCCATGAATAAAAACATCGGTTTAATTGCTATTAATAGGAAAAACAGCATCGTTTGAATTAACATGAATAGGATAAAACATCGGTGTAATTGCCATTAATAGAAAAAAAACATCGTTTAATTACCATGAATAGGAAAAGAACATAGTTTGATTACCATGAATAGGAAAAATAACATCAGTTTAATGGCCATCACTAAGAAAAATCATCGGTTTAATTGCGAAGAATAGGAAAATATCATCGGTAACTGCCATGCATAGAAAAAAAAAATATCGGTTTAATTGACATGAATAAGAAAACAAATCAGATGTCTTGAAAATCAGATATGTTCCTTTTTCTTAATCAGTTTAAAGAATTTTTTCCATACTACAAGTTTTTTAAAGAAAAGTAAAGAGCTTCATTAAGCCAAGAATGAGCAAAAATAAAGTCAAATAATCCTCCAAGCATAAAACTACCACAAATCACTATCAATGAATACATAAAACTTAAAATTAACGGAAATTACAATAAATAGCGAAGTCAAACTCGACAAGAGCAAAAATTAACATGAATAGGGTTGATAACTCATATGCCTTCTCAAGACCGGAACACAATTTGCGCTTTACTGAAAAAACAAACACAAAATTAACCATCGTTAAATTTTGAATTACCATTTCATTCTTAAAGTTTTGAAAATTTTTCGCTAATGAAAGTAAGAATGGTGAAAGCGTATTTTGTTTTCAGTAAAGTGCAAATTGTTTTTTTTTTTGTCTCAAGAAGGCATAGGAAGAAGACTGAGTCAAACTCGTGCTGAGTTTGACTCTGCTATGTATTGTAATTTCTGTTCGTTTTTGGTTATATATATACTAAAATATACTTCGTATACTTACTTCGACTCAGTTACGTATTGTAATTTCTGTTCGTTTTTAGTTATATATATATATATATATATATATATATATATATATATATATATATATATATATATATATATATATATATATGTATATATATATATATATATATATATATATATATATATATATATATATATATATATATATATATATACATACATATATATGTATATGCATATATATATATATATATATATATATATATATATATATATATATATATATATATATATATATATATATATATATATATATATATATATATAGTTATATATATATATATGTATATATATATATATATATATATATATATATATATATATATACCTTAATTTCCCCAGGGCACAACTTGCTACCCTAGCCTTATGGGCTAAGTAAGGTTTGTTATTCTGGATGACGTAAGTTCCGTATCTTTCAACATGTTCAACAAAACTGCTATCTAAAAATGGTGATTGAATGTGTTTCGGGAAATCGCTTTCGACTATTAAAAAGGGCACTACCCGTTTCAATTTCTAATCGAATGAGCCCTTTTTGCAGTTTCTACGACAACTCCATCAATACGAAGTGCCCTTAAAAAATAATAATAAACATATAATATATAGAATATATACAAATACATATAATATATGTATAATATATACATATAATATATACAAATCGAACGTTCTAAAGACTACAGCAATATTTGCATCACAAGAAAAACGATTTTAATTCTTTAGAGCGTTGATTATTGTTCTTTTCACAAGTAAAAAAATATTATTCATTATAGAGCAAATAAACAAATTATTCTTGTAGATTAAAAACATTTGTGACTTTAAAAGTACTCTTGATCACTATTTTGAAGACGCACTTTTTTCTCTCGCTATGTATCTTTTTTATAAATTTCATTCTAAATTATAAAAACATTGATACGTAAGAAAAATTCGAGTTAAATTGTAATTAATTTCAATTTTTTCCTAAGGTTTTAGCCTTAGGAAAAAATTAGCAAAAAAAAACAACATTATTTTAGGATTCAGCTTGGATCTTGGGGGTCAATTAGATAAAAAAGGCGTTTTTAACTGAAAGTAAGGAGTGACATTAAAACTTAAGACAAACAGAAATTATTCGGTATATGGAAGGCGCTTTCCCCTTCCTCAAAGCCCCGCTCTTTACCCTAAAGTGTTTTATTCTTTTAAAAGAAGAGATATGAGAAAGAGTTAAACTTTAGCGTAAAGAGCAGGACATTGAGGAGGGGAAAGCAAATCCTGACAAAAAAAAAATCATATTTTTGCAGATAGGAGCTTTAAACTTCTACAACATGGTTCTCTGATACGCTGAATCGGATGGTGTGATTTTCATTAAGATTCTATGACTTTTAGGGGGCGTTTCTCCCTTTTCTCGAAAATAATGGAAAATTTTCTCATGCTCGTAACTTTTGATGAGTAAGACTAAATTTGATGAAACTTATATATTTAAAATCAGCATAAAAATGTGATTCATTTGATGTATGTATTGGTAGCAAAATTCGATTTTTTAAAGTTTCTGTAACTATTGAGCCAGCTCGCTCCTTACTACAGTTCGTAACCACGAATTGCTTGATTGCCATAGCCTTAAGTCTAATAGACAAAAATTTAACCCAAACCTGAAGAATTTTTTTTTACAAAGTCAAATCAGACACTTCTATCTTACAAAAGTAACTGTACCAAAGCAAGGGGGGAGGATGTAGAGCTAGGAAATAAATGGATCCACATTTTCATTCACTGCACACAACTGATGACTGGGTTTACAAACATTCTTTCTTCTTTGCATACTATCCTTGCTTACTATCTTTGCTTACTAATAGTTTCACTCACTGCACACAAAAAATTACTAAGTACCGCTGCTTTGCATTTACTATCCTATCAAGTAATTTTTACTGCATTAATACTGCAACTGCATTGGTATTTGCATAAGAGCACCGTCTTAAAGAATACATGAATACTTTTGGATATCAAAGGCAAACAAACATAATTAGCAATCAAAAAGTACGAAATAGGAATAAATTAAGCTTTAAAATAAGCGTGTCAGATCTCTATTTCAAAAAGTTCTAACATACCCTCTGTAGCAAGTTTTGGTGTTATTTCTTCCTCAGGAACAGAAACCTGTTCGGAGTGTATTCCATCTTGATTGGGTGTTTCATATTTAAGCTTTACAGGAAGATCCATGGACACACCTAGAAAGTAAAAAAAAAGATGGAATAAACAAGGAAAAATAAACACAGAAACCTAGCTGATTTACGCTTAGTAGTGATGCCTCGACAGTTTTAAAGGCAGTCATATGGGGTGTACTATTGGAGCTACTACACCCTCAAGAAGCTTTTCCGCACACGTCGGCCTTATGCAATGCTAGAGTACACCTCTATCTAGATCGATAATGAGATAGATATAAGATAATCAAAAAGTAGAATGAGATGAGATAGATATAATGAGATGAGATAGTTATAATGAGATGAGATAGATAGAGTATATCTCTATCTAGGTGTATACTGGTATTATACACCTATATGTTATATAATATGAGACTGTTTAATTGTAGAAATGTTTTCTTTGGTTGTTACGTAATAGAAGTTGTGAACTTATGTTGAGAATAAGGTAATCTTGCGAGACTTAGTAAATTTATTCTGAATAACACAATCTTGCATGACATGTTTCTTCAGGACCCAGTGGGGAATCACCGCTTGTAACTGAGCACAACACACATGTAGATGTTATGCAATGACGACGTGGGATGTTACGCAATAACAGTACAAACGTGGGATGTTATGTAATGACGATGCACACGTAGAATGTTACGTAATCCTTTAAAAGATTTTCTCTTCAGGATTTGATTTTTTTCGAGGTGTTTTTCTTCCTTCCAGGTGGTTTTTTTCTTCGAGGTTGCATTTTCTTCGTGATTCATTTTCTACGAGACAAGCTGTTTTCAAGAGTTTCTTAGCGCCATCCCGACTATGCGCATAGCCTGATGATTTTTGCTTGAATCAATCTGATTCCCTATTACCGTTCTCCGTAAGCAATTGATTGTATGCTTCCTAAATCTTGAATAATTGACAAAAAGGGAGAAAATTGATTACTTGAAATTGGTAACATTTAACGTGCACCTGCGTGCCAAATCCCGTTAATTTAATTTTCGTTATTAGCAAAATTACATCTTGAATGGGCCCTAGGTATTATGCTTTCTGCAGCAGTTTCACTACTTACAACAGTAACAATAAGAGAAAAATGTCGACCCCACAGTACAATTTTTCGCTAGTAAATGAAAAACGGAAAAAAAGAATTTTTGGATTCGGTTCAGGAAGGGCCATAAATTTCAAAATTCTTACTACAAGGAGGTCAACCAGGAACAAAGAATGTTTTCTCGCTAGTAAATGAAACATGCAAACGAAGAAAAAAGAGGCTATTCTTTGCTTTTGTTTCAATTTTGCTCATTAACATTAAACTTACTACTATAACGAGAGTAACCAGGAACAAAGAACGTTTCCTCGGTAGTAAATGAAGCACTCAAATGAAAAAAAAAAACACTTTTTCGCATTCAGTTCAAGATGGCTTACACATTTTTAGATGTCTAGTATAAGGTGGGCAACCAGGAACAATGAACGTTTTCTTTCTTGCAAATGAAACACACAGAAGAAGAAAAAAAGGAACAAAATCACATTTTGAATTTGCCTTAAGTATACATTTTGTCGCTAATAAATGAAACACACAAACAAAGAAAAAAGACACTTTTTAGCATTCTTTTATTTCTGAGAGGTTTTAATGGAAATGCCATGTTTCTTTCAGCCAAGATTATGCATATTCACGCCTCTATGACAATACATGGCCAATCCATGACATCCACATGATACATATTATCATTCCTAAGGAATTTTTCAGATATTTTCAACTTTTATTTTGTCAACTTTACAATTCATTTTATCGCTAGTAAATGAAACACGCAAACGAAGAAAAGGGACACTTTTTAGCATTCGGTTATTTCTGAGAGGTTTTAATGGAAATATCATGTTTCTTTCAGTCAAGATTATGCATATTCACGCCTCTATGACAATATATGGCCAGTCCATGACATCCACATGATACATATTATCATTCCTAAGGTATTTTTCCCATATTTTCATGATAAAAATCATGCTTTAAATTCACTGGTTCGTGTTTTGTCAAGCCATACCCTCTGGATACACCTTGTCAATTCAGGCCACCATAGTAATATGTGGCTAAGCTGTGATATCCCTTTGACATATTTTTTCATTTCCATGACATTATCAGATATCTTATTGTTAAAAGTTTTGCTTTAAATCAATTGGTTCGTTTTTTTATAAGTCATCCCCTCGTAATATACCAAGTCAATTCACCCCTGCATGGTAATATGTGGCTGGCCCACCCTAGCACTTTATTCAAAGAGGGGAAGGATTGTTATTAGAGTTAAATTCAATTCATATTGAGAGATGTTTCTGAAAGGTTTTAATAGAAATGCCTCGTTTCTGTTGCTCTATTAGACACACCTTTATGCTACTTCGTATTAATTTAAATAGTGGTATTAGCAAAATCGCATTTTGAACTAGCTTTTAGTATTACTCTTTGTGCAGCAGAAGCTTCATTACTTACAATAGTAACAATAAGAAAAAAAAGGCAACTTCACAATACATTTTCTTACTAGTAGATGAAAAACGAAAACGAAGAGAAAAAAGACTCTTTTGCATTCGCTTATTCCTAACAGGTTTTAATGAAAATGCAAATTTTGTTTGAGCCAAGACTATACATATTCAGGCCACAGTAACAAAATGTGGCTGGTCCGTGACATCCCTGTGATAAATATTATCATTTCTAAGACATTTTTCAGATGTTTTCATGACGGAAACTAAGCTTTACATCCATTGATTTGTGTTTTCTCAAGCCTCCCTCTTCTCCTTATATCCTATCAAGTCACGCTACCACGGCAATATGTGGCTGGCACCTTACATCCCTGTGATACATATTATCATTCCTAAGATGTTCTCACACATTTTCTTGATATAGAATATGCTTTAAATTCTTTGATTCATGTTTTTGCAAACAAGCCCCTCGTGATACACCATGTCAATTCACGCCAACGTGACATTACGTGGCTGCTCCGTGATATCTCCATTTTACTTACTGACATTTGACATTACTGACAATTCATATGACATTTTTAAGATACTTTCATGATAAAAATCATGCTTTAAATTCATCGGTTCGTGTTCATGCAAGCCTTCCCAAGCGCGATGCCCCCCTTTGACAGTCTACACCACCGTGGTAATCTGTGGCTGGCCCGTGACATCCCTATGATACATATCATCATTCCTACGATATTCTCAGACATTTTCTTGATAAAAATTATGTTTTAAATTCATTGGTTCGGGTTTTCGCGAACCATCATCTCGTAATAGATCGTGTTAATTCTCGCCACCATGGAAATACATGTCTGGCCTGTGACATCCCTTTGAGACATATCATTCCTCAGACATTCTCCAATATTTTTTGAAGAAAATTATCCTTAAAATCCATTTCTTTGCGTTTTTACAAGCCAATCTCAATGCTCCCTAAGAATTAAGATATTTTTTTAAATAGAACTATATCCAATTCAACTTTCTCCGTTTTTGCCCCCAATTACAGCAATTCCGGTTACAATTTTGCTTCTCTCCCTTCTGGCCCCAATTAGAGCAATTCCAGTTCCAACTCCACTCCTAGAACCAACTTACACCAATTCCACTGCCGATTCTGCTGGCTCCGACCCCGGTTTCAGTCCCAGTCTCAGAACCAGCAATTCTGGTTCCGTCAGTTCCGCTTACGCCACTTCCGTCTCCCAATTTTACGGTTCAGTTTCCACTAATTCCCCTCCGAGTTCCGCCAATTTTAAGATTGTTTATGCGGCTGCCCCGTGATACTCTATGGCTGTTCATCGACATTAGCTCGTTTATTGTATGTTTTCGTGCATTATCACTTGGACATTGGAAAGATAAGCACTTGCATCTTACTTTAAAACTGAAGATGAAATATTTCTAGAAAGTGCGTTAATGATAAAGTTATCGTAGCACTGAATGCTGATAAAGAAAAATATTTGAGCTATTAAACAAGCATTAATGGGGATCTTATTGTAAATGTAAGCTTGCGATGTCATGACAGTAAGGTGTCAAATCCCTTTGGAATACCGGTAAAATTTAACATTATTGGTGGTTGTGGATATGCGAAAGTAAAATTGCAAGAGATAATAGTGCTCAAAGAGAATGCAACCCTAAAACTTTTATTGGACGACAAAGGCTAAATTTTTGATACTGTTGCTTGTAACAAGTTACCCGTTGATAGATCCACTCACCATCTTTCTGGTATTAGCATTCAAAAGAAGACAAGCCTATTACAGCACCAACTCTATAGTGCAGATCTTATCCGGGTGCCGAAACTGGAACCTATATAAAAATAATGTCGGAATAGAAAATGAAACAGCAAGTAAAATACAAAGGGAATTGACATACAATATCACCAAGGAATATAAAGATGAACAGATGAAAAAAAAGCACCAGCAAACCTTACTAGTACCATCGTGAATTTACCAGCCGACACAGTCCATGAATCCAATAATATTAATGATGAAATGTATGGCGAGGTAGTTAAAAGTTGTGTATGGCCCCCAAAAAATATGTGACATCAAAATAGAAAATATAATGAAGCATTTTATGGGATGGCTTCAAAGCACTCATTTTATGATGTTGTTCCACATGCCATTATTTCACTAAAATATTTTATTGCATTACTTTGTTGTTTCCATTATATATATAGGGTCCGCTAACTCTCCAACGTTTAGAATGTTTATTCAAAAGTCAGAAAGGCAAGAAAAGGAAAAGATATAGTTCCTACTACCGGTCTCATAGGGGGATCTACTAGGGTCTGAGATGGGTTAGCGTTTTTTTTCATAAGTCAGAGAGAGATGACTTGGATTTAGGGAGAAATTTAATAGACGTTTTCTTAGAGAACGATACAAATTTGTGTAAAACAAAGGAAAATAGTCTATTTAGAAAAATTTTAGATGTTTTATTAGAGAATTATATAAACTTGTTCCAAATATAGGAAAATAATCCTTCTTAGAGAATTTTTAGAGCGCATTTCTTGGAGAATGTGAAACATTTGTTCAAAACTTATGAAAATTGTCTTTCTTACAGAGGTTTTAGAGATGTTTTCTTAGAGAATGATATAAACTTGTTCAAAACATAGGAAAAAACATTCTTAGAGGTTTTAGAGAAGTTTTCTTGGAGAATGATATAAACTCGTTCAAAATATAAGAAAATAGTCCTTCTTAGAGAGAATTTGGTGCTGTTTTCTTAGAGAATGATAATAAGTTGTTCAAAACATACTCATATAGTCAGTCCTTTTTTTCAGAGAATGAAACAAACTAGTTCAAAACACAGGAAAATAGTTCATCTTAGAGAGTTTTTTGAGAATGTTTTCTTAGGAAATGATATAAACATGTTCGAAACATTGTAAAATAGTTCCTCTTTAAAGAATTTCCTAAGATATTTTCTTAGAGAACGATACCAACTTGTTCAAACATAGGAAAATAGTCTTTCTTAAAAATTTTTAGAGATGTTTCATTAGAGAGTGATGTAAATTTGTTCAAAACGTAAGAAAATAGTCCCTCTTACAGAATTTTTAGGTACGTTTTCTCAAGAACGATATAAACTTGTTCAAAACATAGGAGAATAGTCCTACTTAGAGAATTTTTAAAGATATTTTCTTAGAGAATATAAACTAGTTAAAAACATAGGAAAATAATCCTTCTTAGAGAATTCCTAGCGCTGTTTTCTTAGAAAATAATATAAACTTGTTCAATACATTGAAAACTAGTTCTTCTTAGAGAATTTACAGAGATGTTGTTTTAGAGAACGATATAAACTTGTTCAAAACATAGAAGAATAGTCCTACTTAGAGAATTTTTAAAGATATTTTCTTAGAGAATTCCTAGCGCTGTTTTCTTAGAAAATAATATAAACTTGTTCAATACATTGAAAACTAATTCTTCTTAGAGAATTTGCAGAGATGTTGTTTTAGAGAATGATACAAACTTAATCAAAACATAGGAAAATGTTCCTTCTTAGAGAATGTTAACAGATTTTTTCTTAGAGAATGATATAAAAAGGATCAAAAGACGGGAAAATAGTCCATCTCTTGGGGAACTATATAATCTTGTTCAAAACATAGGAATATGGTCCTTTATAGAGATGTTTTCTTAAACGATGATACAAACATGTTCAAAACATTGGATAATAGTTCCTCCTTAAAGAATTTCTAGAAATATTTTTTTTTTAATTATATAAACGTGTTCAAAACGGAGGAAAATACTTTTTCTTAAAGAATCTTTAGAGATGTTTTCTTAGACAATGATGTAAAGTTGTACAAAACATGTGAAAATAGTCCTTTTTAGAGAATTATTAGACTTTTTCCTAGAGAATGACATTAAATTGTTCAAAAAATAGGAAAACAGTCCTTCTTAGAGAGACTTTAGAGCTGTTTTCTTAGTAAATAATAAAAAGTTGTTCAAAACACAGTCATATAGTCAGTCCTTCTTAAAAAACGTTTAGAAGATTTTTTCAGAGTATGAGACAAACTAGTTCAAAACACAGGAAAATAGTCCATCTAGAGAATTTTTTGAGAATATTTTCTTAGGAAATGATATAAACTTGTTCGAAACATTGTAAAATAGTTCCTCTTTAAAGAATTTCTGAAGATATTTTCTTAGAGAATGATACGAACTTGTTCAAAACATAGCAAAATAGACTTTCTTAAAGAATTTTTAGAGATGTTTCATTAGAGAGGGATGTAAATTTGTTGTAAACGTAAGAAAATAGTCCCTCTTACAGAATATTTAGGTACGTTTTCTCAAGAACGATATAAACTTGTTCAAAACATAGGAGAATAGTTTTAATTAGAGAATTTGTAAACATATTTTCCTAGAGAATATAAACTAGTTAAAAACATAGGAAAATAATCCTTCTTAGAGAATTCCTAGAGCTATTTTCTAAGAAAATAATATAAACTAGTTCATTACATTGAAAACTAGTTCTTCTTAGAGAATTTATTGAGATGTTGCTTTAGATAATGATATAAACTTGATCAAAACATAGGGAAATGTTCCTTCTTAGAGAATGTTAACAGATTTTTTCTTAGAGAATGATATAAAAGGGTTCAAAAGACAGGAAAATAGTCAATCTTAGAGAATTTTAAAGATGTTTTCTTGGCTAATTATATAATCTTGTTCAAAATATAAGGATATGGTCCTTCTTAGAGAATTTTTAGAGATGTTTTCTTAAACGATTATATAAATTTGTCCAAAACATTGGATAATAGTTCCTCCTTAAAGAATCTCTAGGAATGTTTTCTTAAAAAATTATATAAACTTGTTCAAAACGGAGGAAAGCACTTTTACTTAAATAATCTTTAGAGATATTTTCTTAGAGAATGATGTAAAGCTGTTCAAAACATGTGAAAATAGTCCTTTTTAGAGAATTATTAGACTTTTTCCTAGAGAATGACATTAATTTGTTCCAAAAATAGGAAAATAGTCCTTCTTGGACAATTTTAGATCTTCTAGAGAATGGTATAAACTCCTTCAAACATAGAAAATAGTTTTACTTAAAGAATTTTTAAAGATGTCTTCTTAAGAGAATGATATAACCTTGTTCAAAACATAGGAAAATAGTTCTTCTTAGCAAATTTTTAGAGATGTTTTATTAGAGAATGACATAAACTTGTTCAAAACATAGGAAAATAGTCCTTCTTAGAGAATGTTTAGAGATGTTTTCTTGGAAAATGATATAAAACTTGTTCAAAACACAGAAAAACAGCGCTTCCTGGAGAATTTTTAAACAGTTTTCTTACAGAATGATATAAACTTGTTCAAAACACAGGAAAATAGTCCTTCTTAAAGAATTTTTAGATATTCTTTACAGAGAATCATATAAACTTTTTCAAAACATAGAGAAAATGGTCCTTCCTAGAGAATTTCTAAAATAATTTCTTAGAGAATAATATAACCTTTTTCAAAACACAGGAAAATAGTCCTTCTTAGAGAATTTTTGAGATGTTTTCTTAGAGAATTATATGTAAATAGCAAACAAGTTTGCCACGACAATAAACCCTCATGACAAAATTAAACATATTTCCAAATCAAAAACTAGAAAAGTGTATTTTTAATTTTATATTTCAATTATATTTCATTTTTTGGTATTTATTGACAAAAATTATCAAAAATTACTTCACTTTCTGTGTTAAAGGTGAATTACATCTACAAAGAACGGTTCAATCAATCAATCAATCAGTCAATTTATTGATACTAAAAGAAAAAACTATTACAAAAGTAAAGTGGTTACTAGGCCCAAGAAGCTTTGCTTGTAATGGACCACAGAGAACAAGAATAAAACACTATTATAAGATATACAAAAAAAAACAAAAAAAAAAAAACACTGGAACAAGACAAGGACATTGAATAGATAGGATATTTAACAGATAGAAGATTTAGAAGGAGATTTAACATATAGCTGACAATGATTTTAAAAGAAGAGAAGAGACATACAAATTAGGAAAGGATTAATAAAAAGAGAAAAATTATTGAATTGGAAATACCCGACGAAATAATGCCTTTGCAGAAAGAAAAAGAGGGACATCCGAAGGGATGGAGTTCCATAATAGAATTGATTGATATACTGGAGACCTCTGGCCTGCTGTAGAAGATCGTTTTGGTAAAATAAATCGTCGAGAAGAATTACGTAAAGAAGAAAAGTACCTACCTGAGCCTGTCCGTGAGAAAAACTGCTGTAGGGGCGGTGGGAGAGTATATAGAAAAGCAGAATGCGCAAAATAAAGGGTACTTTTACCTATAATATGATCCAGGGGAGCTATTCCAGTATCATTATAAAGATAAGAGGAAGGGTAAAGCCGAGGAAGAAGAAAAGAAGCCTTCACTGCCCTATTTTGGGCTCTTTGAAGTGAGCAGAGAAGAGATTTATTAGTATTACCCCAGACAGAGCAGCAATAAGAAAGGTAAGGATAAATAAAAGCATAATAAAGAGAAACCATAATATCAGGAGGAAGAAATGAGTTAATCCGGTGCAACATTGAAGACTGGCGGAGGATTAAGGAACGGGTGTGAGTTATATGCGGTTTGAAAGAAAGAAAACAGTCAAGATACACACCAAGAAATTTCACCACAGTAGCTTGTGGTATAATATCATTCCCAAAAGTCAGGGTGATTGGCTCCTGTACGTCTCGCATACGGTAAGGGATCCTGAACTTGACAATGGCACTTTTTCGGCTGTTAAGAGCCATACCATTTGACCAGCACCAATCCTTTACTTTATCAAGAAGACCTTGAGCCATAGAAGTGACAAATGGCAGGTCTACCGCAGCAATGAAAAAGTTACTGTCATCAGCAAAAAGAACAGGGTGAATATGTGGATGAAGACCATCAACAAGATCATTGATGTAAATTAGAAATAAAAGTGGACCAAGCACAGAGCCTTGTGGGACACCTTTCAATACAGGCAAAGTAGAGGAAGAAGTACAGTTAACCAAAACATACTGAGATCTCTCTGAGAGGGACCTAGACCATTCTAGTGGGACTCCGTGCACTCCAAATAAAGATAGTTTAGACAGAAGAACATTGTGGTCAACCATATCAAAGGCCTTTGAAAAGTCGAGAAATAGAGTCAAATATTAATGTTTACAGCAGTCATCCCCACACTCCTGATAAAAATCGCCGTAAATGCTTTGCTCGTACTGGCGACTGCTGTTGCCAGAGGGCTTTGCTCGTACACAAACCGTCCATGATAACTTTAATCTTGTTACATTCGCATGGTACAGTGTTAATTTTATTACTGTCTTTGTTCTATTAAATTGTAGTCCGTATCTAAATGAGTCTAAATGCATCTAATCTAAATGAGTCTATATGAATCATTTAAACTATAAGAATCTAAAATAACTCAAACCAAAACCTAGTTTTGCAGAGTAAAAAAAAACAAGAAGAAAAAGAAGAAAGAAATGAAAAAGTTATAAAGCACGTTCCTAAAATAATTTTTTTTCAAACACAACTGAATGTGTAATTGTGAAGGACAATACAAACAACGGGTAAAAATTGCCTTTTATTTCTTTTGTTAAGGAAGTTGCTAGCGATCAAGCACAGGCTAAATGAAAATCAATCAGGCGAGGAAACAAATTCAGAAAGTGTTGTTTCAACACTTTCAACCCCAGGTTGTTTTCAGTTCGGATACGGTGGTGCTTAAGTCACAAAGGTAACCTAAGACAAATAAAACTTAGGAGGTCACGTGAAAGACCATATTGACGTTCAAATAATTGAGGAACTGGAACAAGAAGTTCACTATTTTAGGGAGGCAATCGAGAGAATAGTTGCATTCAAGTATTAAAGGCCAGGCATTACGTGGAACGCAAGAATATTTAGATAGACTTGACAGTGGAAACTTCCTGGGAAATCTTACGATTTCTGGCCAAATTCGATCCTTGTATGGCAGAAAATTTAAAGCAATTTTCTGAAAAAAGTTCAGGAACAAAATTATATCTATCAAAAATAGCATATCAAGAACTTAGTACTCTTATGGGAGACAAAAACAAAAACGTAATTTTAAAAGAAGCAACTGAAGCTAAATACTTTCGTATAGTATTTGGTGTACAAAAGACATTTCACTTGTGGATCAACTGACTTTCTCACTCAGCTGTGTGAACAATAATAGACTACCGATTGAAAGCCTTATTTGTTTTGTACCAAATGTTGGACATAGAGCTGAAGAAATTATTGATACAATTCTGGAACAATTTTAGAAATTTAATTTGGACGTTTTTAAATGAAGAGGTCAATCATGCGACAACGCTTCGAATATGTCTTGCATGTATGCCGGTGTTCAGGCTCGTATAAGGAAGTTACCCCTGCGGCAGAGTATATGCTATACTCTGAATTTAATAGGGTCTTGTGTAGCAGAATCATGTACAGAGGCTGTTCCATTTTTTGTATAAATGTTGGAGCTTTTTCATTTCTTTAGTTCCTCAACACACAGACCATTAAGCACCTCAACATACAGACGAACACGGATTATTCTAAGACAAAAGTTGGCATTGCAATGGCTATGTTATCTTACGTCATTTGCTACATCATTACAATTACTAAGTGCTGACGTCATTCAGGTTTCAATTAACAAGACGTCTATCGAAAACGTAGACGGTCTGCTCGTCACGATGCATGTCAAGTTGTAAATGAAAATAGAGAACGCATTTCGGAAAGCTTAAATGAAATTGGTAATAGAAGTGCAGAGAGACCCTCAACCAGAAATGAAGCCAGTGCACTGAAAAAATAGTTTCTTCGACTACTTGAGACTACTTTAATGGCAATTATATTGGGTACCCTACTGGAAAAGATTAAAAAGGTGAACATATAACTGTAGTATGAAACCATACAATAAGGGCCCACTATTAAATATTATAACTTTCTTTGTGGGTTTCTTCAAGAAGTGACACAAAATTTCGGAGGGCTAGAAAAAGCAGCGAGGGAAAAATGTAAGCAGGATTATGCATCAGGCTTCCGAAGCAACAGAAAGATTTTTTAACAGCAACAGAAGCAACAGAACACATTTAGGCAAATATAGGGGATATAGCAGTTGTGTTACATTTAAATGAACCTTTGCGTAAAAACTTTCATTTTTATCTTAGATTCATTATATGGTGAACTCACAAGAAGGGAAAATATTATACTCAGCTTCCTAACAGGTTTAGATCTTTCAAGGTTATTAAAGGACGGGAAGCGTCGAAAATCATGAGTTATGCAAGCAAACTATTGAGTTTTTATCCCGAAGATCTTAAGACTATAATTGTAGATGAATACATAAATTTGAAACCATTCTAGCTACAAAATACCGGTGAAGAAAAAAAAGCATGACTAACTGACATTAGCAAGTTCATTTTGATACAGCTGAAATCTCTCCAAACATTGAAATTACCTTAAAAATAGTTTTTTGTATGCCTCCCACAGACTAAACAGGAGAAAGAGCCTTCTCCAACGTTCGTAGAGTGAAGAGCTACGTAAGATCTTCAATCAGCCCTGACAGACTGACATTATTTTTCTGGCCTACTTTTGATGGAAGACAAACTCAAGTGATGCCGTACGATGACATCATAGACACATTCGCAGGAAAAAAAGCAAGGAGGAAGGCTTTATCAGTTGGCTATGAGGATGAGTAGTCATAATTACAGAATAATTTAAAATGTGTAGATGGATTACCGTGTTCCTATCCACCAATTGATTGAACTTATTTTCATTACCTTGTTCGTTTATTTTATTTCCTTTATATCCCTATCTTAAAAATATTTGAGAATCACATCATTATCATAAGCGACGTTATTTTGTGTCAAGATAATAATTGGGATCATATATATAATTTTCTTCAAGAAAATGGACCCGCCCTCCAATGGTATGAGTACAGAGCAGCAAAAACGCTTGGCCGTCGGGGTTTCAGAGCATTAAATCAGGTCATGTCTATGGCCTTTATTATAGGCAACGCTATAGCATTGACACTGATACCAAACAAAATCATTAAAGTGGTTAGTGCAATGTACGAGAATAATTATGATACAGTTACGGTTGGAAATAAATTTAGTAACTCTATTTGTCTCAAATCAGGAGTTAAGCAGGTTCGTGTTCTATTCCCACTTACATGGATCATTTTGATAGACTTGGTCTCAAAGGGCACAGGAAAGCAATAGGAGAATAAGGATCAAACGGGGAAGAAAAACTTTAATGGACATATTTTATGCTGTTGATTTGAGCATTTAGATTACAGACTGAGCAAAATGAATATCTTTTAGAGGTTTTGCACGCTCATGTTGCTAAAATAAGTCCAAAAATGGATCTTAAGAAGACTGAGCCGTGAAGGCTTGGAATAAATGAAGATGAAAAGTGATGTTGGGTAAGGGGATGATTGATCAAGAGGAGAGCCTCAACTACATTGGAAGCATTATTAGTTTAGATTGTTGGTGCTGTAAAAATATTAATATCGAATAACCAATGCTCAGTGTGCTTTTTCACAGTTAATAAAAGTTAGGATAAATGAGGCGATAAAAGTACGAACAAAAATAGAAATACTAGAAGCTACAGTGATGACAGCAGTAAAATAGGGTTCTGAACCAAGGGCGCTCAAAAGAAAAGGAGGAAGAATTGCTAGACGTATTCCAGAGAAATTGTCAATGGATTGTTTTTGGTGCCGGACTGACTGACCATATGTTAAACAGTAAGCTGTACAAAAACTTTGGTTCACTTCCACAATTTAGGGCAATAATGAGAGAAAGGCTGAGTTGGCTAGGGCAAATTATCCAAATAACGGAGGTAAGATTGCCAAGTTTGTCCTTTCTGGCCAACAGACTATGGCTAAATAGAACGCAGGTTGTCCACGGTTGGGATAGGAGGATGTCATAAAGACAGATTTAAGGAAAATGAGAACCTTCAAGGAAGACGTAAAGAGGAAGGCTTTGAATAGATGGGGATGGAGGCAGAGCGTCCGTACCTGCGTTGGCCTGAGGCAGCTTGGTGCTTCGGTAAGTTGTTAGTAGTAGAAGTATTTTGCTTTTATTAAGAAAGATGATAGTAATTGTATTCACTTTCACCAGGCGTGAGCATACCAAACCAGAGGTTGTATATTATTAAGAGGGCTAATTCAAACGGCATTTAAAAATCAATACTCCCTTCTAAGGAAAAAGAAATAACACCATTGGAAAGGGCCAATTTGCACTATTAAAAATTTAGAGCCCTAGCAGGACCAAAATGACATTGACTGAAGGCTTGATAAATTAACTGCTACAAGAAAAATAATTCTTTTCATCAAAGAACTGCAATTTAAAGGAAAGAAAATAAAAAAAGGGTTACATGTATCAAATTTTTGACTTTAGATGTCTCGGAAAATGGAACATGTATATAAAAAAAAATTAAAACAGTGGCAAACTGAATGGCTGAGTTCTTGAAATAGCATTATAGTCCAGTAGCCTTCAAAAATATAATTCAATAAGCTACCCTAACTGAGAGGTTTGATGTGCTACAAACCAATAATTGTGGGTCCACAAGATCATACAAGCTCAGAGCAAGAAATTTAAATGAAGGGGGGAAGAAATCATCAAGCCTTTTTATTTGACCGTGGGATGAACAAAACAACTCAAAGGGTATTTTTTGTCATGATCTTGTAATAACTCTGGGAGCTTAGTATTTTAAACAAATTTACCATTGCCATTCCCCACTCTTGTTCATATATTAAATATCTAATTCTAATATTCTGGCTGGCTGAAATTTTTTTAAAATAGTGTTAGAACAATAATAAAGGCAATATAATCCACTTCCGAATCATTAACTTCTGTTTATGCTTTCAAAACTCTAACCTTCTGGAATGTATACTTTATGCAATAGTTCAGGAGGCAGTTCTTACCTTTGTTAGTGGTACAACTGTAGCTGGTGTTTGACCATCCTCCTCTTGGTGGCCATAGTTTTCCTTCACTTAGCTTCAGCCCTCTTGTTGCTTGGGCTGATTCGCAATAGAAAGTTAACCCGGTTGCATCTGGAAACTGACTTGTCAGAGTAGTTAGGAGGAGGGAACCGTCATCTTCCAATGGTAATTCAATTGTTCCTCTATAGTTTGGAGATTTTATACATATGTAATCCATTTTGGTGTTGAAAAAAATGAAGCTGGAATTAAAAGAGTAAAAAAAGATACATAAAATGTTTCCAAAATAATCAGACCAAACCTCAAATCGGAAAAAGACTAATGTTTTTTGACGAAAGCTGACAGTTACTCTCTATTTAAAGTTTATGGTGTAATTATTATTTTTTTTATGTTCAACAAGGAATTAAAATTATTGACATTTGGCATATTTTCAATAAGGATAAGCTAATAATCTTCTGTAGTATTTTTAAAGATTCTATGATGTTTGAATCTTTCTTCTTTCTTCATATTAACTTTGCTTTTTAAAACCAGTTCAACAATTTGCTTCAATCAATAGCCGTGCACAAGACTTATACCTATTCAATAGGTTATTGAAATTAATTTGCCAAATACTGTGCTGAATACGGGGTTAGTTCTGCAGTAGCTCAATCTTAACATCAAGTTTATAATTTATTTATTTATAAATACCAAATGCGGTAAGCTTTACATAGCTTGTCACATTAATCATTACAATGTAGTGATCAAAGTCTATACCTATTTAATGGTTATTGAAATTAATTTGCCAAATACTGTGCTGAATACGGGGTTAGTTCTGCAGTAACCTAATCTCAACATCAAGTTTATACTTTATTTATTTATAAATACCAAAAGCGGTAAGCTTTACGAACCTACAAACCTTTTCACATTAATCATTACAACATTAAAGACAAAAATTAAAAAATAACATTAACGACAAACACGTCAGAAAAACAACTCATGTTTCAAAAGATTTTCTAAGAACAGATCACCACAGAACTAATGAAACTGGTTCTATTTTGTATAACCACGGTTATACTTTGTATCAAGAGGTTATGATTGCAGCAGTTTTTCCTTTCTTGTTTAGTAACAATAAAGCAGTCAGATCCTTTTGAAGTATCATGAATATCCCAAGAGGATCGCTGCAAGACTACTTGAAAAAAGTTGAAAAGTTATAAATCTCTCTACAAACTCTGAATCGGTACTTTTTTTTCACTCAGTTTAAATACAGGACCAATATTTGCAGATGAACAAGCAGAAGGACTAGAAACTTACTTGAGAACTATACCTGATATAAATTTTGAATATAATCCCCTAGAAGCGCGTAGACTTGCATATATTTAAGCCATTACCGTAAAAAGGGTATTAAAGTACCTGATAACTAAAATCCAAAGCTAGCAGAGACAGGGGAAGAATTGCAGGGGAGGATTGGTACCTTGGTTGTGTGGCTTATCAAAAACTCTATCAGTAAGAACTCCAAAAGTTACAAGCTTAGGGTGGGTGACTGCTTTCAATTGTAACACTGTAGGAGTTTTCTGTGACAACCTGGAATGATTCCTAGATAAACACATGTTGAGACCAAAAGAACTACAGAATTCTGACTAATAAGGTCTGACAACCTTCCAAATGCCTGGTAAAATTATTTCACGGCAAGGCCAGAACCCAGTAAGGAAAGTCAGGGCAGCAGAAAGAGGCCAGTTGACCACGATTTGTTATGATGTTAATACGACTGGGAACACAGTCCCTCGTGTCCAAAAATTTCATCATGTCTGGATGACTGCCTCTCTTTTTTGCTTTACTTTCAGCATTTTATCAATCATGTCAAACCCTACAAATAGTCACCTGTACATATGGTATTCCACAACCACATCGGCAAACACACAATTGAATTACCTGAACTAGCTAAAAATATTGGTGTTGTACTTTTAACTGTCCCTCCTAATATTACTCACAAACTAAAGCCTCTAGACATGACAGTCATGGGACCCTTAAAGCCTAAAACAACCAGGAAGCTGTAAGTTTTACAACTACCTACAAATGTAAAGTATGTGAATGTACAGCATTAACAAGCTGCTGGGGAAAGCACTATCTCGCCTTCAGGGTCTATCCCACAAAAAGAAATGTCAAGAATTATGAGTTTATGTCCTTGTATTTCTCATATAGACTGCCAACCATATATAGTGGAGCATTCATCAGTGAAGTTTCTATGCCCAAAGTAAGTTCTGCGAGCTGTTAAGACTCCTCCTTTACAATAGAACCTGATACAGATACATCACAGGTTGTATCTCTAATAATGAAACAAAAGTCAGCAGATTGTTTGTCCAAAGGATCGTGGATACAAACCCCTTCCCAAAACCCTCAGCACAGAAAATCGAAAGGAAAAAATAAATGAAAAAATCACAAGTGGTCACTAAAACAATGTGAAAGAGTGCATTACTACTGACATAAAAGCTACATCTGGACAAATCTGACTGATGTGAGTCTGGATGCAACAACTCTTTAGATTCCAGTATGGATGTCAAAGACGAGCCCCCTACAAGCAACTTCCAATTTGACATTGAGAATGTCAAGGCTGGTGACTTCAAACGTGGCTCATTTGATAGGAAATTGAAAGTTCTAGTTACCCCCCCCCCCCCCCAACTTTTAGTTACCCCCATCAACTTTTTACTCTTAAAAAGGTAACTAGGCCCTCTGATCTCTTTTGACCCTTAAAAAGTCAACTAGAACTTTCAATTTCCAATCAAATGAGCACTCTATGAAGTTTATACGAGCATTCCTTTCATAAGAACCATATATGTCCCCAGAAAATAACTTACAACGCCTGACACCTACCCTGTGGGATTGCTACACTTGAGTTTTTCTTACCCAACCTATTAAAAATTTCGAACGAAAAGAGGGTTACTGGATGGATTTTGGGAAAAAGGGCATGGAGGGACTAGTTGCCCAGTGATCTCTTTTGACTCTTAAAAAGTCAACTAGTGCCTTCAATTTCCAATCAAATGAACCCTCTCTGAATTTTATACGAGCATCTTTTTCATAAGAACCATATATGCCCCTGGCGCATAACTTACAACATCTGCCCCTGGGAGGTTGTGTTGACACCTGAGTTTTTATTATATAAACTTTGAACTGTTTTTAACAAAATGACTATCTCAAAATTTGTTTTGCATGTATGTGGAAACAGTGGGCATAGGGCTAGGGGGCTAGCACCCCCTCCAATATCTTTTGACTGTCAAAAACTGAACTAGAACTTTCAACTTCCAATCAGGTTAGCCCTACCTTAAGTTTTCCGAGCATCCCTTTAATAAGAACCATATATGCTCCATTGCATAACTTACAATGCCTGCCCTCAGGCCCTGGAAGGGGGTATCAACCCTAGAGTTGTTGTTGCATGATCTTAGAACTTTTTTTCAATTGCTACGTCAAAGTTCTTATTGGATGGGTTTGAGGAAAAAAGGATGTGGAGGGGAAGCATCCCTTCCATAAGATGAATATATGCTCCCAGCGTACAACTCACAGCACCTGCCCCCAGGCCCTAGGGAGGGGGGATGTTGACACCGGAGTTTTTGTTATATGATCTTTGAACTACTTTTAACAAAATGGCTACCTCAAAATTTGTATTACATGCAAGGTGTGGGGGGGGGGCTTGTTACCCTCTGGTCTCCATTGACTGTTAAAAAGTGAATTATGATTATAAATTTCCAGTCAAATAGGCCCTCTCTGAAGTTTTTACGTGCATTCCTTCCATAAGAACCATTTATACCCCCAGGGTATAACTTACAATGCCTGCCCCGGGTCCTTGGGGTTGTTTTGACACCAGAGTTTTTGTTATATGATCTTTGAACTATTTTTTAACAAAATAGCTACCTCAAATTTTTTATTGGATGCATTGGGGAAAAGGGAGCATGGTGGCAGCCTAGTTGCTCTCTGATCACTTATAGCGTATGAGAGGCAACGCCATAGCGTTGTCTTTCATACACCACATCAAAGTAGTTCACAAGCCATGCACTGTAATTACTAAAAAGGGCCAAAGACAAGTCTGAAAGGTAACGTCTGTCAAAAGAGGGAAAATATCATGCTTTGTGTCTGTGTTGGTGCTATTGGAAATATGCTCCTCTGATAAAGCTTTTCCCCAGAAAAAGATACCCAGGGATCCTTATAAACCAAGTTCCACCAGGGACCATTGGGTTCGAAAATGAATAAGCTTTTGGATGGATGACAACCAAGTCATCCATGATCTAGTCAAACCACTTTATAAGTCATATAAGACCATCAAAATTAAAACCTGTTCCTCTTGTTTTGGACAATCACATTACCACATATTCTAGTGATCTGCTTCAGCTGGTTAAGGAAAACAGTGTTAATCCATTCATCATACCCCAGCTTACAACTCATAAACTGTAGCCTATTGATCTTTTTGTTATGTTCCCAACCAAGGTGTACAACAATCAAGAGGCTGCAGCTTTTGTGATTTGAAACAAATGCAAAACCATAGCCATTGCTAGTGTTGCAGAAATTCTTGGCTCATATTACTTCAAGGGTGTTACCCTGGAGAGCATAATTAGCAGTGTCTGCTGCACCAGAATTCATCTGTTCAACCCAGAAGTTTTTCAAGACCACAAAATACCCAATATCATACATTTCCAATAGACCAGAATTACCCCAAAGGTCCCTCTTTGGTTCAGAAGGTAACTGCCCAATGTTCAGAAGCACCATGTGCAAGTGGACTACCCTTGAGGGACCAGATTCCAGTACATATGACTGCTAAAATATCTGGTTCTGCTAGCGACAGCTATTCAGAAATTATAGATTTTTTCCCATTGCCAAAAAGATCACTAAGAAAACAGAAAAGAAGAACTGAAAATAGTAGAAAAATTGAGATCCTAACGCATACTCTGTTCAAAGTAAAAATTCACCTGTAGCAGGAAAAGAAAAACAAGAAATGACAAGTAATAGAAGCACAGAAACAAAGCAAACATTAGCAAACCAATACTTCTACTACTAACAACTTACCATAGCACCAAGCCACCTGAGGCCAATAAAGCTAGATATAATCCTCCTCCATTCCAATCTATTCAAAGCCTCCCTCTTTACATCTTCCTAGAAAATTCCATTTCCTTTAAATCTTTCTTTAAGACATCCTCCCACCCAAGAAGAAGATGAACTGCTTTTTGCTTAGCCCTATACAGTTGGCCAAAAAGTATATTAGCAAAGCATTACAAATTTCCAAAGAGGAAGCTGTTTTACAAAGCAGTTGAGTATGAAAGTGGTTTGAAAGATTATGTAGTTGATTCAAATTCTTGCAATGATGAGAGTCTGCATGTTGGCAATGTTGATGCTGAAACTGAAGTATCAATAGATTACAATCAGTGATTTCATTCTCATTGGAATCCATGGGAAAACATATTATGTTGCCTTGATGATAGAGATGAATGGTGACAACCTTGATGTCAAATTTCTCAAAGTGTTAAACCAAATAAGTTTATTTATACAGATGAAAAGACATTTGTCAAGAGACAATCAGTGGAAATGAAACTGGTCAACCCATTTCATATGGAGGGACAAAAGGGCAATCAGAAAAGCTGTGGTGTCAATCCTTCCACATACAATATAAAGTGATCTTATGAATTCGATACAAGTTATTTGGTTTGAGTTTGCTAACACAAATAACTGATGAGTATTACACATTTTCTTAAATAAGAGTGGCTCATCTGACCTGTCAAAGTTTATTCTCAAAGCTTGGTGAACCAGTACCAGGGGGGAGGGGGTGGAAAAGCTGTACCAGGGTTGTACAGGTTATAGATGATCTGACAAAAGTCATTGTTCTCTGAATTACAGCCATTGATTAAAGGCTACAGAAATATTAAATGTTTGCTGATGTCCTAAATGTGTAGGTATATCATGGTGGAAAAAAGTTATCTAAAGGTTGACAAGCATTGAAAAAAAAAATATTTTTTTAAAAGTGATGAATGAGGGTGGATATCCCCTACTTTTTGTGTAAGGATTAAAAATTTATGAAAAAGTTGCATCAGCATACAAATATCAAGCAAAACTAGAAATTCTTGCAGACAAAAGACATAAAATATTTTTTTCAATGAAAAAGCTTATGCCAATAAAAAATACAGAATTTTATTGTAAACAACATTTTTCCACAAAACAATTTTTTCAAAGAAAAGTAAAGAGCTCCATAAAGTCAAACATGGGCAGACACTAAGTCAAGTAATCTTCTGAGCATAAAACAACCACAAATCACCATCAATAAATAAATTAAACTCAAAATAAACAGAAATTACAATAAATGACCAACTCAAACTCAAAACAAGCAACAATTACCATGATACCCCTATATGGGAACATAGGACTGAAAACCCCTATGCTTTCTCAAGACTTGAATATAATTCACACTTTACTGAAAACAAAATACATTTTAAGGCTTCTTGCCTTTTCATGTTAATAAATGAAAAATTATTACAACTTAAAGGAATAAATGTTGTATATGTATATTAAACTGACAATCCATGGTGATTTGTAGTTTTTTCCAATAAAGTGCAACTTGTTCTCAAGTTTTGATAAGGCATGGGGGTTGTCGCCTTTCTTAAGTTAATTTTTGTATGTTTTGAGTTTGATTTGATCATTTATTGTAATTTCTGTTTCTTTTGAGTTTCATTTATGTATTGATGGTGATCAGTAGTAGTTTTATGCTTAGATGATAAATTAAATTTATATCTGCTCATTTTTGGCTTAACAGAGCTCTTCACTCTTCTTTGAAAAACTTGTAGGGTGGAAAAAGCTGTTTTTAATTAATCACTTGAATTTGACAACATTAACAATTAAGCCTCAGAATTTATGCCAGGTCAAAGTTTCAGTTCCAAAAATTTGTATATCAGCTTGGGGTATATATTTGCACATTGTGCAATTGAAATTCATTTGCAATTGAAATGAATGTTAAATTTGGATTAAGGATGCAATTCTGACAATAGAGGTAGGTTTGTTTCTTAGATATCTGAATAATCTGTTAATAAAAACATTACCTGCAATTGATTATAGTATTTCTCAAAAGAGTATAAAGCAATACAGTTCATGATTTCCTTTACTCTTTTCCTAGCCAAGTAAAGAAAGAGAGAAACAATACTTACCAATAACCTGGGTGGACTAGCCTACCTTTCCAAATCATAGCCTAGATAATTTCAAAGACCATGTTGAATTTCCATGACAACAAATAAAAAGTTCAGATAGGGATAGATCCTTTCAAAAGACAGCAATAAATTTCACAAAAATACTAGGTATTTTGGTCACATATGCAATGACCATCATCAGTAGTGGGCTACTGCTAAAATAGAAACAATAATTTATTTTCAAGATAACTACATATTGCTCAATAATGTTATTTTTTTCAAAGCAAATCTTTTCATTGAAAGCAATTAACCTCTGTCCAATTGTTAGTTCACATAAAGCTAATGAACCAGAACCAGGAAGGTCAAGAGACTTGCTTCCTATTTTGCTTTGAAAAAATATGGATAAAATTCTAGTTAATTGACTTCTTGTTATCTAGGAAAGGGTTTAGGTTAGGAAAATGAAACTCAGGGATGGGTCTACAGGCTAAAGTATATCCCGGGAAGGTATTTTAAAGTACCCACCTCTACTCCTCCCTCTAGAGGGCCCTGAAATTTGCCTACATGACAGGAACCTATTGAAATTTTGACAAAACAACATTTTACCTTAATTTTCAGTTACTAGTTGCTTTTTCTCTGCCTTTAGTTCTGAAAATGCAATTCCTGTTATTTGAGTAGAATTTTGAGCCATAATAATGTATTTTTTTTTAATTTAGGAGATGTATTTGCATATCTTTAAAACCTTGTAAAATAAGATTGAGCAAAGTTATGAAGCTGAAAACAATTTTGTTGTACTTCAATTAACCAGAAGATCTATTTTGCAAGGTTTCACTTTTATAAGATACATATTTTTAAAGGTCATCAAAGGTCAGGACCCTCTAGAGGGAGAAGGAGTGGAGGTAGTTGCTTCAAAATACCTTCCCAGGACATACTTTAGTTTGTAGATTCATCCCTGAAAGTTTCATTTCCCTAACCTAAACTGCTTCTGATATAGCAAGAAGTCAATTAAATAAAATTTTACCAAAATATGGTCATTAAACAATATGTAGACTAGTTATTCTATTATATATAGAAATTATTGTTTTAGATTGACTTATTTTAGTGTTACTACTGATAATGGTCACTGCATATGTTACCAAAATATCTAGTATTTGTGGTGCAATTTATCACTATCTATTAAAGAATTAATCCCTGTTTAAACTTCCTATTTAAAACATAGCCTAGATTGTTGACTGGCAAACACAACAGGCTACAAATTTTTAAACGTCTAGCCAAGGCTTCATATCTCAATTCAAAAGTTCCTACCAAAATGTACAATCCGGAACTATCCTAGGATTTTCAGATACTCCTCTATCCTAGGAATGCAAAAATTTCTAGCAGTCTACATTCACCTCTTTGAGGTTAGAATAGCATTGAAAATTTTCATTTTTACTAGTCCCAGCAATGCTTTGGGTATTGGAAATTCAATACTGTACCTTAATAGGTAGCCCAGCGTGCAGCGTTATTTTACCAGTTGGTTCGAGTTGTAATACAAAAATATATGCAGCTTTGCCGAGACAAATTTTTAAAATCCGTGAAAAAATTACCAAAAAACATAGAATTTGTCGAATTCAGTGACCACTTTTAAAGTGAGTTCACTAAACCTTTTTGGCACAGTGTACTTTTAATCAAATCCTCATTAAAAGATTTCTTCAGATTTCCAAGCCTGGACATCTTCTGAAGGAGCCATCGAAATTCGCCAGTCTTCATTGGTCTGGAAGTAAAATTATGCTGCCATAATCAGTCCATGAAAACTGAGATTTCGATATCCCGAAGTAGCAACGGTGGAATTTTCCCAACTGCCACATTTAAAAAGGGGACTACATTTGTGGCTAACCACTGTGAGGGCCACTGAGGCGCTTTAAAGAGACTAGAAAATATTAAAGATGTTATTAAAAGGGTACAAGTCCTGCTTCAAGTCCACAGACGAGTTTAAATACCATCTCAGCCGTCATAATTGAAAGTGTGCAAATGCCATTTTTGTAACTTTTTGGGAGAGCCAATAAACCGAAAAAAACTTATTGGTTATGATTGTCTGAAGAATGGGACTCATGGAAATAAAGAGAACATCTTCTAAACCAACTTTAATACCCTTTTTATTGATAAAGATAAAATGTAAGTGGTTTGAGTGACTTTAAAATTTTTCGATTTTATGGCATATGTCTCTTTTCATTGACAAAAAAAGACAAACGCCAGATCCTCATTTTGTAAATCTATTAGATAATCCTCATCCTGTCATTCTGAAGTGCAACAAGACCGAAAAAATTTGATAATATTGTTTTCACTGTCAGTAGAGCTGCCTTCGAAAATCATTTTGATATATAATTTACCTTCGATCCTCATTCTGTTGAAGTGAAATAGACTTAATCTAGTCATAGTTTTTCCCACTAGCTTCTCTTTTGTTTCCTCAGATTCATTCCAAAATCAATTGCAAGGACCTACCTGAATGTAGCTATTTTTGTTCACTCTATTAGACTGACAATATTTGAACCTCTTTTTGGTATCCAATTTCCTATGGACCATCGTTTTCTTGATATTCTGTGATACTTAACATCTGCTGAGTCTATCTGTTCCTAGTTTCTTCTTTTTCTTTTTGTACTGCAGGATTTCAGATAAAATAAATGTTTTAATTAAAATAACATAAAAGAAAAAAATTAGGAATTCAATCATTGTCACAATTTCTTGAAAGAACTTCAAACAACGCAGAATTAAAATATAATGAACAAAAATAATTACAAAACCTCTTTAAAACACTAAAAGATTTACTTGCACAAGACACACAAAAGTGATGATATTAAAATAATGATAAAACAAGTTTACGACTTGTCGTATTCCCCAATGAAAAAATATTGTTTTGATCATTGCAAAATTCCATTTAGGCTATGTTATTTCTAATGTACAAGAAGAAACTTTTAACGAAACAGCTTATTTGGTAGTTATTTAAACATCTTCTATTTGACATTTTTAAAATAGCTGATTAGATCGGGTGACACCTTATTCCCCGGCAAGTCAAGCCAAAATTACTTTTTCTGTTAATTAGAAGAGTGAGAGAAGAGTTTTAGAATTCCTTTTTTTTTCTTTAGCTCCCTTTTGAACATTGGCGTTCTTCGGCAAATCTTTCATGTGCTCCAATTTCAGTTTCAGGAAATCAAACAGCAGTAAACTGTCGTTGAAATTGAAGTTGTCGAGTAAATTTTTTAGATTTTTTTGAAAAGTAGCTTGAACAATTATCTTCATCACGACCGAATCCTTTTCATAGCCCTGTTTAGTGGACTTCTCATTTTTCCTAATGAAAAATAAATTGTATCCAGAACCATTAAACGAGTTTTTCTCTTGCAATTTTGCAACAGGGTTACTAGATCCTTCAAATCCACAACAGCAGCCTGATTTCTTTTTTTCTTTTGAATACAGCTATAAATAGAATCAGCCGTCATTTGGATGTGACCCTTGGTAAGTTATTTCGAGCTAATTGTATTGGGTCACTAACTCTGATTAACGTTGCAAACAAGTACACTAAACTGAATCCAATTTTGTTTTGGGCCAAGGAATTGTCCGACCACAAAATAAATTCTTTAACTTCTCGTAGCTCAGAGATAGACTGTATATAACTGAGACCACACCATCAGCAGTTCTACATTATATAATTTGCGATCTCTGCCACATTTCTTCCTGATATTAAAGGAGCAAAAGTCTCATTGAAGACTACTAGAGGACTAGTAAAATACGACTCCTTGGTTTTTGGCATAATGGGTAGCAAAAGTACTTTTTGTGTATCAAAACTGCACACCATGTTTTACACCACATGAAGATAAATTGCACTTTTTTTTTCTAGTTCCTGTTGTGCTTTCTGCGCCATTTCTTATGATTTTACTATACATCATTGTCTTATTCACTTATCTGTTTATTTTTATTTTTATATTTCATGGTTTTGCAAAGTTAGAAGGTATTACTCTTTGGCCTTTTGAAACACACATTTATGATACACATCACAGTAGTATAAGAAAGACGAGAGTGTGTTTTTTCTTTGGATAAATTCTTGTAAAATCGTTGAACATGAACTGAGCACTGAGTTTTTTCAGTAAATATTTCCCATTTTTACTGTCTTTTTGACGATAATGTGACTGGTATGGTCTGAAGAACTCAATATACATTATTATAAGGTCTTTATTTAACATTTCTTTGATATTGCCTTATCTTCCCCGTCCCTCCCTGACTGGAAAAGCCAAAAGCTCATGAGCAATTTTCTCGCAGATTGTCTCAATTCGCTTCATAATTTTAAATACCAGTTTCCCAATATATATGTTTGGCAAACCCTTACTTGTAATGGTTTTGTACTGAAATTTTCAGTCGGCTTTAGAGGTAATAAAAAGTTATAACTAATTTTTTTCTTCGGTGAGATAAGAACATCCAATTTCACCCTTTTGCATAGGTTAGGCGTTCTTCGCAATTCAGAGGGCAGTATTCTCAATGAATATCCGTCGTCATTTCCATAGATAATCGGAAATATTTCCTCTTTAAGTTAGTCAAGCATTCTTTATCTATAAAAGGGTTCTTTGATTTGGCTATGACTGTACTTGCTTTTCTTCTAGCGTCCCTTTTCTTTTTTATGTTTTGCACGTATGAGCACAGGAACTGCTATAGAATATTTTCTTGCTCTTTAATAGGGCTTTTTACAACTCATCAGAATTTTTCTTGGCTACCGGTGTTTTATGTTGTTTTGTTCTGCACTTTTTCCATTCGGTTGCTTTTTCTGTTGCATTGTTTCTCACTTTCGCTACTCCCGTTTGAACTTTCCTCTACTGACAAATACCCATACAAATTAATGCTAGAATCTTTGGCAATGTTAAAATAAGCCGTTACATTTCTCCTTTTGGCAGGAACAGGTGGCAAACCATTTGGTTTCTCATCTTTGAAGTGGTTTGAATTTATGTCCTGGCATTGCCATCACTGTACACAATTCCCAGTCCGTCAATTTTTTTGTCTTTTCCATTGTTTTAGGGTTGCGTCTCAGGATTGTTGCTTCAGCACAAACTCTGAACCATGTCCAAATCAAGTAGGTAGGTAAAAACTCAAGTTCACTTAAATTTAGGGACAGAATTTCCTTTATTCCTGCATCATTATTGTTGTTTATTTCTGTGGCCATATCTTGATGATCAAGCTAGTGACTGACAAAGGAGATGTCATCAAAAGGCTCCGTTACATTGTCATGAATTCTCTAGCTGTGGGCTAAAAGCTAGGTTAGCAGTTACCTCCTATTCTCTCTCCCCCCTATATATATATATATATATATATATACATATATATATATATATATATATATATATATATATATATATATATATATATATATATATATATATATATATATATATATATATATGTATACATAAAAATTATAATAAAAAATTCGAGCCAATGGATAAGAAAATCATAATTGTAATTAATTCAATTGTAAAACCTAGACATATTGTTAGCCTACCGTCCTTTAATGATCTGACTGTTGTTTAAAAAAGCAACAACAAACGAACAAACATCAATAACATTCGATTTTATCAAAACCAAATACCAGTTGGAGTTTTTCACTATTTCAAGGCTTGATTTGTAACAGTTTAGTATTATACTTGAAAATAACAGCCACAAGAGAATTTTAGGTAAGATTTACTAATAAGTTACGGTGATATCCAGTAAAATTCTAACTTGACTAAATTGGTCCAGCGTGCTTTAGATAAGTGCCTGAACATGTATTTTTTTTTTCTTTCTGAACATACATATTTTTTTCAGGGCAAGAAAAAATTCAATTTAGCATGAAAAGTTTGCATAGGGCTAATAGATTAAAAAAAGGCGAAAAATTTAATATGTTATTTGGTGAGTGTATACGTATTTAAAGTCAGAGACGGTTGTAGTAATGAAACTTTTAACCCCATCCCCACTAGTTACGTAACTATTTTCAAAACTAACGTAAACTTCAATGATATTAGACTTCATTAAACCAAAGACCAGTAGGAGTGTTGACTATTTTCTGGTTTATTTTATAAAAATTTGCAATAATATTAATTTTTTAAAACCACAGCAATAACAAGTATTTTTTGAAATGTCTGCCTGTAAATGTCCACAATATACAGCAAATCTTTAATCTAAAGAAAAGTTCATGACATAGAGAAACATAGAAAAAACATATGTACATATGTACATAGAGAAAACAACTTATTAAAGTGTTGTCTTATTATTAAATGAAAGCAACCTCCAGGCTGGAAGAGTAAAACTGGAAAATAAAAACCATTTGAGGAGAACTTGCAGAAACATCAGATACTTGGGCCTTTCACCAGAACTTTTCCCTCTTATCTGCCTCATTAGCAGGTGATACGTCATTTCTTATTATTTATTCACGTACCTAGCTAAAGAAGAAAATACAAATTCTTACCAAAATTTTACTTTTTTGTATATACAAGTTATTCACTGGCTAAGCAATTTTCCTAGGTGGAAAGTTTTATTTCAGGTTGCGTTTTATTTTATAATTTTCAAGACTCCATGACTTTTGTTGTAAGCAGTCTAACATCAGAGGAAGAGCCATCCTAGATCTTATTTTTCTACATAATTTAAAAAAATCGAAAAAATCTTGTCTCCCCTTCTTCATTTCTGCAAACTGGTGCCACTGACACTTGCAGGTTTCATTGATGAAAGCACCTTTTTATTTGTGGCTGAATTACAATGTTTTGTTGTTTGAGCAGACATGAAAATGAACGCTAATACAACTCTTATGCAAATAACATTTCTTTTGAAGGAATCAAAGTCTGGAAGGATTTTAGTTCGTTTCCTTCAGCGAGTTTCCTTCAGGCATTTCTTTGCCCGAAAAATCAAAATGTTACACTGATTTATTTTTTATATCTAGTGTACCATTTTTTTGTACTGTTTATATTATGCATTTTTGTGTCTGTCCTTTTTAAGGCTGGAGTGACCTACGAAACATATCATACCTAAAGCTTTTTCTCCTTGAGTAACATGATTATAGTTACACAAAACTTACTAGTAAAGGGCCTAAAGCAAATAGGTAATGTGTTCAATAAAAGTTTCAGAGTGACAACTAATCTCTGAAAATCTTGTGAGAAAACGCTATAAGAGTAATACTGATTACTATCAGGTACTTGGTACTTTCAAGCAGCACATAGCAGACAGTATAGTTTTTTAACAACAGGAGTACCGTATCGAGTATCAATCGATACTTGAATACTTTTTTGAAATCACCCATCACTAGTCGGTGCTTTGACACTGATTTTCTTTGAGATATTTATAAGGCCTGTTGATCAAACAGCTCGTGCCAACGAACAGTAGCAAGGAGCAATACAGCTCAACAGTAACCACATCTTTAAGGAATGGCATTTGATATCAATAGATACATAAGAAAATTCGGCTTAATAAGCTGATTTCAAATATATAAGGCTCATTAAGCTTAGCGTTACCCATGAGAAGATAAAAGCCTGAGTAAATTTGTCTTATTTTCAAAAAAGGGGAGAAACGCCCCCTGAAAGCTAAGAAATGTAAAGGAAATTCACAATATAAATTTCAGCCTTCAGAAAATTCTATTGTAATGATTTCAAGCTTCTATCTACAAAAGTTTGGAATTTCACATTTTGTGGATCACAGAAGCGTGTTTATTAATTTTTTTTCAGAGGTTATCCTATCAAACGAATCGTCCTAAAAGATCGACAGGGAGCAAAATAAAACGGAAATAAAAAGCTCTATTGACCTTTTATAAGCGACCAAAACTGATTGGGGGCACCTAGACCCAGCGTTTTTCCCCAGCGTTATTTGAAATAAGATCAGAAATTAAATAAAAATCACAAGCTTTTCTGCTGAAAGTTAGGAGCAACACTAAAACTTAAAATGAACAGAAATTATTTTTCTCTCAATGCCTCTTTCTTTGCGCAAAAATTTATCTTGGTTCCAGATCCCTTTAATGAAAACTCCTGAAAGACAAAGGTCGTTTAATCAGATCTAGGAGCTCTTTTTAGAGTACTTATAAACTTTATAGTGAAGGGCAAGGTCCTAAGGAGGTGTCAACCCCCTACTACGCGGAATAATTAGTATACATACGGCAGGCTAGCAACAGCTGCGTATTTGAAAAGAAAACAAAGTTGGCAGTCAAATATATATTTATTCTAATTTCTATCTATTTTATATGATAAGAAAATATATTTATTAAAAAAAATCTTTGTCAAAAGCCCACATACGGCTAAATTCGGACTTCCGAGTCGACATATCACATGGTTGCACAAAAACTAGAAAAAATGACAAAAAAAAACAACAACGAAAGAGAAAAATCTTGATGTATAATCATTAACTAGTCAGTAATAAAACTGTAATAAGTCAATTAAGAAATTAAAAGATGAAAATTGGTCAAACTAAACTTAAATAAATAAACGTAAGAAAAAGAATTAAAAGGGACGTAAAAGAGGAGGGAGGGGGACAAAATGACCAAATAAATTCAAAACAGAACAAGATATATATATATATATATATATATATATATATATATATATGTATATATATATATATATATATATATATATATATATATATATATATATATATATATATATATATATATATATATATATATATATATATATATAAACCACGGTTTATTGCTGGAGCAGCTAAATGTCCAACCCGCATTGCTGTTACTGACCTCTCTTAAATTTTAAAGGAAATTATAAATAAACTTAAAACCTGTTGTTCATGTATTAAAAAATTTAAAATTTTAATCCATATTGGAGTGTTAATAATTCACTGCAGGTGATAGACTCTTTAACAATGGTTTCAGCTAAAAGAATTGAGTCTTTCGATTTTGCGACAATGTATACTAATTTATCACTTAATGCAGTGTTATATAATTTGAAAACGGTTATCAGGAAATCTTTCCTCTTATCTAGTAAGAGGTTCTTAAAAATAGACACTTATAATAAAAAAGTTATATGGAAAAACTGCTTTAAGACTACAGTTAACTCGAGATGTTACAGCTTAGATATGATTTTTGATTTATTAGAATTTGTTTTATATAATACTTATATAAGATTTAATGGTAATTTGTAAAAGAAAATCGTGGGAATTCCCATGAGGGGGAATGCCAGCCCATTTATAGCTGACTTGATTTTAAGTCAACTCGAATATAAATATATGATGGATAAAAATAATCCAGATAATTTAAAACATGTTCTGTCAAATAATAAGAGATATTTAGATGATATTTTGGTTTTAAATCGTAAGGAATTCATTGATATTTCTAAAAATATATATCCATCAGAGCTTACTCTTTAACCTAGTCATGGTCTCAGTTGCTTCCCTGAAAACTCGCTTGAGACCTTAATTGGGGCAATTATGGAGGTGCTGTCTAATAAGATGCAATGGTTCGGCTTATCATACAAATATTGAGCCAAAGCGGAATAAAAAATTTCAGCGCTTCGGCGTAGCCTCTTGGTCTTTTTATTGAGGACCTGTTTTCTAATAACCTCTCCTGTAATTGCTGTTGGGTTCTTCCGGTTTAATAACGCCCACAAGAGCCAGATATTCTGTAAAAACCACTACCCAGAATAGGGCTGGTCTTATCTTTGCCACTGTTGAAAAAGTTCTGCATTGTATTTGAATGTTTAAAGGTTACATTAAGTTTATGTTTTTTAAGGATTCTTTTCAGTTTGTTGCTCAGTTTTGGAATGTAGGGTAGAACATTGAAAAGTTTCTTCTCATCCATCAATGGGATGAAAACTGTTAGGATTTGTGGAGTTGATTGTGGAGTTAAGTTGTTAGGATTTGTTTTCTTTACAATGGTTTCAAGTAATTGTATGGAGTATCCATTGCAAAACAAAATGACTTTAATATAGTTGAATTCGGAGACTATGTGAGAATCTGAGCATATTTTTATAGCCCGGTAAACCAAAGAAATAACTACTCCTCTTTTTATGCAGGGAGAGTTGCTGGAGGAAAAATTTAAATACTTATCATTATGTGTAGGCTTTTTATAAATGGAAAATTCAAGGCTAGGAGACCTATTGAAAATTAATACATCTAGAAAAGAAAAGGAAGGGGGCAATTAATCATAAATGAAAAAAGAAAGGGGGGGGGGCTAGGATAGGACTTTGGGGTACCTCATTGTTGACAGGGAGGGGAATTTATACTATACATGAATGGTTTGGTTTGGTGATTAATAAAAGAAAGCTTTTGAAATGATACTTAAGGGACGGTGGAGTGCTTTAGGCCTGACACTTAGCCAAAGAGTTTTTTCATACTAAGGAAAGGGAATAGTTTTGGGGTAAGGGCTGCATTTAGGAAAAAAAACAGGACACTAGCCTCTTTTTTTCAGCTGGGTTATCTGATGGAAAGAAATTGATAAACTCCAAATAATTTGACAAGTGAAGAGACCTTTGGTCATGGGACTATTATTCTATACCAGTTATAACATTAATTTTCCTCAATCCTGATAGCATCTTCAGTTCAGTAAGGCTATTGGATGGGGCGGATAATTTTTGGACAAGGCACTTTATTACAGGATAATATTCATGTGTAAGAAATCTCAGAACGAGTCACTTTCATATGGTAGCCATCCAATTGGTAAGATAGAGTGCAAGGGATTTTGGAAGAGTTTCATGGTAATCTGGAAAGAAGTCAAAGTCAGAGTGTTATTGATAGGGGAGAGTGGTATGGTAAGGCAAGACGTGGCTGGGAAGGAGAAGTAGGGTAGAATGTGTCTGAAAGAGGAGGGGTCAGGATTGAATAGGCAAGTGACGGACGAATGCCAGAGCCAGTTGACAGAGTCTTAGACACATGAAGAAGAAAACATTTGAAAGGATGTTGAGTTTTGGGAATAAAATGAAAACGGGAGGGGGAGCGTTGAAGATGGCTCAAATGGAGTAAAGTAACCTTATGGGTTGGATTGACTTGACATATGTAAGTACCTAGGCTGGAAAGGTGTTTCGAGGGATGGGTTACTAGGGTATAATATTCTGCATCTGGTATGCAGATAAATACGACTGCAAGTTGAACAGACAAATTGTCGATTGGACTTCCATAAGACTGGAAATCGAATGGAACAAAAGGGTAGAAAGTAGAGCTAAAGCTATCAAATCATACTTGGTAAAACAAAAATAAACAAGAACCCGAAAGGCTACCCAAAGCATAGAAATTAAAGTTAAAATTTAATCTATCAAAAGATACTTGAAAAAAAATGATTAAAAATTAACAAGAATCTGTTAGGCGGAAACTAAAAATAAAACTATTAAGAATGTAACAAAAATAAACAAATGAACATGACTGTGTCTCATATCCTAAAAATCACTTTTCCGACCCCCAAAGCAATAGAATTAAATTGTAAGGAGACAAAATTTCAAAAGGTAAAGAGATTCATGAATCACCCATTACAACATAGAAACCAGATGGTATTTTTTGTGCAACCATTGTGATTAATTTGGGTTTGGAATTAAAGTAACAAAACTGAATAGCTAAAAGTGGTTCATTTTATTCATGATTTTTAACTAGAGGGTTTTCCAATTGGGAGAGGCGGAGTAAAGAAAATATTCAAGGTGAAAGGCTGATAAAGGCGAGTCCAAAACCGTGAAGAAGAAACTGCTTCTGCCCCTTTTTTATATTTTTCTTGATTTTGATTTTAATATTTCAATTTTAGATACCAGGCAACTTCCTCTTACCAAAACCCTGAGGATTGTAAGAAAAAGGTGACTTTGGGTAACGATAAGATCCATCATTTAGAAAGCTTCACTTACCTTGGTAGCATTATTTGTAAAGACGATACAGTGAAGATGTTAAAAGTAGAATAGCAAGGGCCCAGTTTATTTTTTTTAAGTTAAAAAAGAAATTAGAGGAATAAAAAGATAAGTCTTTAAGCCAAAATTAGGATGTTGGTAGGTATATTGATGACATTGGTCAAATATGGTTAGGAAGCAAGGGGGATCCGATCAACGATGTAAGGTTTCTTAGAATTTTTCCAGAGAAATTATCTAAGGATAATTTAATGTAAATTGTTTTGGGTACCTGAATGAATGACCGTATTTCAAATGATTGGTTCCATCCCGCTGTCTAGGGCTATAATTAGTGAAAGGTTGAAATAGCTAGAACACGTTCTACAGATGAAGGATAACGGATTACCAATGATTGTCCTCTTCGGCCAACCGTTTTGAGCAAAACGGAAAGCGGGGTGTCTTCGATTGGGTTGAATTGTTGTCGTAAGGAAATATTTAAAGCAAATCAGAACTTATTGGGAGGTTGTAAGGAAATAAGTTTTCAATAGATAGGAATGGAGGAACATTATGGATAGCTGCGTTGTCCTCGGATCACTTTGTTCTGTAATGAGTGGTTCATAATAGTAGTAGTCAAATTAAGGGGAAATTTTGGAGAATGTTCAGTGTTATCTTAAGGTAAAACAACTTTGTACATCCAGTTTAACGAAAATTTTGATATGCCTTATTTTAATAATGACTGAGAGTATTAAGTTGAAACTTTCAAGACATTTAAAAATGACTATTCTTAAATTGGTTGGAGGGCTGCCAAGCCACTCCCTTGTTCCCTTTAGCTACCCTCTCACCAAAATCATCTGATTAATATATAAAAATAGCCATCTTGCTAAAAATTATCTATAGGAATAATATGATCCTCCTCAGCTTTGGAGGAGAATGCAAAAGACAATGAAAATATAATCTGCATAGCTTACGGCTTGTTAAAAAGGGCATATCAACAATATAAAAGAAATGGCCTAGGCTATTAAGTTTAAACATACAGCATAAGATGGGGGGGGGGGGAGGTTTGAATATTGATTTAGACTTCAAGCCCCCTATCATACTTAGACGCCCCTTCTCCCGAACACTGACCAACATTTTGAAAATATGGTTTCCTTCAAAATAGGCCAAAGGTTTAGCAAGTATATATCTAGGGAAGCAATGCCCTCTCCACCTAAACCCCTAGGGCAATGATTATAAATTATAATTTCTACCCTTTTAATTGCAGGACTGATCGTTAAGAAAAGAGAAAATATGTGATTATGTTTCAGTTCAAAAAAGTTATGCATTAAGGCAAAACCTTGGAGTATAATGATGGACATGTTGAAATAAATCAAAAGATATAATCTGCATCCAGTTTCTAAAACAGACATATTTGCACTACTTCAAAAATGACTGAAGTTATTAAGTTTGAAATTTTACGAAATTAATACAAAAGTATTCAAAAATAGTGGGAGGGAAGCCAGCCCACTAATGTGACCTTTTTAGCTGCAATGACCCCAAAGACATCTGATCAGAGCTTGATTATTCCTCTTGTTTAAAAAAGTCGGAAAGTCAAATAACAATGCTTCCAGGGATTACACTCCTCCACAAATACCCAGGAGTAAATTTTGTACATTAAATAAGTTGTCCTTTGTTTATATTAATTAAAAAAAATTCCACGAAACAAGTTTAAATAAATTAAACAACTCCATTAAGCAAACATGAGCAAAAGTAAAATCAAATAATTTTCCAGCTGTAAAACTACCACAAAACAATAAATAATTCAATATATAAATATTAATTATAATATTACAATAATATTATACAATATAATAATATTATACAATTATACATATTATACATATTATATATGTTATACAATTATACAATATGTAATATACAATAATAATTAACAATAAATTCAATAAATAAATGAAACTCAAAGTGAACGGAGATTTCAACCAATATTTCAGTTAAACGCAAAACGATCAAATAAGAATATGAGCAGGGCTGATATTTCCCATGCCTTCTCAAGACCTGAACATAATTTTCAACTTTACTGAAACAAGAAACAAGTGACAGTGGATTGTCAGTTTAATTTACTTGTACTGGCATTTATTCCTTGAAGCTTTAATAACATTATATTTATGACATTAAAGAAGTGAAAATATTTAAACATGTTTTGTGTTCAGTAAAGCCTAAATTATGTTCTGGTCTTGAGAAAGCATGGGGTTGTAAGTCCTAATCATGTTAATTTTTTCTCGTTTTGAGTTTGACTTGGCTGTTTATTGTAATTTCTGTTCGTTTCAACTTTCATTTATTTATTGATAGAAATTTGAGCAAGTTTTACGCTTGGAAGATTATTTAACTTTATTTCCACTCATTTTTGGCTTAATAGAGCTCTTTACTTGTTTTTGAAAAACATATTTAATTAAAATAGTTTAGAAATTAATTTTTGTTCTTTGTTTTTTGATATGGTCTATTTTGTAAAAAAAAAATTATATCGTTTGGGCTTTTTCAATTTGAATCGAAAGTTTGGCCTGTTGTTTGTATGTTGGAGAAACTTTTAATTTTTTTTTAAATCCTGACACAAAAAGCATTTTTTGATTTTATTTTATATCTCTTCAAGTTGACCTGAAGAATTAAACTCAATATTATTATATAATAGAAGTAGTAATAGTAGTAGCTCTGAAAATTGGAATTTAATACCCCCACTAGTCCTCAATGTTTCGCTGATATAACTTATTGGTAACAATAAACACAATGCCTTTTGATCAGTTTTAAAGCAAAGTTTATTTTTGATTTATAATGGACTAATATAGAAGGAGTACTAATGGTATCAATAGTAGTAGCATGAGTAGAAGCAGTAGCATTAAGATACAAATACTTTATTTGTGGTTAGTTCAACACATCCCTCACAAAATCCCTGCCACAAGCCACATACACTTAGGCATAGTCAAAATAGAAGACAGAACACTATTATTGATGTCACTAGTAATATTGTTCATAGTAACACTGATCGTACTAGTAGAAGCAGCAATATTATCTTATTGCCTATTAGTCAATAGAACCTCCCTGGTATCAAGTCATTGTAGTTTCAAATTGTTACAAGTAGCTATTTCTATGCCATTGTTGATAAGATCTTTTGATAACCCGTTTGATAACATACTTTTTGAAATTTTCATTTCAATCCTCTTAGCCTTACAAGTTGGTCCAATAGCAATAGCAGGAAATTAAACAGTACCAGTAGTACTAAAAGTATTGTACAAATAATGCCTTTTGGTCAGATGATCTTCCCCTTGAAGCATACTCTGAAAGTTTAAACTTAATACCCATATAAACTCTTAAGATACATTATTTCGGATAATTTGCAACCATATGCAATCTTTTGATTTCTGTTTGAATTTTTCCTCCTTATTGTAAATGGAATAGTGCATTAGTAGTGGTGGTATTTGTAGTGGTATTGGTAGCGTGCAAATATTAGTTTTTTGATTATCTTCCTTAATAATTCCTGAATTTTTCAAATACATATTCTCAGTTATTCCTCAGCTACACCATTTTGACAATCCTTATACACATACCATCTTTTGATTTAGTTCAACACTCCCCTCAACCTTCTCTGAAAGGTTCACCTAGATTCCCTTCGTCTTCATGAAAAGTATAGTTCAGACAAACATACCTTTCTCAATAACATGCACAATATCAAAGGCAACGTTAAGGCCAATAGAAAAGGCAACTGAGCTTCCACGTTTTCTTATTTATCTATTTACTTATTATTTTTGTTTCCCCAGAGGTCCTTCATATGGGAAAGGTGGCCATATAAACTTTGGATGGAGCTCATTCAATTTGAAATTAGAAGTTCTACTGCTATTTTTAAGAGTTGAAATCTGTCGGAGGGTTGCAAGCCCTCCCCCCCCATGCCTTTTTTCGCAAATTGCATCCGATAAAATTTTTAACATAACTATGTTGTTAAAAACAGTTTAAAAATACGATAGCAAAAACTCCGCAGTCAGCAAAACCCCCAGGGCCCAAAGTAGGTGTTGTAAGTTATACCCTGGGAGCATATGAAGGAGGCAGTCTTACAAACTTCAGAAGTGGTTCCTGTGATCAGAAATGGAAAATTCCTTTTCACTTTTTAGGATTAAAAAAGATGGGAGGGCAACTAACTCCCCCATACTGCCCCTTTTCTTGCAACCCATCCGATACAAATTATGAGATACCCATCTTGTAAAAAATAGTTTAAAAGTCGGATAATAATTTTTCCTGGGACAAAACATCCCCCAAGAGCCCAAGGTCAAAACTTCAGGGATAACACAGGCCCCAAGAACCTAGGGTAAGTTATATAAATTTTGCGCCGAGTATAAATTTTGGAAGGGGCTTATTCAATTAAAAATCAGATACCCTTTTTAAGAGTCAAAAGTGATTAGAGTTCGACTAGCCATCCCCCCCCCCGTAACAAAGACCCTTTTTTCTCTAAATGCATCTAATCAAAATTTCGAGTAAGCCATTTCGTTTCAAATAGTTTAAAAATCAAAACAACAAAAGCTTCTACCTTTTTAAGAGTAATCAAAAGTTATCATAGGGCTTTTGCCCCCCCCCCCCCCCCACATACACCCTCTGTTTCTCAAATGGATCCGATCAAAATTTTGAGAGAGCCATTTTGTTTGAAATAGTCAAACGATCAGATGGCAAAACTTCAGGGTCAACGTAACCCTGCTAGATCCGGGGGAAAGGATCGTAACTTATGCCCGGGGGTATCTAAGGTTTTTGCGGAACAATTTGTCATATCAGTTTCGAAGGGAAGTCTTGAATTGTCTTGGAAAGAACTAATAAAATTATACTGAATATGTGATATATAATGATATTAATTGGTGAAAGCTCATCAGATAGAATTTTAAAACAGTAATTTTTGTCTATTTTCAATGTTGTAATAAACACAAAAGAAAATGTTAACGATATAATTTATTTTCAGTAAAGCACCCGGCTCAATAGTAAACGAAACTCTAAAAAACGGAGTTTTGATGCTAAGAGATATATCAAAAGAATCCGATTTTTATGCTAATTTGAAATATATAAGTTTCATCAAATTTAGTCTTTACCATCAAAAGTTACGAGCCTGAGAAAATTTGTCTTAATTTGGAAAATAGGGGGAAACACTCCCTAAAAGTCACAGAATCTTAACAAAAATCACACCATCGCATTCAGCGTATGAGAGAACCCTGAAGCAAAAACTTCAAGCTCCTATCTACCAAAATGTGGAATTTCGTATTTTTTACCAGAAGACAGATTTTTTTTTTCCCAGGGGTCATCGCATCGACTAATTGTTCCTAGAACGTCGCAAGAGGGCTCATTCTAACGGAAATGAAAAGTTCTAGTGCTCTTTTTAAGTGACCAAAAAATTTGAGGGCATCTAGGCCCCCTCCCACGCTCATTTTTCCCCAAAGTCAACAGATCTAAATTTTGAGATAGCCATTTTGTTCCGCATAGTCAAAACCATAATAAATATATCTTTGGGGATGACTTACTTCCCCACAGTCCCTGGGGGAGGGGCTACAAGTTAGCAACTTTGACCAGTGTTTACATACAGTAATGGTTATTGCGAAGTGTACAGACGTTTTCAGGGGGATTTTTTTTTGGTTTGGGGGTGGGGTTGAGGGGAGGGAGCTAAGTGGGAGGATCTTTCCTTGGAGGAATATGTCATGGGGGAAGAGAGATTCATTGAAAAGGGTGCAGAATTTTCTAGCATTGCTATAAAAGAAAACAATGAAAAAATAAACATGAAAGTTTTTTCTACTGAAAGTAAGGAGTAGCATTAAAACTTAAAACGAATAGAGATTATTACGCATATGAGGGGTTCTAAAAATACTTTAGAATAAAGAGGGAGGTATTTAGGAGGACATAAATACCTCGCTTCTTATCCAGTACAATCCAATACAATCTTACGTATTTACATCTTCCATTTGGAACTTGCAATTAGATCCACTACGCAGCTTATCATTTTTTATGTGAAAGAGAAACTAAGAAAATCTTATATTCTTCTCACCAAGGTAAAGAGCCAGTTTAATAGGAAAGTCCTTGGTTGGCTCTATAATGCGTTTTTTGCACCACATGTGTTGTGGTGCAATTCCCTTTTCTTTATAATTTCTTTAAAAAGAACAGTTCAACAAGCACCAAAAGTTTCCAAGTAATACCTTCAGACATTCATTAAGAGATATTGCCGATACATCCTTTTTGACAATCAAAATTTACATAATGTCTATCAAATTATTCCAACCCCCCTAAAATTCTCTGAAAGTAGTTGAAAATAAAAGTAGCATCAGTTGCAAGCAGTTGCGGTTACAGTCAAAAGTTGTCACAGTCGGAAGTGGTCACTGTTGCAGTTGCAACCACTCATACTTGCGGTCGCAGTAGTACTAGTCATGGTCAAGGAAGTTTCAAGTTATTAGCCTTATCTGTTCCTAATTTACTGCAGATATGCCTTTTTGATAACTCGGATACAGATAGTGTTTCATTATACCATTCCCCGAAATTTTACCTCAATACCCTTTAGCTTTTCGGATGAACCCAGTATCAAACATCCTCTCTCTCCCAGTGATCAATCTTGCATGCTGAAAATGGACAGATTTTGCAATTTTGAAATACTTACCCCGGGAGCTGTGGGACATCGTATCCCCAAAGATAAAGCTACTACACCTTTTGACTGTTTTGAATAAAATGGATCTTAATGTTTTTATCAGTCCAAAGGAGAGTATCTAATATAGCAGGGGAGGAAAAATATACTTTCTTGATATTATAAAATTTTACCTTATATCTCTTACCCTTTTAGGATACTGAAGATAAAATCGCCACCTCATATCATTAGCTGCGTAATAGCACTGCCTAAGTAAAGAGTGATAAGAGTAAAACCTAGAAGTAATCATTCGTATTTTATTTTTTTGACTAAAGCACTTCGTATAGAGGGAATTGTCATAAAGCCCTCAAAACAAGGGTTGTAAGTTATGCCCCAGGGGAATATTCAGTTTTGCAGAAAGAGTGGTTATATGAGCTTCAAAGGGGGCTTATTGGATTCGTAATCAGAAGTTCTAGTTCCCTTCTTAAGAGTAAAAGTTATCAGTGGGCAGATACACCCTCCAAACTTCGTATTTTCCTGAAATGTATCTACGAGAAATTTTGACATGGTCGTCCATTGTCGCTAAGAATTCCAAAAGGGGTCATTTAATTAAAAATTGCAAAGGTCAGTGCCCTTTTTTTATAATCACAAGAGATTGGAGAGCAATTAACCCCCCGCACCCATTATTTTCAAAAATTCATCCAGTCAAAGTTCGATAGCCATTTTGATCATCGTAGTTGATAGATCTAAATCTTATGTCTTTGAGGATGACAACCCCCTCCCCCAAAGCCCAAAGCATAAATATTTAAGTTTTTTCCCTGAAGCCATATGAGGTTGTTATAGAAAGAGTATTCTTATAAACTTCAGAAGGGGTTCACTGGGAGGTAGCCAAGTGGGAAGTAGCCAAACTCTTGTTTGTGGTGAAGAATATTCCTAACGGTAAACGGTAACGGTAACCCATCCCTCTTCCCTAACGGTAAACATAGAAGGCCTTCTGTGCATTTTGTGCTTCATTAGAACGGATAATATTATAAATATTTTACTTTGTACTTATTAGTACATTGAAAATAAAATGAAAATTGCTGTGAAATAATGCCGGGATTTACCAATAGCCCCACTAGGCTCTGTGGTTTTAACTGTCCCGGGTATTCCCCCGGTATTCCTGCATTCCTGCTTTGAATCTGGCTCTAAGCTAATCAAAATCTTCAGTTGGTGAGATAGCAGTAATTCATATAATTAAATGTCATTTATTCAGTTGAATTTTATTAGTTTTTTCCAAACCTTTTAATTTATGTTGGAATAGGGAATTTTGAAAAACTTGAAATTTTTGCCATCAAACTAGAACAGAAACTGTTTTTTTTAATTCCGAAAAAGATGTTTTTGAAGAAAAATAAAGGCCATATTGTGCTCAAGATCAGAAGATATAGAAACACACAATAACTGAAACTCATCTGAAACAATAATCTGATCAAAACTATCAGAAATTACTTCTAAAGAATAAATGAAATCCAAAAGAAACAGAAATTTGATAAACAATCATAGCAAAAACGCATACAACGGGTACAAATATAAACTAATAAATATATCTTAAAACGAGGAAAGCTTAAATTATATGTGCAAATAAAACACAAAACAAACAAAAATATTTTGCTTTGAAGTATAACTGAAACCCAAAAGAACAGACACCAAATAAACAGTCATTGCAAGCAATCATACAATAGGTGCTAATATAAGTTAATAAATAAATCTTAAAACAATTGAAACTAAAATTAAATATGCAAATCAAGCTTGTAACAAGCAAAAATCACAACAGGCAAGAGTTTGGGTTTTGCCTCCGTCTCTCAGTGTATAAGTCTAAAACCTAGTGTGTCTTTGGCTCTTTACTGAAAACGAATTATATAAACATAAACGAATGAAATAAACATAAAAATTACTTTTTTTAAATTTTGAGCTGATGAGCTTTCAGCAATTAATATAATAATAAATCAAATATTCAGTCTAATTGTATTTTTCTTTCCGAGAATGTCTAAGACAAATATGGTTCCACTACAAACTAAAGTTAGGATACTGCCCTAAAGACAACTTGGATTGTATCATCAGAGGTAATCACCAGTCCAAAGACAAGAAAGTCTGCTTTGGAAGTAGCAACTGAAAGACCAATTGCTTTAAGCCCGGAGGAAGCATCATCAACAGCGCTTTGGAGTGCCCCAAGATTGCCAGCCAAGAGAAGAATGTCATCGGCATAAGAAAAGTGATTAGCGTCGACGTATGGCTCAATTAAGTACTGTGGAATCTGTCAGGTGAAAACACTAATAGAGTTATTAAGTATTGCCATACTAAGAACATAACTTTGCTCAACACCACGGCACACACAAATGCGATTTCCAACAGTATCTTACCAACATATCCGGATTGAAGAAACTCTGATGTCACTGCCTCAGGCATGTGCAAAAATACAGACTTACTCCACTTCTAAAGAAAGTCACAATTACTTGGGAGTAAAGAATACCGTTAAAATCCTTTGAAATGTCAATGGCACAAATTTAAAGGCCACTTTTCGCCTTTTTTATGCTTTTCAAAAATCACTAGAAGAGTTGCATGGGCGTTTTGCACGCCAAGACCTTTCCGAAAACCAAATTGGTTGTCGCCATGATTTTATTTCGTGCTAATTTCATTATAGATAAGCTTCCTAAGAAGCTTACCAAACGTCAAATATACAATAATTGGTCTACGTGTGTCCACAGATTTTGGGATTTTATTTTTCTTAAAATGCCCATTAAAAATAAATGCCCAAATACTTGGACAACTAGTTACTGCTTAGGTTTTTCAATTTGCAGAGTCACTCAGATTAGGTAATATTCTATCTTGAAGCCAAACTTGATTGCGATATCAAACTCTTCTTTTGTTTTAAAGTTCAGCTGCACTATTCTAGAAATTCCATACCTTTTTTGCACTTGCAACGTTGCTATCAAGCCCCGGAATCTAGGAGACATCATAATCAGGATCTATTTTGATTATACTGGCATGTTCAGTTTTAATAGCCCCGGTACCAATTTTTAATATGGGGAGATGGTTGTAACTGCTGCAATGGCTGATTCTGCATCATATAATTAAACAACCAATCCATTTTTCCACTAACCATGTGTTTTACTTTATTTGCGCTTTACTTTCTCTGTGCAGCCAATTTTCTGCACAAATTCACGGTGAAACTTCGGGTTATGCCCGTTAATATTTGCAGGAATGTTCTTTAGCACGACAGGAACGTTGGGTGGCTGACTTGGTGAAGCTGATAACTAGACAGTTGAGATTGGTACCTGTGAGCAAGTATCTTGCTATTTCACTAAGAAATTTAGCATACAGATACACTCATTTAGGCAAGAAGCCACAATCGTAGCCACATTATTTGGAAATGACGGAGCATCCAAGGGGTCTACAATGGAAAAAAGTGGTGGTGGTTCATTGTGTTGCATTAAGCCACTAATTAATTCGTAAATATCTGATAGGAAAGACATAGCAGGGTGCGAACCTCTTCGCTTTTCAAAAATTAAATAAAAAAACAAGTTTTTTTAACTGAAAGTAAGGAGCGACATTAAAACTTAAAACGCACAGAAATTACTTCGTATATGAAAGAGGCTGCTTCCTCATCAACGCCCCGCTCTTTACGCTAAAGTTTGACTCTTTCTCTCAATTCTTCTTTTTAAAACAGTAAAAAACTTTAGCGTAAAGAGCGGGGCGTTGATGAGGAAGCAGCCTCTTTCATATACGAAGTAATTTCTGTGCGTTTTGAGTTTTAATGTCGCTCCTTACTTTCAGTTAAAAATACTTGTTTTTCTTATTTAATTTCTGAACGTTTTTGAATCAATGCATGTTTTGATTTTGGCTCTCCGCAGAGGAATAATCAAAATGAAATTTGCATATTTTTTTTTTGGCTCAATGGCTTTCTCATAATTTTGATCGAATGATTTTGAGAAAAAAAGAGCGGGGGACGATGCCTAGTTGCCCCCCGATTTTTTTGGTTAATTAAAAAGGCAACTAGAACTTTTAAATTTTTACGAATCTTTTTATTGGTAAAAGATTTACGTAACTTATAAATTAGCTTACGTAAAGAACTTTTGTATTCTCATGTTTTTATTACATATATGAGGGGATTCGCCCCATCGTCAGTACCTCGCTCTTTACACTAAAGCTTAAATTTTATCCCAATTCATTAAGAATGACCCCCTGAATCACAAAAGCCGTAGAATAAGTAGTTGAAATTACTGAAAATACTTTAGCGTAAAGAGTGAGGTATTAGAAGGAGGTGAGCCCCTCATATGGGTAACAATTTCTGTTTGTTTTAAGTTTTATTGCTGTTCCTTACTTTCAGCTGAAAAAGCTTTTTCACTTTTATTTTTTAATTGTTTTTTTTTTAAATAATGCTAGTAAATCCTGCTCTCCCTCCATGGAAATTTTCTTCTCCCATTACAAATTCTTTAAGAAAAGTTCCCCCAACATATCCCCCTCTTCTCAACCCCTCCCCCAAACCAAAAAAATCCTCCTGGAAACGCCTGTATACTTCCCAATAACCATTACTATATGTAAGCACAGGTCAAAGTTTGTAACTTGTTGCCCCTCCCACGGGGACTGTGGGGGTGTAAGTCGTCCCCAAAGACATAGTTATAAGGTTTTTCGACTACGCTGAATAAAATGGCTATCTCAGAATTTTGATCCGTTGACTTTGGGAAAATAATTAGCGTGGGAGGGGGCCTAGGTGTCCTCCAGTTTTTTCGGTCACTTAAAAAGGGCACTAGAACTTTTCATTTCCGTTAGAATGAGCCTTCTTGCAATATTCTAGGACAACTGGGTCGATAAGATCACCCCTGGGAAAAAGAAAAAAACAAAAAAACAAATAAACACGCATCCGTGATCTGCCTTCTGGCAAAAGATACAAAATTCCACATTTTTGTAGATAGGAACTGGAAACTTCTACAGTAGGGTTTTCTGATACGCTGAATCTGATGGTGTGATTTTCGTTAAGATTCTATGACTTTTAGGGGGGTTTCCCCTCTATTTTCTAAAATAACGCAAATATTCTCAGGTTCGTAACGTTTGATGGGTAAGACTAAACTGGATGAAACTGATATATTTAAAACCAGCATTAAAATGCGATTCTTTTGATGTAGCTATTGGTATCAAAATTCCATTTTTTAGAGTTTTGGTTACTATTGAGCCGGGTCGCTCCTTACTACAGTTCGTTACCACGAACTGTTTGATATCCACTTGAAAGGCATTTCTTACAAATCTCGATCGCATCCTTAATTGCACCTTTTCTAAACAAACTTTGCAGCAATTTGAATGATTAAGTATTTATCTATCGTTATATTCCGCTGCAAAAAGGTTCAACACCGAACACACAAAAAAAGAGCACAAAAATAACACACAAATATATATATATATATATATATATATATATATATATATATATATATATATATATATACATATATATATATATATATATATATATATATATATATATATATATATATATATATATATATATATATATATATATATATATATATATATATATATATATAATGAAAAGTGAAATCATGAATGTAACAGCACAAACACAAAAAAAGGAGATAGAAGGAGAAAGGGAAAACTGTTTTCCTAAATTAGTGGTTAATATAGACCAGCACTTGAATGGGGCCTTAACCCTACTCATCCATACAACCACATAGGTCAAACAGCATAGCCATACATAATCAACCATAAAGAATAATCCATGGACAGACAATCATGTCGTCAATAAGTATAAGTCGTCATCTACCAAACAATAAAAACAATAAATACAAATAATTCAGGGGCGACAACCCAACACAAGGGCTCATCAGGAGAATACACTTGTCTATAGGGTTTCGGCACTTTACATTCTCTACCCAGTCAATTGTTGTGCCTACCACAGAATATCCATGGCATCCCCGTGTCAGGTATCACCCCCAAAATACATGCCTATGAAAAAAAACCCAGCAAATGTAGAACAACCAAGTAACACCAAAACAAACTTATCCTGTTAATATATTCCTCTTTTTAGCAACAAAAGGCAACAATTGAAATATATATATATATATATATATATATATATATATATATATATATATATATATATATATATTTGTGTCTCTTGAAATATTTTCTGAATATCCATATTGTTCTGATCTTACGAATAAAAATATGAAAAAGAAAAGCTAAAAATATCAAGAAGTGACTATACATTTATTATGAGATAGTATTAACTATAACCCTTGTTAAAAAAAAAAAACAAATTCGAAAATTACATTGAAATGTTTTTCAATGAATTCAATAATTTGAAAAAAAAGGAAAAATTAGAAATTATAATAATTTTGATTTCACTTTATACTCATGGTACTGCCGTTGACAGTACTTCTTTCGGCTGGTCTTGAATACGGTTTCCCACCGAACTTGTCCCATTCTCGTTGGAATTCTATTTCAAAAATCTCTGCTCCTCGTTTTCGTGTAAGCCCGGTCTCATCTAAGCTTAAATCACACATTTGCATGTCATCACAACCTAGCAGAAAAAGAATATATGAATAACTTCAGCTTACTATGTTAGATATACCAATGTAACTTCTTTTTGTGCTAATAAGCTTTTGAGGGTGAGGGGATAAACAATTAACTTATGTGTTGTTACACAACCATTAAAGCCAAAATTTACATCAATCACAATTGTCCAAGTTATTAAAGAGAAAACGAGAAGCTACTACAATAGTTAAAGTTAACACAGAAAGCTATAAAAAATAATTTGGTGAAACAAAGCTATATAAACAAACAAATCTGTAAGACTATGTTTATCACAAAAAGTAAAAGTAAACCTAACAAAAGTGCTACGTAAAACAAAAATGAAAAAAGAGAATATGTAAAGCTATTTGAAGCATAGAATGTAAAGGTAAAGCCATCAAAATATACTTGTTAAGACAAAATGTAAAGATAAAATTAGAACCTGTAATGCTATGTGAAGCATAAAAATCAAAAAGATACATGGTAAGCCCAAAATGAATAAATGAGCTAGAATCAGTGAAGCTATATAAAACAAAGAAAGTAAAAGTAAATCTATGAAAAGATGTTTGGTGCAACAAAATCAATAAATAAACAAGAATCAGTGACGATACCTAAGAATAAAACGTAAAGGTAAAACTAAAAAAAGTTGGTAAAATAAGAATGACTAAATGAATGAGAATCTGTAAGTGGATCTAAGTATGGAAAGTATAAATAAAGCAATCAAAACATACTTCGTAAAAGAAAAAAGAATAATTGACCGAATTATTTTTACCAAAAGCTATGTAGAGCATAGAGAGTAAAACAAAGCTATCAAAACATCTTTGGTAAAACAACATTGTAAAAATGAGTTTGAACCTGCAAAGCTATGTAAAGCATAGTAACTAAAAGTAAAGCTGTGGAAAGATGCTTGGTAAAACAATAATGAAAATATAAATGAAAACTTTTAATACTCTGGAAAAGCTTCGAAAATATAAGTAAAGCTCTCAAAAGATAATTGGTAAAAAAAATGCATGACAATCTGTAAAGCTATGTAAAGCATAAGAAGTAAAAGGTAAAGCTATCAAAAGATACTTTGTAAAACAGAATGAATAAATGAATGAGAATCTCTAAAGCTATCTAAAGCGTAGGAAGTAAAGGTAAAGCTATGAAAATATACTTGGTAAAACCAAATTTCACAAATGAACGCGAATTTGTAGTGCCTTGTAAACCATAGAAAAAAACTATCAAAAGATACTTGGTAAAATAAATAAGTAAATGAACAAAAATCTTTGAAAGGTCACCTATTAGAAGAAAGTTGGTAAGACAAAAATTAATAAATGACTGAAAATCTGTAAAGCTATCCGAATAACTTTTAGTAAAATAAAAGCTATCAAAAGATACTTGGTAAAAAAAGGGAATAAATGAAAGAGAATTTCTAATGCCATAAAAATTACAGAACATAGGGGTAAAGCCTTCACAAGATAGTTGGGAAATCAGAAATGTATAAAGAACAAAAAAAGTGTAAAGCTATGTACACCATAGTAAGTAAAATAATCTATTAAAACATACTTCATAAAACAAAATGAGTAAAGGAAGCACAGTCTGTAAAATTGCACCTATTAAAAGAAACATGGCGAAACAAGAATAAGTACATGAACAAAAATCTGTAAAGCTATCTAGAGAATTGTAGGTGGGATTAAAGCTATCAAAAGTCGCTTGGTAAATAAAGAATAAATGAAAGAAAATTTAAATGCTATCTAAACTAAATGAAGTAAAAATAAAGCTATGAAAAGACACATGGTAAAAGAAAAACGAATGAATGAACGAGAATCTGTTAAACTATCTGAAGTATAGAAAGTAAAGAAAAATCAATCAAACGATACTTGGTAGGAAAAAATTGAATAAATGAACCAGAATCCGTAAGACCATATAAAGCATAGAAAGTAAAGGCAAAGCTTTCAAATGATACTGGGTAAATCACAAGTAAATTAAAAACATGAATCTGTAAAGCAATTTATAGCATAAAATATAAAATCAAAACCACCAAAACATATTTAATAACACAAAAATAAATAAATGAACAAGAATTTATAATGCATTGTAACCCATAGAAAAAAAAAACAATCAAAATATACTTTATAAAACCAAAGAGTAAATCAAAGAGAATCTGTGAAAGTGACACTATTAAAAGAAACTTCGTAAATCAAGAATAAATAAATGAATGAATATCTGTAAAGCAATGTAAATAACTGGAGGTGAAATTAAATCTATCACAATATGCTAGTAAAAAAAGATGAATAGATGATCGAGAATTTTTAATGCTATTTAAAGCATATAAATTAAAAGTAAAGCCATCAAAAATATATCGTCAAAATAAAAATGAGTAAACAAAATAGAATCTGTAAAGCAATGTGAAGTATAGGAAGTAAAGGAAAAGCTATCAAAAATACTTGGTAAAATAAAAATAGATGAATGAATAAGAATCTGAAGTACCATATAAAGCATAGAAGGTAAAAATAAAGCTTTCAAAAGATACTTAGTAAATCAAAAATGAATTGAAAACGAGAATTTCTAAGACTATTTAAAGCATTATAAGTAAAAGAAATGTGTTCAAAACATTCTTGGTAAAAAAAAAAACTGAGTAAATTAATGACAGTCTGTAAAAATGACGCTTTTAGAAGGAACTTGGCAAATGAACGAAAATCTGTAAGGCTATCCAGAAAATCGGAAGTGAAATTAAAGCTATCAAAATATAGTTAGTAAACAAAATCAATAACTGAACAAGAATAATTAAATTTTTGTAAAGCGTAGAAAGTAAAGGTAACTGGGAAGAATGAATAGATGAAAAATTTTAGAAAGCTATCTTCAGTATAGAAAGTAAAAGTAAAGCTATCATAAGACAATTGGTAAAAAAAATGAATAAATGAACGGGAATCTGCAAAGTTATGAAAAGCTTAAGAATCAAAGGTAAAACTATCAAAAGATGGTGAACAGAACAGGAAGAAAGTAACGAGAAGCTTTAAAGCTTTGAAAGCATAGAAATTAAAGGTAAAGCTATCAAAAGAAACTAGGTAAAACAAAATAAAGAAAAGAACAAGGCTGTGTAACGTTATCTAAACCTAAAGCAAAGAAAGTAATAGTAAAGCTATCAAAACATACTTAATAAAACTAAAATTAATACATGAATAAGAATTTATAATGTTATTTAAACCATAGAAAAAAAACCCATCAAATATAGTTGGTAAAACAAATGAGTAAATCCAGTAAAAAACGTGAAATTAAAGCTATTAAAAGATGCTTGGTGAATCAAGAATAAATAAATGAATTCAAATCTGTAAAGCTATAAAAATAATTCGAGGTGAAATTAAAGCTATCACAATATACTTGGTAAAAAAAATGTACAAGTAAACGAGAATTTGTAATGCTATCTAAGCCATCGAAATTAAAAGTAAAGCTATCTGAAGATTATTGGCAAAATAAAACTGAATAAACGAGCGAGAATCTCTAAAGCTATGTGAAGCATAGGAGGTAAGGGAAAAGCTATTAAAAATACTTTGTAAAAAAAAGAAGAATGAACGGGAATCAGGACTACCATCTAAAGCACAGAAAGTAAAGGTAGAGCTTTTAGAAGAGGCTTAGTAAATCAAAAATGGATTGAAAACTAAAATCTCTAAGGCTATTTAAAGCATAGTAAGTAAAAGAAAAGCCTTCAAAACCTACTTGGTAAAACAAAATGAGTAAATGAACAACATTCTTTAAAAGTAAAGCCTTTAAAAAGAACTTGGTAAAACAAGAACAAATAAATGAACAAAATATGTAAAGCTATCTAGAGAATCGGAAGTGAAATTAAAGCTATCAGAAGATAGTTGGTGAAAATATGAATAAATGAACAAGGATCAGTAAATCTATGTGAAGCATAGAAAGTAAAGGTAAAGCTATTAAAAGATACTTAGCAAAATAAAAAGGACAAAAGGAAAAATTCTGGAAAGCTATCTTAAGCATAAAAATTAAAAGTAAAGCTATCAAAAGACACATTGGTAAAATTAAAAATGAATGAATGAACAGGAGTCTGTAAAGCTATGTAAAGCGTAAACATCAAAGATAGAACTATCAAAAGACGATAAACAGAAAAGGTATAAATTAACGATAGTCTTTCAGGATTTGAAAACGTAGAAAGTAAAGGTAAAGCTATGAAAAGATACTAGGTAAAGCGAAATAAATAAATGAAAAAAACTCTGTAAGGTTATCTAAAACTAAAGCATAAAAAATAGAAGTAAAGCTATCAAAACTCACTTGATAAAACAGAAATGAATATATGAACTAGAATTTATGATCGATTGTAAACCATAGAAAAAAGGAATCATGGTAAGGAACCTGGTAAAGAAAATGAGTAAATCGAGGAGAAATATCAAAAGTATCACAAGATACTAGTTAAAGCAAAATAAATAAATGAACGAACTCTGTAAGGTTATCTAAAACTAACGAATCAAAAATAAAAGTAAAGCTATTAAAACTTACTCGATAAAACAAAAATGAATATATGAACTAGAATTTATAATGGATGGTAAACGATAGAAAACAGGAATCAAAATAAATTTGGTAAAGCAACCGAGTAAATCGAGGAGAAATATCATAAGTATCACAAGATACTAGGTAAAGCAAAATAAATAAATGAGCTAAACTCTGTAAGGTTATCTTAAACTAAAGCATAAAAAATAAAAGTAAAGCTATGAAAAATTACTTGATAAAACAGAAATGAATATATGAACTAGAATTTATAATGGATTGTAAACCATAGAAAAAGGGATCAAAATAAACTAGGTAAAGCAAATGAGTAAATCGAAGAGAAATATCAAAAGTATCACCAGATTCTAGGTAAAGCAAAAAAATAAATAAATGAACGAAACTCTGTAAGGTTATCTACACCTAAATCATACAAAGTTAAAGTAAAGCTACCAAAAAGATACTTGGTAAAACGAAAATGAATAAATGAACGAGAATCTGTAAAGCTATCTAAAGCATAAAAAGTAAAACTAAAGTTATCATTTGACGCTTGGTATGACAAAACTATATAAATGAACACGATTCTCTAGAGCTATGTAAAGCATAAGACGTAAAGGTTAAGCTATCAAAAGATACTTGGTAAAGAGAAAAGAAAAAAATTAACGAGAATCATTTTGTGGAGCTATTTAAAGCATATGCAGTAAAGATAAGGCTATCAAAAGATATCTGGTAGCAACAAAACCGAATGAACGACCGAAAATCCGTAAAGCAATGTAAAGCACAGAATATTAAGTAAAGCTATCACTTACTTTCTTTGTATAATATTTTACCCGATACCTTTATGCTGGGTAAAACAAAAATGAAGAAATGAAAGAGAGTATGTAAAAGCTGTGTAAAATAGATATCTATTTCAATAACCTCCCATCGCTAGCTCAAAAGGGCGAAATTTGCATATCAAAGTTATAAAGAGCAATACAGGCAAAAAATCGTTAAAAAAAACAGCAAAGAATAAAGCAATCACTAGCAATCAATACAGCAATCAATGAAGTGGGAAACAGAGTCAAAAAACAATATCAGAATGATGAACCATTCCTTAGTAAAAAGTATTAAACTGCAAATCGTCAACAACTTATAAAAGTAGAAACTGATAAAACTAAAAACAAAATATAAGAGAATATTAACAATAAAAGATTTAAAAGGCCAAATTTAGACAAAGGGAAAAAACGGGACAAGAAAATGCACACAAGGCTTAAGTGTCATCAGCAACAAATAATAATAAAAAACTAGTAGTTTATTTCATCTGCAATAAAGGGGACAAAGTTTAATTTTATATCTGGAGGTAAAACAACGAATGGCGGAGATTATAGGAACGGGTTCAGAATCAGTCCGTGGCAGGCTGAGTCTGGGTAGGGAGTGTCTTTTGGGGAAATGTTTCCGTGCAAGGGTTTTTTATTACCTTTTTTTTTGGCAAAAGGGACGCGCGATGTACTCCTCCTGTGCTCAAGTGTCTCCAACCAGGTCTTTTTTTTAGAAGGAGTGAGTAGGGAACCTTAGCTTCTTTGAAAACTATCAAGACTCTTTGTGTCTGGGATTGAATCAGTTTTTTTCTGATTCTTCACAGGAGATGTCAGGATGTCGAACTCAACAAGTAGCCTATATATATATGATGCAGATGGACAAAAGAAGCATAGATCTTAAAAGAATTGGAAGGGGACCCTACATTTATGTAAGAACTTAAGGTGGAGAATGGACGCGTTACCTATATGGTTAGTATCCTTAACACTTATATTTTACTTTAAATTGGAAGAAATTTGTGCCCCATATAAGTTAAAGGAAGACACAGAAATCTTTGGGGGCATAGAGTTGAGAGAATGTGGTGAAGTTTAGAGGAAAAATATTGTCATTATGGTTTTTAGAGGAATTTAGAGGGATTTTCTCTCATTTCTAAGTCTGCAGTGTTGTCTACGATATCATTGATGATGCTCATAGGGTTACTTATTGACTTTATATAGCAGTTGGGTCATCTACAAAGTTCCATCTTTCAGTAAGCTCTTTAGAAAGGAATTTAATCATAACTGGATGATAGAGAAGGGCCTAGGAAAGTATCTTGTGGATGCTTCATTGTAGATAGGGATGTGACTGGAATAATGGCTCTGATATTTGACTACATTTGATCTGCTTGATCAGAAGTAGGCAACCAATTTAACCAGGAAAGATTCAAAAAATAGTTAATTTAATGACAAGTTTCACATACGTGTTTAGCATTAAAAGGTATCACCTTGAAGACATACTATGGGGGCTAGTGATCACAACTTTCTGAACTATCACAACAAATATACCCCAGATTTCCGAGGAAATTTCCGAGGAAATAGTAGTTATGATTATAGCGCTTTATGAAGAATTGGAAAGACCGAAAATGCCACAACCAGATTTTTCAAGATTATGTCTGGTGTCCGTCAATCGTGTGTATTTTCCTCCGTGCTCTTTATAATTATAATGGATTATGCCCTGAGATTTTAATCGGGCTATTGGGTAAAAGTAAGGAGTAAAAAACTGTCCGATCTGGAATTCGCGGACGACGTTGTCCTTCTCGTAGAGTCTAAAGAACGGTTGAAGCAGCTACTTGACACTATCACCAAGAATACAGAGAATATTGGGCTAAAGATAAAAATTGACAAATCGAAGAGCATTGTGCCCCCACCAACTAGGTGTTGCTGTGGCGCAAAGCGCCACACCAAAAGCTAGTATACACATATAAAAAGAGCCTTTTTATCTGATTCCAAATATATAAGATTCTCTACGTTTAGTATTGCCCATCAAAAGCTAAGAAATTGAGAAAATTAGCCTGTGTTTCAAAAAAGGGGGAATACCCCCTAAAAAAGGAATTTTAATGAAAATCGCACATACAATTACTAAAAAAGAAATCATACATACGATTCAACAAAAAATATATTGCAGAGGTTTCAAGGTCCGGTCGGTAAAATTGTGGAATTTTGTTTTTGATTGCCAAAAGAAAGATTAGGCTATGGCTGCGCGTCCATTTGTTTTTTTTTTGTTTTTTTTTATCTCAGAGGTGATATTATTGAACCAATGGTTCTAATATATCGGGAAAGCGCTAATTCAAGAGTCCTAATAAAAAAAGGGCCCTTTAGGTGCTCAATAGATTGAACGTCACCTAACCCCCTCCTACGACTCTTTTCCCCAAGGATTTGTCCGATCAAATTTTGCAATATCCATTTACTCGGCATAGTAAAATTGTCCAAAAACTATGGCTTTTAGGGGAACATGACCACCCAAATCCCCTGGGAAAGGTCTCCAAGGTATAAAATTTGCCCAGCATTAGCGTATAGCATTTGTTCTTGGGTAGTGTCCGGATGTTTTTCGGTTGGGGGGGGGGGGGGATTTTCTGCAGGAGGATTCTCCATGGAAAGAATTTTCTGTGAGCAGGGAATTTTCTGTTGTATGAATTTTTCAGGAGAAATTCAAAACTTGTAGACCTTGCCAGAATTCCAATACAAAATTTTTGTTTGTCTTATTATCTGTTTATCACCTTAATTTTGGATGTGAGAATATTAAGGATAGTTGTTAGAGGGAAATTGTCACCAATCTGGAATCACCTGGAGAATCTTTTACTTGTGAGGGGGCTCTTCACGGAAAAATTTCTCCATGGGGGAACTTACCGCAGGAGAACTCTCCATGGAGGAGTTTTCAACTGATTAACCTTCCACTGGAAGGGGGAAATTTCAGAAAAATATGAAAATTGGAGGAATTCCCGTCGTGATTTTGAAAACCATCAGAAATTAAAGTCTTTTTCTAATAAAGATGTGCTAAGAAGGATTTTTAAGGTGGAATCATCTGGAAGTCATTTTTTCGGGTGTAATTTTCAGCAGGATTTCAATTGTATGTGTGGAATTTTTCTGGGTAGAGCGGGGTATTTTATACAAGAAGAACTTTCCATGGAAGTATTTTCCGAAAGTGAGAGAGTTTTTCACGAAGGAAAGACAGATTCTTTGATATTATTTAAGAAACGACCAGACTTTTTTTTTTATTTACATAATAAACAAAAATATAAACTATTACAGATATAAATCACTACGGTAGGGAAAAATTTAAATTTTGATAACGCGTAGCGATTAACTACATAAACATTCCTGAAGACATCCTAAACTAAAAATAATAGAAAAAACTACATAAATGTTTCTAGAAACATTTTACAATAACTAAAATATTAACGAAAGGAAAAAGAAAAAAGACAATCACCTTCTCTCAAACACCCCCAGGGTAGCAACCCTCATCCCAACACAACTTCCTCCACCTCAACCCCTTCAACACACTCCTCTCTCCAGCCCTTTAGCCCACTCCAACCCTCCCCATAAAAAACCCCACTTTCCCAACAAATATTCTTTTAATCTACGTATGTCTACCTACAGAAATTAAATTAGAAAAACTTAATAAAAAAAAATCCACATCGGTTCTATATATAAAAATATACGTGAGCTGATATGACATTACCTTTAATCAGCAATACTGGAGTCTTATCCGGATAGATCTCCATTTGTCTAGCAATCCAAGGCCCGTCAAAGTGAGCATACCACCATCCCTTCGACTGACTGCTTAGATCCTCGAAGGGGATTCGAAAGTAACGCTGTTCATTGATTATAGATGAAGATTGGGCATTTGGTCGTACAACAGACATAGAGGCTGAAAAATAAACGTATTTATTCACAGTTCAATTTGATATTTGGCACTCTAATTTTCATTGTGGTGCTTTTCGGATGTTTATCCTTGCTTCATCTTGTGTAATTAAAAAAAAAATTGTAGTCATAGCTTGGTTTCATTGGAGAATCAGATCAGTTGGAAAAAGATAGGGGGGGGGGGGAAATTACATAGTACAAGATTACGTGTTTGCAGAGGGGAGAGCGTTTGTGAGATCATCAAAATGTTGGTTTCAATCAAGAAATTTTTTCTGAGAGAGTGGATCCTTCAGAGTAATGTTTTTTATCCAGATGTCTGCACTTGTCTTTATGTATGAATTTTTTGATTTTGGGAGGAAGAATGGCAATGGATATAAGAAAATTGTGGTATAGCTGTAATTTAATCATGATTTCATCCCTCGGTAAAAAGCATAATTCTGTTGCACCAAGAAAGGAAGCTCTTTCTAATTTATGTTTTTCTCCTCAAGTATTAAAATTTTAATTTTTTTTCACTTTTTAAAATTACTTCTTGGGTGGGTTATACCAGCCATTATAAAATGTATACTCGTTTTGCGTTTTTTTTTGGTGGTGGGGGGGAGGGGGGGTTATTTTGATTATTTTGAAAAATAGACTGACTGCTAGAAATAGCTTTTACGAAGCTAAAATGAAAAAATAAGCAATCAGAAAAATTCAGGTAACAATTTTTTCCTTTTTCTATCTTTAGTTTGTAAGCGAAATATAGCATTATCGCATTCGCAGTTTCTGATTTATTTGGATTTATAGTTATTTTCTAAAATAAAGTGAACTGAAAATTAATATTCCATATAAAAATAGCAATGAAGGTTGACATTGGCTAAAATATTTAGAATTGGAAGGAATGTTACCTGCACTTTCTACAAAATTCATTAATTAATAGTTTCAGTAACAAGTTATTTTAGTTGCTTGGTATCGGACATATAAAAAAGGTAACGATTACGTGTTCTAGCCCAATCCCATCATTTCCATGTTTTACTAATAATTTACAATATTGCTAGCAAAATCTGCAAGTTTTCAATTTGTATTTTCGATTTAAGCACCTCTCCCGTCCTAAGATAAAATGCTTTGTACGTGCCCACTGCGGGTGAATAGTTTTATAATAATTGATTTTACAAAACTCTTTGGTATTTTAATGAGATTCTTTAATTTTAAGCAACAGCAATATCCTTACACTTAAGGCTTACCCTTAAGGGTATCAAGATACAACATAGGGTTCAAAGCCGATTTCTTTCCGCCCCCTACTTTGACAATTAGTATGTTGTGTTTTAACACGAATAAAAATGAAATTGGTAGCCCCTAACCGGGCATGGATCTAGAGCCTTAATATTGGAGGGGCAGCAGTGCCAAAAGGAGAAAGTGGAGCACCCTCCCCTCTATAATTTTGTTTAAAATAATTGAATTAAGGCCGGAGTTACTGTCGCCGTAACATAACTCAGGAGAGTATCAACTGGTCCACTTTGTCTCTTGCGCAGAGCATTGGTAAACTTTGTCAAAGTCAAGATTGCTACTTAACATGGATATCTGCTAGCCAATCAGAGGTGACCCCAGTTAAAAAATAGGTTACACATTCGTTGCCTGTTGCATTTGGTGAGTTGTAGTATTTTTGATTGTTCTTTGATACCATTACAGTGTAATAAGTGTGCAATACAAGATGAAATGAGAATCTAAGCGCCTGGACACCAACATGAAAGGCTCCTATAGAAATGGGACAAAAAAAAATAATTGAAAAATCCTCTCTCAAAATACAATATCTGAGAACGTACCACCTGTTTACATTACAATGGATTGAGGATGAGAGGACTATTTCTAATGTTGTTAGAAAAAGGGCTAGGAATAATACAAAGTCTAGTCAGTTAGCAGGGGAAAAAACCCAAGTTTTGCTAAGGGTGCAAACTTATACAAATCAAAGTGAAAAGCAGACGTGGCAAAGGATTGGCAAATAATTCAGAGTACATTTTGATGCAGTGGACAACAAACTCTTGAGCCTGTTTGATTTTTTGTTAAAAAAAAATTCTCTATGAGACTAGAAGAGAACTGAATCAGGTTCAGAGTATGATGTCAAGAAGAAGAGGATAAATAAGTATAGGGGGTGATAAATGGTGCTAGTATACCTGGCCCTAGCAGCAGAGAACGAATATTCCAAAGAATATTACTGCGCAGAGTACCTCGTTGAGGTACGACAAAAAGAATAGTTTGCCTTAGGGTTCCTTGTAACAGGTTTCAAGTGTGAGAAAAAAAAAGTATAACCAGATCTCATGTCAAGGGGGATTTGTAATATACTCACTTACCGATTGACATAGACTTGGCTGAAGCAACTCAGAACTGAAATTTTCAACTAATGATGCGACATATGTGTCTCAAATCTCTTTATAGTAGGATGCAAAGATATTCTTTATAAAGAAAAATATAATTTTGACCTTTGAAATAGATGACAAGATGGTATTTTCATCACAACTGTAAGCTGTTTGAGTACCACCAAATGAGGTAGACATTAGATTTTTGGAAGATGAATTGTCATCATTGTTAGGGTACTTTATATATTGTTGTATGGCTGCTAGAAAGGAGGCAAACATTTAAAGCGGTGGTAAATGAGTCTTGAATTACTTCCATCTCAATGATGGAAATAAAATAATTCCATTTGGATGTATATACTAGGCATACTTTATCTGTCTCTTAGTCTCCGGGGAGCATTGATACATTTCAGTCTTACGTTTATAATACATACCCTCGTTGACCATTTTTTTTAAGGTGATTGTTTTTTAATTGTTTGTTGATTTTTGTTTCTATTATTGACTCATTGTTTTTATTTCAGAAAATCATCGATTCTTTAGTTCTTATTTACTTTGTACCCTCTTTGAACAATTTTATTACGTTGATTGTTCTTTCATTGTTTTTTGATTGTTTATTGTTGTTTTTAATGTTGATGCATTATTTTTATTTCAGAGAATCATCGATTTTGCAGTTTATATTTCTTGTATATAGTACTCAATAGGAAAATCTAGGAAGGATTCTAAGGAAATTTTTTTGGCAGGTGCGATCACCCTCACTGCCCCTCCTCCCTGTATCCTCACTTGATTCTAGAGTTTTCTTTGAGTGTTAGAAGTAGAGTCACGAATGAAAAAGTGAGAGTTAGATGTGGAATGTTAGAAATGGAATCCTTTAAATGAAGCAAACCATTTTATTGACGAAATCTATTGTCACACAATAAAAGATACAATCTAAAAAATAAGTTTGCGATTGCTGGGTACTATATACATGTACTATAGCGTTAACAAACTGATACACTTATTCATGACCGCTGTGGCAGCCTCTATTTTTCAGAACATTTTAAGGCAGTATATTCTCTGTGACCTGTGCAGTTCATACATTCAACCGCTGCATAAAAACTGACGAGACCCTTGACCATACACCGTCTGCAACCACGAGTCCCAGCATTAGGGCTAATGATTTGCGTTAAGATTCAAACATACTTTTGTCATAAAGGTTGAGTATTTTTTTCTGATTTTACAAAAGCTTTTTACAAAACAAAACAATATTTTATTTGAAACAAAACAGTTAATTGTATTTTCATTGAAAACACGAGACACTGGACAACATAAGAGTAAGATTGGCCTTTGGGCTATCCTCTGCATTAGCAGTGACGGTCCTGTAAATTTGGTGAGGTAGAAAGCAGATATCCCTTCTTCCTTTAATGACGAAAAAGTTGAACGGCAACCTTTCAAGATACATGTGTAAATTACGACATAGGGAATGCTTTCTTACAGAAACAGCCGCCTGTTATTTAAATAACCTACATAACTCCCGTCAAATTAGCATTTCTTTGGATGTTATGTAGTAGGGTTTGTTTGTTATTTTTAAAATCCTTCAAGGTCCTCCCTCAAGTTAGGGCATGGTTTGTTAGATCACCCCAATATGTTCACGCTTTTCCACCATTTCATGTCAGCAAACAAGCGATTTTTACCACCATTTTCAACGACCAAAACCGTTAGAGAGACTGTTGAATTTCCTATGAACACAGGCTCCCTGCTATCCTTTTTTTTTCAGGAAAACAAAATTTTAGCCCACTATTCTTCTAGTGAGAACACAATAACTTTCTATTGTCTCCGGGGGTATAAAAGGGGAATTAGATCGGGACACCTCTTCAGTCTTAGATCATATTTTGCACGTACCACAACAAGGTTTTTCAAAAACGGATATTCCTCAAAGATATCAACTGGTAAGTATCTTTCTATTCCCTCCCCACAGAAAAGATGAGCATACCCAAACTCAACTTAATCTAATTCTTTATATTAGATAAATATCTATAAAAAAACCCTCTTTCCTGATATTACACGATTTTCACAATGATAGAATTAACCAAGTTTCTTACAAAATTCCTTAAATGCTGTTGAACCGCTTTCAAGCAAGTTGCTAAGAAAGAAATATGTACCTGCATGTATTAAGCCGTTAATTACACCCTTCCATAGTTTAAGGGCTTAGATTCTGCCAAATAGCTGCTCTTCTGATAATTGCGTGACACGAATTCTTACCAGACGGTAAATTTGAACACTCTGCTATTACATGTGAATTGCAAACTGGGGTATTATGGGTAAAAGATAATCCTTGATTTGAGTGCGAAATGCTCCAAAAAATGTAAATTTTCTAGGCATTAATGAAAGGGCTGGATAATATTCTTTCCTTATTGTAATATAAATAGCAAATAATTTTATTTCTGACAATATTATTGAATTATTTGAGAGCCTCCCTTCCCCCGGAAATGGACCAGATGTAACCCTGCAGTTTCTTGATTTTAAGGTATTTACCTCTAGCGTTTTCTAGTATCCAAATTCCTGAAACAATTCAACTTTAGCTACTTTTCATCGCCTCGAAAAAGGTTATTAGGTTAGGAAAATTGTGCGGGGCTTACAAACTTTTCCTAGGAAGGTATTTTGAAGCATATACCAGGATTACTTTTATCACTTTTTAACGAAACAGCTGTCAATTAATATACTCGGATCTAAGCGAAACCCTGTATTTTCAATTGATTATTTCATTTTAACCTGAATTTCAAATTCTTAACCTGGAAGATTCTTAACTCATAATTCTCAGACAGCTGAATAATGGCGAATTTCGTAAAACTTTTACTTTACTTTTCATAAGTTTCTTTCACTCAAGTGAAAAACTACTTCTAAACTAAAATACGTGCATATTAAGTTGACAATTTAAGTTGGAGAAGGAAGGTTTTTGACAATAATAAAGAAGAGGGAAAGAAAGTAGTCACCAAGGCATTTTCAGAATGTTCTTCCGTTGAATTTAAACGTACTTGTATAAAATTTTTATAACTCAAATGTTTTCTTTTACTGTATTCTAGAGAGAATAAAAGCAAAAACTTGAACCGAGGTATTTTAAAAACTTAGATCGAATATTTAATTCTACTTTTTGTTAGTTGAATTCCTTACCTTTCTTAAAAAAATTGTTTTTTGGAAAATATTTTTTTTCTTTATCGTCGTCGGGCGTGAAAAATATGGTTTTCTAGCATCGATATAGGGATATTGGGTGCGATAGAAGGTGAGTTAAAATTAAGGGTGACGTTTTGAAAATAAGATGTAGTTTTTTTTTCATGAAAAAGTAAAAATTAATTTTTTAGGACGATTTAGACCATTTCCCCCCTCCTACAAAAAGGACAAGGGAAGGAACTCTTCCACCTAGATAAGGGGGCCCAAATGAAGTCACCTCTGATTTACGCTCTTTAAGACCTTCGGTTATTGTGTATGCCGGCCGATCGAGACCGATCGAGATCTTAATATAAGTGTGACTTCTTTGATATTTATTCCCATTAGAAGACTTACCGCACTTTCAAACTTAATGTACGTTCGTGTTCAGACTAAAAAATGGATAAATAACCAGGATGTAGACTGGTCTCGTTCACCTCCTCTGAGTGAGGGGTTTCATGGCATATTTTTAGCATATGCTAAAAAAACAATTTTTTCATCCTAATAAAGGCTTTTAAGCATTTTCGCTAGTATTTAACGCTAAAAACTAATTTTTGTGTGAGATAAATTTCTCAGACTATTAGAGTATTGACGATATTACCCATCTTTAAAAAGCAACACATTCCTTTTAGTTTAATATAGGGGGTCCCCTGTCAATTTTTTTGAGGGAAAACCCCAGGGACATATGTAAAAAAAGACATTCTTGTGAGTTAAAAAAGAAGGAATAACTAGGATCTTTCTGCTTCCAGATATAGTATATTCTAGTGTTGAAAACTTAACGTTCCACTGTTTCCTCTAAAAAGGAAAATTTAAGGGCATAGCCAAATATGTTTTTATTACAATGAAAACACACCATTGGTTTTCGGTTAATACGGGAGCCTGGTCTGTTAGTTCTGAAGGGTCTGAGAATTCTTAGATTAATATTCTTCTTTCATAGAAAAAAATTAGAATTTCTTCAAGGGATTCAAGAGATTTATTAATCTTTCAAGGTGCGCCAAAAATGCCAGTATGGAACAAGGATTTGCTGACAAATTCCATTAGTCAAAAACCCCTGACAATGCGAACAACCACCAATACCACCCCCCAGTAAGTGTTTATGACTTTTTAGAACAATATAATGCCTGAAACGTAAAGTGGGCACACTCTACCCGCGTTTATATAGTAAATTCCGAAGTTAGATTCTTAAATGGTAAGATGGGGGTTATGAACCCGAAGGGTCCTGGGTGTCAATGTATGGTCTTTAAACCTATAGTTGGTAGTCTGGTCTCAATACATCTGAAGAATGAGTTTGAGACCTTTTTATGATATATTTTCTAGTTATTACACATTACTAGGGCAAAAGATTGGCAAATAATTCAGAGTACATTTTGATGCAGTGGACAACAAACTCTTGAGCCTGTTTGATTTTTTGTTAAAAAAAAATTCTCTATGAGACTAGAAGAGAACTGAATCAGGTTCAGAGTATGATGTCAAGAAGAAGAGGATAAATAAGTATAGGGGGTGATAAATGGTGCTAGAATACCTGGCCCTACCAGCAGAGAACGAATATTCCAAAGAGTATTACCGAGCAGAGTACCTCATTGAGGTACGGCAAAAAGAATAGTTTGCCTTAGGGTTCCTTGTAACAGGTTTTAAGTGTGAGAAAAAAAGTATAACCAGATCTCATGTCAAGGGGGATTTGTAATATACTCACTTACCGATTGACATAGACTTGGCTGAAGCAACTCGGAACTGAAATTTTTAACTCATGATGCGACATATGTGTCTCAAATCTCTTTATAGTAGGATGCAAAGATATTCTTCATAAAGAAAAATATAATTTTGACCTTTGAAATAGATGACAAGACGGTATTTTCATCACAACTGTAAGCTGTTTGAGTACCACCAAATGAGGTAGACATTAGATTTTTGGAAGATGAATTTTCATCATTGTTAGGGTACTTTATATATTGTTGTATGGCTGCTAGAAAGGAGGCAAACATTTAAAGCGGTGGTAAATGAGTCTTGGATTACTTTCATCTCAATGATGGAAATAAAATAATTCCATTTGGATGTATATACTAGGCATACTTTATCTGTCTCTTAGTCTCCGGGGAGCAGTGATACGTTTCAGTCTTACGTTTATAATACATACCCTCTTTGAACAATTTTTTTAAGGTGATTGTTTTTTCATTTTTTGTTGATTGTTGTTTTTATCATTGACTCATTGTTTGTATATCAGAAAATCATCGATTCTTTAGTCCTTACTTCCATTGTACCCTCTTTGAGCAATTTTATTACGTTGATTGTTCTTTCATTGTTTTTTGATTGTTTATTGTTGTTTTTAATGTTGATGCATTATTTTTATTTTAGAGAATCATCGATTTTGTAGTCTTTATTTCTTGTATATAGTACTCAATAGGAAAATCTAGGGAGGATTCTAAGGAAATTTTTTTTGGCAGGTGCGATCACCCTCACTGTCCCTTCTCTCTGTATCCTCACTTGATTCTAGAGTTTTCTTTAAGCTGTTTGAGTACCACCAAATGAGGCAGAAATTAGATTTTTGGAAGATGAATTGGCATCATTTTCAGGGTACTTCATATATTGTCCTGCGGCTGCGAGAAAGGAGGCAAATATTTAAAGCCATGGTAAAAGAGTCTTGAATTACTTCAATCTCAATTATGGAAATAAAGAAATTCCATTTGGACGTATCTACTAGGCATACTTCATCTGTCTTTCTTTTTTACCCGGGGAGCAGTGATACTTTTCAGTCTTACGTTTATAATACATACCCTCTTTGAACAATTTTATTACGTTGATTGTTCTTTCATTGTTTTTTGATTGTATTGTTGTTTTTATTGTTGATTCATTATTTTTATTTCAGTGAATCATCTATTTTTCAGTCCTTATTTCTTGTATATAGTACTCAATAGCAAAATCTAGGAAGGATTCTAAGGAAATTTGCTTAGCAGGTGCGATCGCCCTCACTGCCCCTCCTCCCTGCATCCTCACTTGATTCTAGAGTTTTGTTTGAGTGTTAAAAGTAGAGTCACGAGTGGAAAAGTGAGAGTTAAATGTGGAATGTTAGAAATGGAATCCTTTAAATGAAGCTAACCATTTTATTGACAAAATCCATTGTCACACAATAAAAGATACAATCTAAAAAATAATTTTGCGATTGTTGGGCACTATATACATGTACTATAGCGTAAACAAACTGATACACGTATTCATGACCTCTGTGGCAGCCTCTATTTTTCAGAATATTTTAAGGCAGCATATTCTCTGTGACCTGTGCAGTTCATACATTCAACCGCTGCATAAAAACTGACGAGACCCTTGACCATACACCGTCTGCAACCACGAGTCCCAGCATTAGGGCTAATGATTTGCGTTAAGATTCAAACATACTTTTGTAAAAAAGATTGAATATTTTTTTCTGATTTTACAAAAGCTTTTTACAAAACAAAACAATATTTTATTTGAAAAAAAAAAATAACAGTTAATTTTATTTTCATTGAAAACACGAGACACTGGACAAAATATGAGTAAGATAGGGCTTTGGGCTATCCTCTGCATTAGCAGTGACGGTCCTGTAAATTTGGTGAGGTAAAAAGCAGATATCCCTTATTCCTTTAATGACGAAAAAGTTGAACGGCAATCTTTCAAGATACATGTGTAAATTACGACATAGGGAATGCTTTCTTACAGAAACAGCCACCTGTTATTTAAAAAACCTACATAACTCCCGTCAAATTAGCATTTCTTTGGATGTTATGTAGTAGGGTTTGTTTGTTATTTTTAAAATCCTTCAAGGTCCTCCCTCAAGTTAGGGCATGGTTTTTTAGATCACCCCAATATGTTCACGCTTTTCCACCATTTCATGTCAGCAAACAAGCTATTTTTACCACCATTTTCAATGACCAGAACCGTTAGAGAGACTGTTGATTTTCCTATGAACACAGGCTCCCTACTATCCTTTATTTTCCAGGAAAACAAAATTTTAGCCCACTGTTCTTCTAGTGAGAAAAAAATAAGTTTCTATTGTCTCCAGGGGTATAAAAGGGGAATTAGATCGGGACATCCTTCAGTCTTAGATCATATTTTGCACGTACCACAACAAGGTTTTTTAAAAACGGATATTCCTCAAAGATATCAACTGGTAAGTCTCTTTCTATACCCTCCCCACAGAAAAAATGAGCTTACCCAAACTCAACTTAATGTAATTCTTTATATTAGATAAATATCTATAAAAAAACCCTCTTTCTTGATATTACACGATTTTCACAATGATAGAATTAGCTAAGTTTCTTACAAAATTCCTTAAATGCTGTTGAACCGCTTTCAAGCAAGTTGCTAAGAAAGAAATATGTACCTGCATGTATTAAGCCGTTAATTACACCCTTCCATAGTTTAAGGGCTTAGATTCTGCCAAATAGCTGCTCTTATGATAATTGCGTGACACGAATTCTTACCAGACGGTAAATTTGAACACTCTGATTTACATGTGAATTGCAAACTGGGGTGTTATGGGTAAAAGATAATCCTTGATTTGAGTGCGAAATGCTCCGAAAAATGTAAATTTTCTAGGCATTAATGAAAAGGCTGGATAATATTCTTTCCTTATTGTAATATAAATAGCAAATAATTTTATTTCTGACAATATTATTGAATTATTTGAGAGCCTCCCTCCCCCCGGAAATGGGCCAGATGTAACCCTGCAGTTTCTTGATTTTAAGATATTTACCTCTAGCGTTTTCTAGTATCCAAATTCCTGAAACAATTCAACTTTAGCTACTTTTCATCGCCTCGAAAAAGGTTATTAGGTTAGGAAAATTGTGCGGGGCTTACAAACTTTTCCTAGGAAGGTATTTTGAAGCATATACCAGGATTACTTTTATCACTTTTTAACGAAACATCTGTCAATTAATATACTCGGATCTAAGCGAAACCCTGTATTTTCAATTGATTATTTCATTGTAACCTGAATTTCAAATTCTTAACCTGGAAGATTCTTAACTCTTAATTCTCAGACAGCTGAATAATGGCGAATTTCCTACAACTTTTACTTTACTTTTCATAAGTTTCTTTCACTCAAGTGAAAAACTACTTCTAAACTTAAATACGTGCATATAGAGTTGACAATTTAAGTTGGAGAAGGAAGGTTTTTGACAATAATAAAGAAGAGGGAAAGAAAGTAGTCACCAAGGCATTTTTCAGAATGTTCTTCCGTTGAAATTAAACGTACTTGTATAAAATTTTTATAACTCAAATGTTTTCTTTTACTGTATTGTAGAGAGAATAAAAGCAAAAACTTGAGCCGAGGAATATAAAAAAAACTTAGGTCGATTATTTAATTCTACTTTTTGTTAGTTGAATTCCTTATGTCAAAATTATATTTTTCTTTATAAAGAATATCTATGGATCCTACTATAAAGAGATTTAAGACACATATGTCGCATCATGAGTTGAAAATTTCAGTTCTGAGTTGCTTCAGCCAAGTCTATGTCAATCGGTAAGTGAGTATATTACAAATCCCCCTTGACATGAGATCTGGTTATACTTTTTTTTTTCTCACACTTGAAGCCTGTTACAAGGAACCCTAAGGCAAACTATTCTTTTTGTCGTACCTCAACGAGGTACTCTGCGCGGTAATACTCTTTGGAATATTCGTTCTCTGCTGCTAGGGCCAGGTATACCAGGTATCGATTTAACGAAACAACTGTCAATTAATATACTCGGATCTAAGCGAAACCCTGTATTTTCAATTGATTATTTCATTGTAACCTGAATTTCAAATTCTTAACCTGGAAGATTCTTAACTCTTAATTCTCAGACAGCTAAATAATGGCAAATTTCGTATAACTTTTACTTTACTTTTCATAAGTTTCTTTCACTCAAGTGAAAAAATACTTCTAAACTAAAATACGTGCATATAGAGTTTAAAATTTAAGTTGGAGAAGGAAGGTTTTTGACAATAATAAAGAAGAGGGAAAGAAAGTAGTCACCAAGGCATTTTTAGAATGTTCTTCCGTTGAATTTAAACGTACTTGTATAAAATTTTTATAACTCAACTGTTTTCTTTTACTGTATTGTAGAGAGAATAAAAGCAAAAACTTGAACCGAGGTATTTTAAAAACTTAGGTCGATTATGTAATTCTACTTTTTGTTAGTTGAATTCCTTACCTTTCTGAACAAAATTGTTTTTTTGGAAAATATTTTTTTTCTTTATCGTCGTCGGGCGTGAAAACTATGGTTTTCTAACATCGATATAGAGATATTGGGTGCGATGGGGGGTGAGTTAAAATTAAGGGTGACGTTTTGAAAATAAGATGTAGTTTTTTTTCATGAAAAAGTAAAAATTAATTTTTTTAGGACGATTTAGACCATTTCCCCCCTCCTACAAAAAGGGCAAGGGAAGGAACTCTTCCACCTAGATAAGGTGGCCCAAATGAAGTCACCTCTGATTTACGCTCTTTAAGACCTTCGGTTATTGTGTATGCCGGCCAATCGAGACCAACGGCTGCCATGCAAGGAAATGATTGTATTCCTTTGGCTCTCAAGCCCCATTCTAGTAAGGCTGTCGGACCTTCTACACTTTCCATGGATAGCCGTGATGTGCCCCCTTCAGTATTCCACACGCAAGCTGCCGATCTTAATATAAGTGTGACTTCTTTGATATTTATTCCCATTAGAAGACTTACCGCACTTTCACACTTAATTTACGCTCGTGTTCAGACTAAAAAATGGATAAATAACTAGGATGTAGAGGGGTCTCGTTCACCTCTTCTGAGAGAGGGGTTTCATGGCATATTTTTAGCATATGCTAAAAAAAAACAATTTTTTTCATCCTAATAAAGGCTTTTAAGCATTTTCGCTAATATTTAACGCTAAAAACTAATTTTTGTGTGAGATAAATTTCTCAGACTATTAGAGTATTGACGATATTACCCATCTTAAAAAAGTAACACATTCATTTTAGTTTAATATAGGGGGTCCCCTGTCAATATTTTTGAGGGAAAACCCCTGGGACATATGTAAAAAAAGACATTCTTGTGAGTTAAAAGAGAAGGAATACCTAGGATCTTTCTGCTTCCAGATATAGTATATTCTAGTGTTGAAAACTTAACGTTCCACTGTTTCCTCTAAAAAGGAAAATTTAAGGGTATTGCCAAATATGTTTTTATTGCAATGAAAATACACCATTGGTTTTCGGTTAATACGGGACCCTGGTCTGTTAGTTCTGAAGGGTCTGAGTATCCGTAGATTAATATTCTTTTTCAGAAAAATACTTCTTTCACAGCAAAAAATTAGAATTTCTTCAAGGGATTCAAGAGATTTATTAATCTTTCAAGGTGCGCCAGAAATGCCAGTATGGATCAAGGATTTGCTGACAAATTCCATTAGTCAAAAACCCCTGACAATGCAAACAACCACCAATACCGCCCCCCAGTAAGTTTTTATGACTTTTTAGAACAATATAATGCCTGAAACGTAAAGTGGGCACACTCTACCCGCGTTTATATGGTAACTTCCGATGTTAGATTCTTAAATGGTAAGATGGGGGTTATGAACCCGAAGGATCCTGGGTGTCAATGTATGGGCTTTAAACCTATAGTTGGTAGTCTGGTCTCAACCATCTGAAGAATGAGTTTGGGACCTTTTTATGATATAATTTCTAGTTATTACATATTACTAGTGTTGTCCTTCTAGATCTGAAAACACCCACTTTTAAGTTTAAGCAAGTGTTCCACTTACAGCCTTATATAAGTGTTGCAGCCTAATCTAAATTTTTTCACTGGAAGAAATCAAGAGTGTTTCAATGAGCTAATATTCTCGTATTATTTTTCACGTATTATTTTTCACGGCTTTTAAGCATTTTCGCTAATATTTAACGCTAAAAACCAATTTTTGTGTGAGATAAATTTCTCAGACTATTAGAGTATTGACGATATTACCCATCTTTAAAAAGTAACACATTCCTTTTAGTTTAATATAGGGGGTCCCCTGTCAATATTTTTGAAGGAAAACCCCAGGGACATATGTAAAAAAAGACATTCTTGTGAGTTAAAAGAGAAGGAATAACTAGGATCTTTCTGCTTCCAGATATAGTATATTCTAGTGTTGAGAACTTAACGTTCCACTGTTTCCTCTAAAAAGGAAAATTTAAGGGTATTGCCAAATATGTTTTTATTGCAATGAAAATACACCATTGGTTTTCGGTTAATACGGGACCCTGGTCTGTTAGTTCTGAAGGGTCTGAGTATCTGTAGATTAATATTCTTTTTCAGAAAAATACTTCTTTCACAGCAAAAAATTAGAATTTCTTCAAGGGATTCAAGAGATTTATTAATCTTTCAAGGTGTGCCAGAAATGCCAGTATGGATCAAGGATTTGCTGACAAATTCCATTAGTCAAAAACCCCTGACAATGCAAACAACCACCAATACCGCCCCCCAGTAAGTTTTTATGACTTTTTAGAACAATATAATGCCTGAAACGTAAAGTGGGCACACTCTACCCGCGTTTATATGGTAACTTCCGATGTTAGATTCTTAAATGGTAAGATGGGGGTTATGAACCCGAAGGATCCTGGGTGTCAATGTATGGGCTTTAAACCTATAGTTGTTAGTCCTGTCTCAATCATCTGAAGAATGAGTTTGGGACCTTTTTATGATATAATTTCTAGTTATTACATATTACTAGTGTTGTCCTTCTAGATCTGAAAACACCCACTTTTAAGTTTAAGCAAGTGTTCCACTTACAGCCTTATATAAGTGTTGCAGCCTAATCTAAATTTTTTTACTGGAAGAAATCAAGAGTGTTTCAATGAGCTAATATTCTCGTATTATTTTTCACGTTCAAATACCAGCATTTAAGGGGCCTAAAACTTCTATGAATATATCGAGTCGTAAATGGACTTGGAACACGCTCCAGAGAATATTGAACACAAGATGGGTTTAATTTTGAGGGTGAACCCGATTAATATAGCTCCCCTTATGTTTGATTGAGATGTGTTTGTGCAGGATCTTAGCCTCCATAAGGATTGAGAATGGGTTGATCACCTATTGGCAAGAAATGTGGAGAAAATACCCGCCACAAAGAGTGATAGTTATGAGGGGGCTAGGAGAAAGTTGGAGCGGGTCACTCCCCGTTTTGGCCAATTTTAACTGGTTGATATCAATTACGTAATACTTATATTTTTGGAAATTATTTTGGAGACCCCTTCAATATTTTGTAAGTATTAGTATCCATACGGATCCAGTAGACGTAGCACAATCCTATGTCAACAAGATTCGGGCTCCTCTTAAACGACAGACTCAGGATGTTAAGTGGGGGGGGGGGCGAGACAGTTATAGATTCGCATTACCTACAAACGGAGATGTCGACACTTCACCCTGGCTGGCATAATTTTGAGGATGTATATGAATTGGGCGGGAAGAACTTTTAATAGGTTGGAAAATTATAATGAAAATGGGAGAGGGTCAATTGTTTTGTTTATAGAAAATGTAGATGTAAATGTAACAAAATTTAAAAAGGAATTTGCTCAGACATAAAAAGGCTTTCAGAATCATCTGAAAGGCGAGAAGAAGAAATGGGGTGCAAGATATAATGCTGATTTGAGAGCTTATCGAGGTGTACAACGCTTCTCTTTTTATAATGACTTTAAGTGTTTCAAGTATTCAGTCTTCTTCATGGGACATAAAACCAAGGCAAATCAAAGTGTTACTAATACATATTTTGATGATTTGGCAGTTAATGATGGTTTAGAGGGAGCAGAGTTTCTTTAAGTCAATTTTAACTGTTTAAACAGGCAATATCCTGTAACACTTATGGAGATAGTCATTTTTGTGTGGGCAAATGAGAATTTAAAGATTTGGGAATCAGTACTATTGCACGATACAGAGTATGAAGAGGGTGAACTTGAAGATAAAAAGGGAGCAATATATTGAGTAAGGGCGCCGTCCATTGAATCGTTAAACACTGGGTAAGGTTTCTTTACAATCTTGCAAGTGAGCCTGTATGTGAACCTACTACCATGGGATGTTTCTTTCCTATTGCACATATTATTCGGGTTTTAAGTTAAGGGAACAAGTACAATTTACTTCATTATTGTCCAATTTTTTTTTCAAGATTTTAAACAGAATTAAAATTAAAAAAACAATTGAAGTACTGCAAGAGCAGTATTAGTCCTTGGAGACGGTTTTGGAGACAATACCATCTTTCGGCTTAAGAATTTTTAGAATTTGCTCTTACAAAACAGCAAAGTGGAGTATGAAATCGAAGCTAGACTCATGGATTTGTGCAATCCATCAAAGTCAAACCGTATTAAAGAACACGAAGCCGTTGCTTCCTCTAATGGGCATGCCTCAAAGAGACTCGAGAAATACCATGCAATTGATAGAGGTATCTGAGACAATGGGCGGGAAAGAATTTATAGGCCGAGCTATAGTTGCACTTATTAAAACAGCTAATAAGCCAATTTCAAGGATGCGCAACATAAACTATTCAGTGACTATCACCAGAAGATAATTTGGTCATTAAAAATAAAGATATGTGTTAGGTTTGTAAGAAAAAATTTGTTGAGGGTATTGGAGAAATGTCATGCCGTGACCATAACCATTTAAGTAGTCCAATTTTATCGGAAAAGAGTAAATTTTATGACCCAGCACATAAATCCTGTAATTTAAACGTTAAACATCAATATTTTCTACCGGTTTACATGCAAAATTCCAAATATGATTTGAAAGTCACATTACCGAAAAGGCTAAGTCGTAGATGGCGTATAGATAGATGGGTCTTTTTCATATGGTCTCATACCCAAATCATCTGAAAAGTAGCTGTTCTTAGATCTCAAATGGAAAATTATTGAAAATGGTAATAAGTATTTTAATAAAATACGTTTTTTAGATTCCTATAGATTTCCCTGAGTTTTTAAGTCAACTCTATGTCACATCTATTTCTGCGCCGACAGTTTGAAGGTACTACCACACATAAATTACATTACTTCAGATACAAACAAATGTGTAAAGTACAGACTGCGTCTTGATCTTGAAAAAGCCCTATAGTTGGTGGGAAGTGGGATATTTTTTCTCCAACTCTATCCCTGACAGTCTCCAGCTCAGCAGTTTATTTTATAGTCATTTTTCTACTGATTTTATAAGTACTATTTTTTATATTTATTGTTTTTTAACATGGTTTAATTTATATATTTTATTTATATATTTATTTTTGCATAAAACAAAATCGTTGCTTTAAAAAAGTGTATAATATTATATTATTATCCTTTACCATAACTGGACGGCCCCAACCCTCAACCGATATGTCTTACATCCACACCAGCTCGGCCGCTTGCAGCGGTCACCACGGGTTCTCATGTAAAAATTACTTTTTAATCTCCATATAAATGTATATTCAAGTAATTATTTTATGTACTTTTTTATTGTTCATGTAAATATGGTCAAGTGCTCACTTCAAGTTGTTTTTCCATGTGCCTCTGTAAATATGTCCTGTAGTGCTTTTATTTGTATTAAAGAAGCCATGTAATTTATTTTTTGAGTACTTTTTCAACAGATTGAGCTTAGGAAGGTCTGTTGTATTTTGTCAGCGAGAGGAGAAATATTTATCAATTTAAAAATGGAATATGATCAGTTCTTAGCGAACCTTCAATCTCTGGCAAAACAACACTCTAAACAAAAATAAATCAAATTCGTGATAAAATATTTTTAGAAAATCTTTAAAACCTATTTTATTGCTATAGTGTATGGAAAGATTCCTATGATAAAATAAAGACTATTGCACCAGACATGAAATTCATGTGCAGACTTAACGTGTTAAATATTATTGAACCAAACTTTTGGTGGATTATTAATGATTTAGCCGAATCCATTGAAGAATCATCTCAGGAGATGTTACAGTTATTTATGGTCCGGTCTCATCATGACATAATTTTCATATCCATTGTTCTCCATAATCTCTTTCATTAGAGTAAATATGTGAGAATGCTTGTGTTGAATGATACTTACTATATCATCAATAGGGCTGTTCACAATTCAAAAGGAGAGAGAGAGAGACATCGGTATACTTAAAAACTATCGAAGCATAGCTAAATTCAATGTTTTACAAATTCTTACATTTAAACAAAAATCAGACACTATGTCTCAGCATTGAAAAATCGAAGTGAAGAAAGACAAAAATAAGTTGGCGCAACAGTTAGTTTGTACTTTACGGGGTAAAAATTTATTTTATAACGGAGTTCAACTATTGGGAGGGGTGGGTTCGGCAAATAGTAACTCTTGGCTCGTATTTGCTAGGACAGATTTTCCAAATTGCAGAATCAGGTTTTCAAGCCGGACTTTAAGTGGAGGTAAATTCAGTTTCGCGAGGGCTTAATCATAGAGTATCTCGTAGTTTCAGAGTATAATCCATTTTACTCTTTTTTGGACGGACTCTATGTCACTTAATAGGTACACCATGCGGATAGCAGATGGACCCCACACCGGGTACATGTACTCTAGCAACGGGCGAACATAATACATTTAGGCATGGAGAAGACTTTCAGTATCACACCTAAAACACCTCATTTTGGTAAGTGTCTGAAGGCTTGCATTAGCCTTGTGGACGCTAGAATTAATTTAGGCTCTGAAACTATAGTCACTATTGAAAGTTAAACCTAAGATTTTCATTTCGCTCACAAGCGCGAAAGGGACAAGAGTCATATCTAAATTTTCTTCAGAGGCTTGAAACGAATTATCTTTGACTTGAAAACGTTGACGGTAAGGTCAAGACTTGAGCATTCGATGTTTGGCTGATCAAATAACTGGTCTGAAAGCTGTTTTTTTATGATAGTGTTTTCGACAAGGTAAGCGAGCACTATGGACAAATAATCGATAAACTTGTAACGGTCGTCGTGATAACTTGGCAGGGAGTTAATAAGAGCCAAGAAAATTATTCCAGCTAATTTCGTTCCTTGTGGGGTCCCCCAAAAAGTATCTGACCATATTGAATCTGAATCGTTTTCATGCAGTGCAAAGACTTTGTGTTTTTGGCCAGTTAAGAAGTAAAGTACCAGGTCAAAGATGCTTATTTTGGCACCCATTTCCTGAATATTTATGCCTGCAGTCAGGTGGCAGACAAGGTCAAAGGCCTTTCTAAAATCCACTGCGCAAATGTCGACGAAACAGCTACCGTTTTTGAGCCATTGGAGGACGCAGTAAAACATCCGTACTAGGAGATTGTAGTGCTACACTTGGGGAGCCCACTTTAGTGGAAATTATCAATACACCCATGAATATGTTTTAGAAGAGACTTGAACATAAAGGTCTCCGTTATTTTCACCCAACAAGGTGTAAGTGAGATCGGGCGGATATTGTCGCATGTACCAGGTGAGTGCTTATTAGGGATAACTCTAATATAGGCCCGTTTCCACTGTGACAGGAAATAGCCGGGAACAACACACATGTTAATGATGATGGCCAGTGGTAATGCTATGAAAACTGCGTATTTGCGTAGCAATTTGACAAATAATTCACCAGGGTATGAATATGTATTCGGTATAATATTCCGTGATTCCGTGTAAATGTCAAACTCACTGACAATTATGTTGCACTCAGGCTCACATTTTTCAAGTATAGTGGACTTTTCATCAGCCGTAATGGGCGGATAGGTAGTGCAGATCCTGGTGGAGAATTTGCTCACTTCTTCTGCACTGATTAAAGACATATGATTATTATTGATCTTTACACTGCTGTCAGAAGCTTGGCAGGCCACTTTTTCACAGATTTGTGCCAATTTTTAGGCTCTGAAGTAAGTAATTGGTAGGGTATTGTTTCATGACTGTAGCGAGCTTCAGCTTTCTCTACCAAAGAGGCTATTTGAATTCGCAATTTCTTGCCATTGATACTATCACCCCAGGAGTAGAAGACGAGACCTTTCTTCTATAAGGGATTTAATAGCTGGTGGGATGCATTGGTTGTCGTATCCACTAACCAGAAATGATTTTGTTGTAAAGATCTCTAGGTATTTACAGTATAAGTGGCGCTGAAATCGGATACCATATTACATATGGACTCCGTGCTTATATATGGGTTACCGTGCACTTTGAGGAAGCCATATGTGCCAATGCATGGACCATATTCACAAATGGCCAAATATGTACAAGAACGCACTCTCAGATGGGATAGTTTGGGCTTTGGTAAGGACTCTCTTGATTTTCACAGAATTGTGTTGTGGTCTGACATACCAATATGCTCCCCGAAGAGTGGATGGGTATATGCACTACTTGTTTTAAACAAAAACAAGATGATAACTAACTCCTCTTGGTCTTGTTAAAGTCTCCTCCTTTATAAAAGCTTGGGTGACCAATAGTCGTTTGGAGGTTGAAAACAAGTCAGCCCGGTTTCTGGCACTTTCTGGATAATATACTAAAGCGACTATAATGCAAGAAAAACTACAGGTAAGAGATTTTGGTTTGCAGATAGCCCAGATTACTTCATGAGCTGGATCAAATAAAACCGGTAATAATTTGCAGTGGATGTCTGTCCGCATGTACATGGTAACTCCTCCACCTACCTTATGGTCGCTTCGATCGGCAAGTGTGATCAGGAAAATTTCTTAGCAGGCCGTATGACCTGACAACCTATCGAAATTCCACGTTTGTGTAAATGTAAAAACTGGGATTCTGTTTTGACTGACGATAACTTCAAGTTCTTCTATTTTGTTACATAATGACTGGCATTTTATAACAAGAAAATCCGGCATTCAAGTTTTTGAATTGAAAGTCACTGACCTTAATAGGGTGGGGGGCTGATCACTACTTGCCGAACATATTGGAGCTTAATTGAAAGTAATAAGAGATGGCATATTGGCAATTGTTTGGCAGTCTATTTAAAAAAAGAACACGTTGACGGGGTTCGGTATTCGAAGCATGACTGGTTGTTGTTAATGACGCGATAGCTTGGAGCATCCGCTGACCTCGTTTTCCGCCACACTTGCGGCATTATTTCTGCTTGTTATGGTTAGACAAGAGCTCTTGGGGCAGTAGTCTGTCATCCGCTGTACTTCTGAGCAAATTTAATGCTACGAGTTTGCCAAAAAAAGATGGCGCCAAAGTTAACTCTGATGAAAAACAGTCCAATTAAGGCTAATTTATGGTATTTCAATGGCATGCCACGCACATTAGAAAAACTTAGGAGTGTCAATAATTATATAGCAAACAGTATCCTTTCATTAGGTTACGTGAAAGAGGCACAATTAAGCTAAACTTAGATGGTCTCTGGGACTCCTGCAAAGCGTCAATCAGAGATATCCATGAAATTACTTATTACTTAAAACAAGCAAATATATCCTGGTGAGTCGAGATTTTTACTTTCGGCATACCACCAAGCTACACTTAAACCTTATGGGTACACTCTATTGGATCGGAATCAAAACGCACCCGAAGAGTTACGTGTCATGTCATGTACTAATGAATCATTTCTTTTCACGCGTAATGAATTGCTGAGTTGGCTACTGTAAATGACATAGTGAGGTGTACACGTGACTACTGCTATGTGATGTCCTCATCTGATGATCAAGAGATATGTGCAAGATTGTCTCCATATTTTTCGGACAATTTGGCTGTCATTTTGTCAATTGTCAATTATTTTCGGATTCGGCCATTGGAATATGTAAGCAGTGTGAATTTGCGGAAATGCAGCCCTTTTGTTGAAAAATAAAGAATAATATAATAAGATTATTCCTGTATTTTTATATTTTTCGAACAATTTAGCCTTTTTATTTTATTTTTTTATTATTATCTGACCATCCTACCCCTCCTCTCCCTTCGAAAGGAATTCTTGCAAACATACCTTCTGATCTTTTCCAGCGAGGTCTCGATAGATTCTGAAAATTTACTGATTGAAGGGGGTTAAGTAGTGGTGACATATCGACCACCAAAAATGTGGGTGACCCTTTTAAACATTATATTAAAAACTAAAAAGAGCAGAGAAGTAAATTTGACTAGTTCAAACCTTGAATATTTTCAACACATTTTCTTCTCAAAAATGTAAGAAGACGCAAAATATCCTCGAAATATGTTTCACTGTTTGAAACAGAACATTGCTGAAACATTAGTTGAAACAATGTTTGAAATTACTTTTTAAAAAGAAATTATTCATAGATTACTTTTGTTTAATATTTGTAAGAAATTAGTGTAAATTATTAATATTTTTAATTTAACTTTTTAATTTTATTAAGTTTAATTTTTCAAATGTTTTTTTAAGAAATTTATTTAATGCGACAGGAAAATCAGTTAATAATGAAAATGTGCCAAAACTCAAACACAATTAATGACTATTAAATATTTTATTGCCCTTGATTAAAGCTAAATAAATGTGACCGATTATATGGGTATTTTTTTGTCAAATAACTTTAGTAATCTCTTTAACAACCCATTCTTTCACAAGGAATTTTGTCACCACATAATGTAGGCCCCCCAAGCCACTCAGTTTTCCCCCAGGTAGTGATAGTGTAACGCCCTAGAGATATGAGGAACGGACCAGGGGGGACCTTGTCCCTGGGGGTCCATAATAGAAACTGGAGCACCCTCACCCGGGCCATAAACATAGATGGAGGAGTAAGAAGGCGCCTCAAATGTACACTAAACAGGGCTCAACAGCATGTCTACAAGTTACATGGGTTACAGACATTCTCCCAGTAATGGTATAATTTGTATGGTGACACAGAACACCATCGTGGGAGGATTGTCGTTGGGAGGACAACTGTGGCAGTTTGTAAGATCGAGATCTGTCGAGAAAGGGCTCTACAAAGGGCTGCCTTGACCCTTTTGGGGTACCTCCAAGACCGGGGCCTTGCATGAAGCTCCATTTCTTTTTAAGGAGTGGTGTCCCTCGAGGAAAATGTAGCCTAGTAATCGAAACAGCATTCGCAAGGGATTCTGATTAATTAATAATTTTTCTAGGCATAGTCTGTTTCGGTAGGCATTTTTGGGCTGAAAAACTTTTCCTAGCTAATTTATCTGCTATGGGTTGCATCTCCGTAGTTGCATAATTTTTGAAAGCATGAATATATAATGAGTTGGAGGTAATAGCCTTGGGACTGACTGTGCAGAATTTTGACTCTTGTTGATCGAAGAACACCGGTAATAGCTGAAAACTATGTTGTGGCCAAGATGAGCCCAGGATTGCAAAAAAGCCCTTCACTCATACTGGAGGTTTCTTACGGTGCGGTTCTAAGCTGGCTCAAGTGCTTAGCTGGAGACTTGAGAAGATATGTTGATCCCTGACCAGCATTGGTATCTTGGATCATTGCTTTTCCCGAGGCCAAAATAATTTCAATGATTTGAAGAAAATGAAAATTTGAACTTTGAATTTTACAACATTAAAAAACAACTATAGTACTGACATTTTGACTGACATATTGCGACGATTTGAACTGGACTTACTAGGAATTTCAGATTCTCATATCCCAGGGATGGGAAGCATGAAAGTATGTGATATAGAATTTGTTCACTCAGGCAGGAAGGATGGGGTACATAGATATGATGAACAAGGACACTGCTAAGTCTTGTTTAAGCTGGGAAGGTACTAATAATAGAATACTAATTACTCATTTTATTACTAAGAAATTCAAGGTATCAGTTATGGCAATTTATGCCCCTGTTGAACCAACTGACGGAGATTCTAGTCACCCAAAAGAATTTTACTTGCAGTTACAGGAGTAAATAGACAGGGTCGCATGTACAAGTATGGAGTTTTTATTAGGAGATTTTAAAGCCCAGGTGCCGCTTTTTTTGGGATGCAATATACTTACAATTCAATAGAAGTGTCAACACTGGTTTGTATCAACAACAAAGAGCTAACAATACAATGTTGTATTTAATAACCTATTCTGTGTTAACTTTTTGGTTGAAAGTCAGAGTGTAGGATATTTTAAATAGTATTTTTTCATTGTTCGATTTTCAAATTATCCCGCGAGCCATCAGTAATCAAAAACATAAGCATAAAGCTCATTAGTTATTTGTATATTTGGTATACAAACCTCCGGGTTTGGTGGAACCCTTGAAAGTTGGTTCTGGTCCGTTGCGGTGATAGCAGATTTTATTATCTGGATGTATAAATTCTAATTTAGTTTTGACTTTGTTGTGAAATTAAATAAAAAAACTAATTTTTTTAGCTGAACGTAAGGAGCGATATTAAAACTTAAAACGAACAGAAATTACTCCGTATATGAAATGGGTTGTCCCCTCCACAATCCCTCGCTCTTTACGCTAAAGCTTTTAATTGTTTTAAAAAGTAGAATTGTGGCAAAAAGTCAAACTTTAGCGTAAAGAGCGAGGGATTGTGGAGGGGACAACCCATTTCATATACGGAGTAATTTCTGTTCGTTTTAAGTTTTAATGTCGCTCCTTACTTTCAGCTAAAAAAATTAGTTTTTTTTATTTAATTTCTGAACGTTTTTGAAATAATGCATGTTTGGTTTTGGCTCTCCGCACATCAATTATTAAAATGAAATTTGCATATTAATCCCTTTTTTGGTTAAATGGCTTTCTCTTAGTTTTGATCAGATGATTTTGAGAAATAAGGGGTGAGGAAGGAGGCCTAGTTGCCCTGTAATTTTTCGGTTACTTAAAAAGGCAACTAGAACTTTTAATTTTAACGGACGTTTTTATTAGTGAAAAATATGCGTAACTTAAGAATTAGCTTACGTAACAAACTTTCATAACCTTATATTTTTATTATGTATACGAGGGGGTTTGTACCCTCGTTAATACCTTGCTCTTTACACTAAATCGTAAGTTTTGTCCCAATTCTTTAAGAATGACCCCTGAATCAGAAAGGCCGTTGAATAAATAGTTGAAATTACTAAAAATAGTTTAGCATAAAGAGCAAGGTATTTATCTCCTCCTAAATACCTCGCTCTTTATGCTAAACCATTTTTAGAACCCCTCATATGCGTAATAATCTCTGTTCGTTTTAAGTTTCAATGCTACTCCTTCCTTTCATTTGAAATAAACGTTTTCATGTTTATTTTTCATTGTTTTCTTATAGTTATGCTAGAAAATCCTGCGCCCTTTTCATTGAATTTTTCTTCCCCCAAGACAGATTCCTTCAAAGAAAGATCCTCCAACATAGCCCCCTCTCCTCCGCCCCACCACCAAATAAAATAAAATCCCCCTTACAACGTCTGTACACTTCACAATAACCATTACTATATGTAAACACTGGTCAAAGTTTGTAACTTGCAGCCCCTCACCCAGGGATTGCGGGGGAGTAAGTCATCCCCAAAGACATAGTTATTATGGTTTTCGACTATGTTGAACAAAATTGCTATCTCAAAATTTTGATACGTTGACTTTGGGAAAAAAATGAGCGTGGGAGGGGGCCTAGATGCCCTCCAAATTTTTGGTTCGCTTAAAAAGGGCACTAGAACTTTTCATTTCCGTTAGAATGAGCCCTCTTGTGACATTCTAGGACCACTTGGTCAATACGATGACCCCTGGGAAAAAAAAAAAAAAAAAAAACAAATAAACACGCACCTGTGATTTGTCTTCTGGCAAAAAATACAAAATTCCACATTTTTGTAGATAGGAGCTTGAAACTTCTACAGTAGGATTCTCTGATACGCTGAATCTGATGGTGTCATTTTTGTTCAGATCCTACGACTTTTAGGGGGTGTTTCCCCCTATTTTCATAAATAAGGCAAATTTTCTCAGGCTCGTAACTTTTGATGGGTAGGACTAAACTTGATGAAACTTATATATTTAAAATCAGCATTAAAATGTGATTCCTTTGATGTAGCTATTGATATCAAAATTCAATTCTTTAGAGTTTTGGTTACTCTTGAGCCGGGTCACTCCTTACTACAGTTCGTTACCACGAACTGTTTGACCAAAACAAGCTAAATAATCTATACAAATATTATTGGAAACAGTAGAGAAAAAATATCAATAGTTACAAATCAATAATCTGGTTGCCACAAAATCCATGTAAATTGAAAAGTTTAACCTCCTTCGCCTCTTGACTTTCTGCCTAAACTACGGATATTAGTCTTATTTCAGCTGTAAGCAGACTTTAGCTTTTAGTAGACTTTAGCTCTAAGAAGACTTTAAGTTAATGTAGACTTTTACGGCTTACCTCAACTGCTGATAATAGTCAAATTTCAGTTGTAAGTTTCAATGTGTGCTTGAATACATAAAATACTTATGTTTAGTCCCCATTTTTTTTAACTAAAAAATGCTCATAATTTTAAATAGCATTAGAATCTCCACTTAGTTTTTTGTTTCTTATAGTTTTTGACAAAAATCTATAAATTTTTTTCTCAAGGGGCTTAAGTTAATAAGCCTCACTTTCAAAGCATAATATGGGCTTACCCGCCTTATCAGCAGCATCTAGAATCGATTTTGGTGCACTTTTCTTTTCCTCTTTTACATCTCTCTTGGAATTTTTTCCTTTCCAAACATGGTAGACCTTGAGGCGACGATGGAATTCTTTCTTACAAGCCTATAACAGATATGTTATTTTAGTGACCCTTACATAATTTCTGATTCGATATGATATAAAACAGTAAAACACGAAGCATTTGATGAATCTTCACGATTACACGATATAGGATGGCTAAAGATGTTTCCATACCAAAGTTAGAAGGTTGTTTGTTCGAAAAATGTCTTTACAGGAAATTAGTCTTATTTTTTAAGGCTGAACAATATAGTTTACAGAGAGCAAAAAATAAATAGGGAAAGATTTTTACACCGAATCACTCCAAACTACTCACTTTCTCGACCTGGAATTTCCAGGTTCGGTATATATTGAATATATATTTGAATATATATTGAATCGTTGTATATTGAATATATATTGAATCGTTGTATATTGAATATATATTGAATCGTTGTATATTGAATATATATTGATCGGTATATATTGAATATATAAATATATAAATATATATATATATATATATATATCAACTTTGAAAGGTATATTATGGTTGAATAGCTTTCAAATACAACTAATGTTATATGTTTTTGAGACTTTGACAAACTGGCTCCTCTCCCCAAAGAAAATTCTTCTAAATTTGCAATTGTTTTATTATCTATATTTTTAATATAGACATACTCTCGTTTCCTAGTATAATAGAAAAGTCTGGCCAATGAGGAAAAATTGCCATTTCTAGCTCATTCCGGAATGGTTACTCTCATCAAGATTAATTTTAATATAAAAAATCTTGTTTCCAAAACTAATGTTTAGGAATTTCAAAAAATAGTCGACAACCCTTTTTGAAAAAGGAATCAGACCGAAACAAATGCCAGCATTTATATTTTTAATACATACATACTTCAAATCCTCTCTTCTCGTAGCACAATGGAAAAACCGATTCCGGAATGGCTATTTTCATTAGTTTTGATGGAATGTTTTTTTTTGAAAACTAATTTTCAACAATTAAAAAATAGCCGAAAACCCCTTAAGAAATGGCGTCGGATTGAATCCAATAGCATACGATTGAAATTAATTTTATATTTAGGACAATCTCCTATTTTAGCAACTCCACTGCCTGATTTTTTGTTTTGTCCCTTAGAAGTATGTGTACTTAAACTTAGTCTACAATAATTTAAATAGGACGGAGAAATCAGTGAAATAATAAGAAAAAAAAACATTTACATTAACCTATCATTTAAAAATTATTTATTTAAGGAGTTATCGTTACCACGAACTGTTTGATCATACAATAGATTTTTCTATATACAAAAGGAACAATTTGAAAAGTCACTTGCTTCCTTCTAAACCTACTTTATCAATGCTGAAAACAAAAATTTCACAATAAATCACTCACAAAAAGCCTACAGCTTTTTCTTAGCTAGAAATAGTAAAGAATCATCTCAAGGAAAACAGGGAATAGAGTCACACAAATATGGCCTCCTACAATACATAATCCTCTTGTATATGAAGAGGTTGTTTGTTTTTTGGTGAAAATATGGATTTCATTTTAAATAGTTTCCTTTGTTAATTGCAAAAGGCAATAGAAATTTCAATTTGCTTAAAATGAGCCCTTAAACAACACTTTATAAACTCTAGTGCCCTGCCAGCAGTGCAAAAAAGGAACGTAAAGAGGAAAAATCAGTGGTACCCTTACAGAAAGTAATTTTTCTTGGTGTTCAAGCCAGGGGACTGTCAGTATTCTGTATATTTTTGGCCATGGTAATTCTAATAATTTACTTTTTGTATGGATCAGATGCGGTTTTTCGGGATTCTCAGGTTGTTATGATAATAGTTACAATTCTTGAATAAGCCAAAAATGCCAATTTTTCTCATTCAATAGTTTTTGGAACGTGTTTTTAGTTTTTTTATTACTCTTGGCTGTAGTTCGTCATTTACATGGTGGTACCTACCGATGTGACAATGACAGATTTCCAAAATTTAATTGCAAATTTTAGTGAGAAAAATTAACAGCCATATTCTTTAAATATCTAGTCAACTGAGGAATTTATTTCTTAAAATCAGTCCATTGCTGATTGGCAATACTGAAAAATTCATTTTTGTCGAAAGAAATATCTACAAATTTTGTTTTATAAGTATACTTTCGGTATAAGTACCTAAGCCCTCGTATATAATTGTTTTGCAATTTTATTATTCATCTTGTTCAAATGGTTTTATGACTTCCCATAATTTGCCTATATTTTGTTATACTTTATTTAGTCTCTTCATTTTTAATATTGTTTTGCTGTTGTGACTCACTATTTTTATGTATGACTCAATAACTTTAAAACAAGACCATTAGAGGCAGAGGCGTCACTAGCAAATACTTTTTTGAACGGGAAAATGAATGTTAACGACTGTTTTTTTTAACAGGGTGATATTACTATTAAAATTAATTCATTTTTGTTCATTACCGAATGAAGCTGATCTTCTTTTGTTTACTTTGCATCATATGTCTTAAATCAGCCCATTTACACCCTAAAATTTACCGAATGAAATGGTGGCACTAAGTGCCATTGTTTTACTTAACAAAATTTTTGCGTCAACTGGCAGAAAACGTTGGGGAGGGGTACTTCCCTTACATATCACCTGTTACTAGACCAGAGACTAAGTAACTATATTACCTCGAGGAGAGCAATGTCACAGGAATTGTTGATAGTGTCTCTTAATTCTGAGTACTTCCAAGAGCTGAGATCATGTTTCTTGTTTTCTGCCTGCATTTGTTGGGTCATTATCATCTCCGACCTGGAAAATGAGGCTAGAGTAATTATTGTTTAATTATTAGCAGTATTTCAATTAGTTTGTGTTGTCAACTATGTCTTAAGCTCTTACAAAACAATTTTCTTTGTAGTTCTATTTATTAATTGAGTTGAATTCTCTTGTTTTAAATAAATTTATCGTAAAATATCTAAAAATAGACGACGATTTTTAAATCAAAACCAGATGAAAATATGGAAATTTTCACTTCAACTTTTTGGTGCACGAAACACAATAAAAAAATACCAAATTTGTGCTTCAAAATTTGTTGTTCAAAATAAGATGAAAATATGTAAATGCGTCGTTTAAAATGCATTAATCCTTAAGAGACAAATAAAAATACGTAAAAGTGATCTTCCAAATTTGTTGTTGCTCTAAACAGTAAGACAATATACAAATATACACTTCAATATATATTGTTGTTCAAAAATGATGAAAATATGCAAATTTGCACTTCAAAATATATTGTTGTTCAAAAATAGACAAAAATATGCAAATATTTACTTCAAAATATTTTTTTCTTCAAAAATGGATGAAAACATGCAAAAATGTATTTCAAAATATATTGTTGTTCAAAAATGAATGAAAATATGCAAATTTGTGCTTAAAACTGCAGTTTTCATTGAAATAAAATGAAAATATGGAAATTTGCAATTCAAATCATTTTTTTGCACAAAACACAACAATAAAAAAAAAATCAAAATAGACTCTTCAATTTTTTTGGCTCAAAACAAAAGACAAATATGCAAATTGTGCTTAAAAATGTATTGTTGTTCGAAAATTGATGAAAATATATGAAATATTGCTCCAAACTGGAGTTTTCCTTGAAATAGGATAAATATATGCAAATTGGTAATTCAAATTGAATTATTGCATGAAAATAAAAATGCAAAACATTTTGTTCAAAATTTGTTGTTGCAAACAAAAGGAAAATATGTCATTGTGTGCTTCAAAATGTATTTTTGTTCGAAAATTAATGAAAACATGCATATTTGTACTTCAACCTCTGGTTTTCCTTGGAATAAGATAAAAACATGCAAATTTGTGATTCAAATTATTTTGTTGCGCAGTTGAACAGTCAGCTGTGCAATGCTGGGTAGGGGGCGAATTATCTGATATTTCTGGTGTTTTCCCCCCAGAATTTTCAGGTTCTTATCATAGAGCTGGGTCTATTATGGCTGAGCCTTTGGAGTCCCACCATTAATCTTCATTCCTACCCAGTGATACAAGTGCTCGAACCTCAACAAGTGGCTTAAGTTCGTAATAATCCTAGGGGGAGGCGAAATCAGAGTCTATTTTGCAAATGAATTAGAATAACTGTGAAAACTGAAAACTGAGCCATGTAGTACCCTAAACGTAAGGATATAGTCGAGAAAACTGACAAATGTATTGGAATTTCTGAATAATGATGGCTTAGCTTAGTTTTCACAAGATTTTTGAAGATTTAAACTTTTGTTGGGGGTGGGGGGATAAACTGAAGCCTGGGTAGGGTAGTTGCCTCCTTACCCCATAAAAATTACAACTCTAGCCCTGATCTCAAAACTCAAGCTTTGGATTAAACTCAAGAGTAAAGACTTTGGAGGTGCTCATTGGAATGAAGCTTTAAGGTAATTAGTTTTAAAGCAGCGAGTTTTTGTTATGGAAGTAAAAGAGAGAAGTTTAAACATTAAAGAAGAAAAAATTATAGCTGTGCTGATCATGCAGCATACATATATATATATATATATATATATATATATATATATATATATATATATATATATATATATATATATATATATATATATATATATATATGCTAAACTAACTCTACAAGACCTGCTTGCTACATGTATATCCCTACATTTGTAGAATTAATAGTTAAAAAACCAACGAAAGAAACAGGTCGCTCTCAAAGAAAACGGAAAAGTTTATAAATAATGTGCGTAAAATGACTTGCCCTTTAAAAAGAAAAAAGAAAAAAGGAGCTCTAAAAACTTCAGCAAAGTTCAATTTTTTATATTTCATAGATATAGGGAAATATCACGTGCCAGTTTTTTTTTAGATAGTTTTGCATATCTCTTGCGCAATCTGCGACGATATAATCCTTAAAACAATTTCACTCTTTGCTTACGCGAGAAAAGCTCAGATCATGAAAAGTTTTAAGTTTTATTTTTATTTTTATTTTTTTAATACAAGCATCACCCAACGACAAGATGAAAATTAACCTAACTCACGATGAAATTGAAGAGATCAACATAAATTATTGTTGAGTAATAAATTAGATATTGGCTTTATTTCCTATCTCCTTTAAACTTTCGCACGAGTTGTTCAATATACGTATTCAACAATGGAGATTTTAATAATATCCTTTTTCTTGGTTCCCATCCCTTACACTCCAGAAATGGCAATCAACATATGCCATTTTTGGTGTCATATATTTTGATATGAAGTCATCATGAAAAATTTGTGAAAAACATGTAAATATGAATATGAGTATTACCTTTCCAATGAAACATTAAACATCTCTCTATGATGGTTTAGTAGCCTGCTAATCATGGCAAATAAAAGTGAAAAAAGGAGGTAGATCACCACTGCCCATGCAAAAAATTTTGGTTTAAGATGAGGATCTCAAAATATTTGATTTAGGGTCTTACATCATAATAAATTAATTGGCTAACTTATTGGTTACATTTAACCAGCATTTGACTCTCTTAAGGAGAAAATTGATATTTGGTGGACATAATGGCAAACATTCAAAATTTGAAGTGGCCTAATCTCAAATTGTTACTTAATGTGAGAACTAAATTTTGTAGTTCTTCTTAAATATGAGCTTTCCCAATATTCCATGACTAGTGTTTCGATACTATCACCCGAGAAGGAAAAACAAAAAATACCAGTGCGATCCTGGCAAAAAAAGAATTTTCCTTTTTGTTCAAGGGGAGAGAGTGTAATTCACCACAGAAAAAATATTGAAAATTGCAAAGTTTTGAAAATTGTGGTATGAAAATTATGACAAGTCACCATTTCTCATGCAAAAATAAAAATAGTTTAGGGATAATGATAATGTGCTGCCATAGATAATGTGCTGCTTATACCCTTGTCTTGAGTCCTTGGAAAGAACGGGGTTGACAAACGAATAATAACTGAAACTTTTAACAATAAAAAAATGGATGCCTCAAAACTTTGTTTTGATGCTTATTTTGGAAATTATGGGGGTGGTAGGAGGGTTGTAAGCTCTTAAATCACTTTTAATTCTTAAAAAGGGCACTATAATTTCCAATTTCAAATAAACTGAGCCCTATATAAAGCTTATTTGACCAGTCATTCAATGGAAACTTTTTATTCCTCCAGGTATAACTTGTACACCTTTCCAAAGAACTATCGGGAGGGAAGGGGGGTATATCAGCCCTCGGGGCATTGTTATATGTTCTATGGACTATTTTGAAAAGCAAATTGCAATCACAATTGCAAGCAAATGCGTTTGGTGAAAAGAGGGGTTGTCAGTAAAAGGTAAGTTGTTGCCCTCCGTGATTTTTACTCTTAAAATTTGAACTACCAATTTTCAACTGAGTGAGCCTTCTCTAAAGTTTAATATGGTGAGAATATGCTTAACTGAGATAAGGTTACACGAAAAGATTTAGAGGAAAATGAAAAAGTATTTGTGATACTTTGGTTTTAAAAGATTTATTTTGTAAGAAACAATTAGCGACAGCACTAAAAGCATTGGAAAATAATAAGGCTCCAGGTGCTGATAGTGTGGTAAAGAGTTTTTTAAATATGGTGGCTATGAAGATAGAGATAAGTTATTGAAGAGTATGAATGTGGTTTTGAAAAAGGGGAAGGGGCTAGCCATTTTAGGAAAACCTTAATCAAACAAAGGTATTAGATGGGTGATAAGAGTGAGTGTGGTAATTATCAAGGCATTACTCTGGTCTCTATATGTAGCAAATTACTTAGTAATACGATACTTTCTAGACTGAGAGATGCTGTAGACAAAGTTTTAAGAGAAGAACAATGTGGTTTTAGAAAATGTAGAGGACGTATCGTTCAGATTGTCAATCTTAAGTTAATAATTGAGAGGTATCTGAGTTATCAAACACATTTTGTGCTCAGTTTTATAGATTATGAGCAAGCAATCAATTATGTTGACAAAAGAGCCTTAGCAAAAGTTTTATCCTTATATGGTATACGAAACACATGCATTAAAATAATTAGTGCTGTGTACAAGAAAACGCATCTGTGGTTAAAGTAGGAAATGGGGCTAGTAGTCAGTTTTGTAAAGATTCATTATAGATTAAAGTATAACAGATCAAAATAGGGATGAAACCTTTTAATTGAAAGTAAACAGAAATAAAATTTCTAACTGGATATTTCGAACACATATACAGTGTTCATCATCAGCAGTAAAACCCTGATGATGATGATGCTGATGAACACTGCATATATGTCCGGAATATCCAGTTAAAATTTTTAGATCTGTTCACTGTCGATTAAAAGGTTTCATCCCTATTTTGAACCGTTATACTTGCGTCATGTAAAGGCAGTGTGGTCGTCGAAGTTATCTACATCGTTATAGATTATGAGCAAGAGTTCCATTCTGTTGGTAGATGAGCTTTAGCAAATTTTATCAGTGTTTGGTACCCAGACAAATATATTAAAATGATCAGTGCTATGTACAAGACTAAAATTGCTGCAGTTAAAGTAGGAAATGAGGTCAGCAACTGGTTTCGTTTGAAATAAGAAATTAAGCGAGGATGTGTTTTATCATCCTTTATATGGATCGTTTGGATGGATTTCTTCTTAAAAGGTACAGGAAAGGCAATAGGAGACCATAGAATGAAATGGGGAGAAAAAAATCTCATGGACTTAGATTATGCTGACAATTTAAACATCCTAGATAAAAATGTGCTTCTAGAGGTTTTGCGCGTCCAGGGTGCTAGAATAGGTTTCAAAACAAATGTTAAGAAGGCAAAGTCACTAAGGCTAGGATTAAGAGCAGATGAAAAATTGATTTTGGGTATCGAAAAGATTGAAAAGGTGGACAGCTTCACTTGCCTTGGTAGTACTATTTGCAAGGACTGTTAGAGCAGTGAAGATGTCAAAAATAAAATAGCCAAGGCTCGAAATGTTTTTTTTAGGTAAAAAGAAACTTGAATAAGCGTGCAAACCAAAATTACAATATTGGAAGCTCAAGTGATGACAGTTGTCAAGTATGGCTGTGAAGCATGGGCGCTCTGAAAAGCAGCTGGGGATTTGCTGGATGTTTCCGGAGAAATTGCCTATGGATTGTTCTTGTCATTTGTCTGACTGACCGTATTTCAAACAGGAGGCTGTATGAAAAGTATGGCTCAATCCTGCTTTCTAAGCCTATAATGATAAAAAGGTTGAGATTGCTAGGGCATGTTCTGTGGATGAAGGATGATAGATTGGCAAAGATTGTCCTTTTTGATGAGCCGTCTAGGGCAAAACCGAAAGAAGTTCGTCGGTGATTAAGGCGGAATGATGTCATATAGAAAAATCTGAAAAAATTGGGAACTTCCTGGGAGGGTGTATAGAGGGACGCTTTGAATAAATTGGGATGGAGGAGGAGCCTCCGTAGCTGTGTTGGCCTAGGGTGGCTGGGTACTGCGATGAGTTATTAGTGTTAGTAGTTGTTTTTTAGGTGTTTCCGACCTTTTTTTTATAATTCAGAAATTTCTTTAATTTAATTTATTCGTTTCATTTTTCAATGTCCAGGATTTCAATATTGCTTTGTCTTTTTATTGGATTCACCTGAATTATACTGGCATTAATATTCTGTTCTAAAGGAGTAAACAAATTTTGAATTAGCCACATCTAACAGCATTGAATTTGACTTCTGAAAATTTGAGCCAATAATTGCTTCATAAGTCAAGGGTTTCTTGTAAATTATTCAGTTTGTAAAAAATATGTTGATGTCTTTTTGGAAGCTTAAGTTTATTGGTCCTGTGTCTGGTGATTTGTGTCCAGTTATATCAAACAGTTCGTGGTAACAAACTGTAGTAAGGAGCGACCCGGCTCAATAGTAACCAAAGCTCTAAAAAATTGAATTTTGATATCAATAGCTACATCAAAAGAATCGCCTTTAGTGCTGATTTCAAATATATAAGTTTCATCAATTTTAGTCTTACCATCAAAAGTTACGAGCCTGAGAAAATTTGCCTTATTTAGGAAAATAGGGGGAAACACCCCCTAAAAGTCGTAGGATCTTAACGATCCATCAGATTCAGCGTATCAGAGAATCCTACTGTAGAAGTTTTAAGCTCCTATCTACAAAAATGTGGAATTTTGTATTTTTTACCAGAAGACAAATCACGGGTGCGTGTTTATTTGTTTGTTTGTTTTTTGTTTTTTTTTGTTTTTTCCCAAGGGTCATCGTATCGACCAAGTGGTCCCATAATGTCGCAAGAGGGCTCATTCTAACGGAAATAAAAAGTTCTAGTGGCCTTTTTAAGTGACCAAAAAAATTAGAGGGCAACTCGGCCCCCTCCTTCGCTCATTATTTCCCCAAAGTCATCGAATCAAAATTTTGAGATAGCCATTTTGTTCACCATAGTCGAAAACCATAATAACTATGTCTTTGGGGATGACTCCCCCACAATCCCTGGGGGAGGGGCTGCAAGTTACAAACTTTGGCCAGTGTTTACATATAGTAATGGTTACTAGGAAATGTACAGACGTTTTCAGGGGAGATTTTATTTTGTTTGGGGGTGCGGCTGAGGAGAGGGGGCTATGTTGGAGGATCTTTCCTTGGAGGAATCTGTCATGGGGGAAGAAAAATTCAATGAAAAGGGCGCAGGATTCTCTAGCATCAAACAGTTCGTGGTAACGAACTGTAGTAAGGAGCGACCCGGCTCAATAGTAACCAAAACTCTAAAAAATGGAATTTTGATACCAAAATCTATATCAAAGAATCGCATTTTAATGCTGGTTTTAAATATATAAGTTTCATCAAGTTTAGTCTTACCCATCAAAAGTTACGAGCCTGAGAAAATTTGCATTATTTTAGAAAATAGGGGGAAACACCCCCTAAAAGTCATAGAATCTTAACGAAAATCACACCATCAGATTCAGCGTATCAGAGAACCCTACTGTAGAAGTTTCGATCTCCTATCTACAAAAATGTTGAATTTTGCATTTTTTGCCAGAAGGCAGATCACGGATGCGTGTTTATTTGTTTTTTTTTTATTTTTTTGTTGTTTTTTTTCCCAGGGGTGATCGTATTGACCCAGTGGTCCTAGAATGTTGCAAGAGGGCTCATTCTAACGGAAATGAAAAGTTCTAGTGCCCTTTTTAAGTGACCAAGAAAATTGGAGGGCACCTAGGCGCCCTCCCACGCTAATTATTTTCCCAAAGTCAATGGATCTAAATTCTGAGAAAGCCATTTTATTCAGCGTAGTCGAAAAACCCCCACAGTCACCGTGGGAGGGGCAACAAGTTACAAATTTTGACCTGTGCTTACATATAGTAATGGTTATTGGGAAGTATACAGGCGTTTTCAGGAGGATTTTTTTGATTGGGGGAAGGGGTTGAGAAGAGGGGGATATGCTGGGGGAACTTTCCATCGAGACTTTGTCATGGGAGAAGAAAATTTCCATGAAGGGAGAGCAGGATTTACTAGCATTATTTAAAATAAAAAACAATTAAAAAATAAATGTGAAAAAGCTTTTTCAGCTGGAAGTAAGGAATAGCAAAAAAACTTAAAACAAACAGAAATTACCCTATATGAGGGGCTCACCTCCTTCAAATACCTAGCTCTTTACGCTAAAGTATTTTTAGTAATTTCAACTATTTATTCTACGGCTTTTGTGATTCAGGGGTCAATCTTAATGAATTGGGATAAAATTTAAGCTTTAGGGTAAAGAGCAAGGTACTGACGATGGGTCAAATCCCCTCATATATGTAATAAAAACACGAGAATACAGAAGTTCTTTACGTAAGCTAATTTATAAGATACGTAAATCTTTTACCAATAAAAAGATTCGTAAAAAATCGGAGGGCAACTAGGCTTTGCCCCCTTCTCTTTTTTTCTCAAAATCATTCGATCAAAATTATGAGAAAGCCCTTTAGCCAAAAAAAGAAATATGCAAATTTTGTTTTGATTATTCCTCTGCGGAGAGCCAAAATCAAAACATGCATTGATTCAAAAACGTTCAGAAATTAAATTAAAAAAAACAAGTTTTTTAAACTGAAAGTAAGGAGCGACATTAAAATTTAAAACGCACAGAAATTACTTCGTATATGAAAGAGGCTGCTTCCTCATCAACGCCCCACTCTTTACGCTAAAGTTTTCTACTTTTTTAAAAAGAAGAATTGAGAGAAAGAGTCAAACTTTAGCGTAAAGAACGGAGCGCTGATGAGGAAGCAGCCTCTTTCATATACGAAGTAATTTCTGTGCGTTTTAAGTTTTAATGTCGCTCCTTACTTTCAGTTTAAAAACTTGTTTTTTTATTTAATTACTATAAGAAAACAATGAAAAATCAACATGAAAACGTTTATTCAAATGAAAGGTAGAAGTAGCATTGAAACTTAAAACGAACAGAGATTATTACACATATGAGGGATTCTAAAAATACTTCAGCATAAACAGCGAGGTATTTAGGAGGAGATAAATACCTTGCTCTTTATGCTAAAGTATTTTTAGTAATTTCAAATATTTATTCTACGGCCTTTCTGATTCAGGGGTCATTCTTAAACAATAGGGACAAAACTTACTATTTAGTTTAAAGAGCGAGGTATTAACGAGGGTACAAACCCCCTCGTATACATAATAAAAATATAAGGTTATGAAAGTTTGTTACGTAAGTTAATTCTTAAGTTACGTAAATTGTTTACTAATGAAAACGTTCGTTAAAAATTAAAAGTTCTAGTTGCCATTTTAAGTAACTGAAAAATTGGAGGGCAACTAGGCCTCCTTCTCCACCCCTTATTTCTCAAAATCCTGTGATCAAAACTAAGAGAAAGCCATTTAGCCAAAAAAATAATTAATATACAAATTTCATTTTAATAATTTATGTGCGGAGAGCCAAAACCAAACATGCATTAATTCAAAAACGTTCAGAAATTAAATAAAAAAAACCCATTTTTTTAGCTGAAAGTAATTAGCGACATTAAAACTTAAAACGAACAGAAATTACTCCGTATATGAAATGGGTTGTCCCCTCCGCAATCCCTCGCTCTTTACGCTAAAGTTTGACTCTTTGCCACAATTCTACTTTTTAAAACAATTAAAAGCTTTAGCGTAAAGAGCGAGGGATTGCGGGGGGGACAACCCATTTCATATACAGAGTAATTTCTGTTTCATTTTAAGTTTTAATGTCGCTCCTTACTTTCAGCTAAAAAAATTAGTTTTTTTATTTAATTTGATAAATTAGGATTTGATCTATCCATTTGTTATAATGAACCTAGGTAATTTATTAGTCATAAAAGTGCTGAAAACATTTACCGATACTATTGAGTCTACAAGGGCAGAAATATGTGTATTGACTATAAAAAACTACTAAAAATTCTTGGTGTTTTATTTTGGTGGTTACTAAGGACTGGTATTATTATAATTTCGATCTATAATACATTTTGCCGCCGAAGTTTGGTCGTATAGGTTTTAGAAGCTTTAATCGTGTCCCAGAGAAATCCAGTTGATTATATGTTCTCCATTTGATTGTTCGTAATACGAGTTAGATTTATTAGATGAAATCCATTGGTTTTTGTTACTTCTACAACTACATCTTCTTGGGGAATTGGTTTTTCTAAGATGTTGAGAAGCATTGCGCTTCAAGTTTTGGCTTATAATTTTGTTTAAACGTGGTAACCACTTCTTAAGGAGGGATTTCTGGTATTTCTTTGGCTATATCTCCTGATATTTTTTCCCATGAGCAAATTTATACTGAGCCAAGATAATTTGGTTGAAAGTTTTATTTCGTAAGGCAATAATAATTGAAAAAACCTATGTGATTACAGCTGTAGCATCTTAGGGGCTGCTCACTAGAGTTTTTTTTGTAATTGGAGAAAAAACTTATTTCTCTTTGTTTCAGGGGGTATAAAACAACAAACTAAATTCGACGTCAAATTTGGAGAAGATTCTCTTGATGAAATAGATAATTTTGTTTTTAGGCTATTTATTGACATATTCTGGTGTTGTAAGGTCATGGAATCTTTCTCAGACATCCTTTTCACTTCCTCTATGATTAATTCCAGGTTTTGATGTACTTTGAAGTTAGCAGCCCACAAAGCTTCGGACTCAACCCTTGTTTAAATGAATTCAGCGTGTTTTTTTCCTAGAGTTCTCCCTTCCCACGGCCATATCAAACTTTTGCCAATAATGTAACTTTATTTAGAAACTCCCAAACATTTTGGGTTTGCTTAAAGGACATTAATCCATGCTTTAGTATGTTAATAAAACTTGTGTCGATAAATACTTTCTGGAAAGCAGCTTGCAGTTAGTCAATAATTTTTATAGGTGTATGCACACAAAATGAACGATTTATTGCTACCTTATTAATTAAAATGTATAGTAATGCAACTTACACGAAAAATAGCAGTGCTGAAGTTTCCAAAACGCAATATACTAGGTTGTTTCTAAATATAGACTTCTAAACATCTAAGTACCAAGAGAGTGAAGGCGTGTGTCTGTTAATAGAGTGTTAAGAAAAAGATGAGCTGCACTGAGCGGAACTCACCAGAATTTTTTGTGTTCAATTTTGTCTTAAACAATATTCTCTTAGTACAAATCTATTTCTTTGTATACAATAGTATATTGAAATTTTAATAAAATGTATGTCATCTCAAAAAATTATTTTGTTACTTCCAAAAGGATGTTCAAATCTCTTGTATGTCCTGAAGATATTTTCCTAAGAGTATAATGAAATATTTATTTATTAATAAAGTCTTATTATATTATTAAATATCCTTAATCTCTTTAAATCACTTTTTGTAATAAGAAATTACTTAATCTCTTATTACACTACACATTTAGGCTAAACATTGACTTAAAAGCGGAGAAACACCACTAGAGTTAGGTCCTCTAATATAACATTAAGAGTTTTGTCTGTTTCAAAACTACATATTAGAAGGGACAAAAAAAATACTGTACCTATGGTTAGATTAAAATGAGGCTGTCACGGTTATGCTTTTCTTCAGCGGCGCAGCAAAATTTTTAAGCAAGTTTGGGAAAACCAATCAAAATTTTAATTGCGTTTCAAAAAAACAATATATTGGGTTGTTTCTAAATATAGACTTCTAAGCATCTAAGTACCAAAAGAGTAAAGGCGTGTGTCTGTTAGTTGAGTGTTACGAGGAATTTAAGCTGCACTGAGCGGAACTCAGCAGAAATCTTTGGTATTCAATTTTGTCATATTCTCAATATTCTCTCAATATATACTCTCAATGTCAATATTCTCTCAGTACAAATACATTTCCTTGTGCACAAGTGTATTTTGATATTCTAGAAAAATTTATGTCATCCCATGATTTTTTTTTTCAGTCATAAAGGATGTTTAATACTCTTATTGGTCTTGAATATATTTTCCTAACAGTATAATGAAATATTTATTTATTATTAAAGTATTTTTACATTATTAAATATCTTTAATCACTTTAAATCCCTTTTTACTTGGATTACTTTAGATTTACTTTAGATTACTTTTACCTAGATTAAAATTAGGTTGTCAGGGTTAGCTTTTCTTCAACCGTACAGAAAAAATATTAGGCAGGTTTGGAAAAGCCAATCAAAATTTTGCTACCTTTTTGGTGGTTGGAACTCAACTGGTACTTCCACAGTGCCACAATTAAGTTGGGCTAGTCTTCGAGCAAGTTCATAGTCTCGTTCTTCTTGTTTTATTCGATCTTCGTCTATTCTCTCTTGAAAAAAATTTCATAGTTAAAATAGAAGAAATTGTCATGTCAGATATCAAGGAGGCACACTCGTGCCTCTTTAAAGAGGCGAACCACGACAATGTTAAGCGATCTTCGGTTCCAGTGGTCGCTGAGGGATGGAGAGGGATGCATTTTGTAGCCCGAGCTCCAACTAAGAAAACTGCCAAATTTCATCCCCCTCCGACGTTTCCTTCATGGGGAAAATCTGGCCAAAATTTTCGACCCGTCAACCCCAGCCCCCTTTAACGTTGTCCGATCGGGCTGAAATTCACCAGTTAAGGTCCCCTAGGGCCCAGGAGCTTATCCGCGAAATTTCAGCTCGATCCGATAATTTCTTCCCTGTTTTCCAGAAACCACGCTTAGCCACTTAATGTTCATTTTCTTTTTTTCCGAGAAGCCAACAGGTTAAAGCCGACATCGGATCTGGGTGTACGAAGACTCATTCGACGCGGAATTCTCCGAGTAATTTTCCTGGAGAGTTTCGTCGGAAAATATAAACCCCCCAATTTTCTAGCTTAGAAAAACCCATTTCCCCATTGAAGGTAAAATTTTCTCTTGTAATAACATCACTTGTTTGAAAAACTCTTACACTAATAGCAGCTTAGTGCAGCGGAAGCTGCGCCAAAAATTCTGCTTCTGAAATTCACAGGTTAATGTCCCCCGGGGCCCAGGAGCTTATCCGCGAAATTTCAGCTCGATCCGATAACTCCTTCCCTGTTTTCCAGAAACCACGCATAGCCACTTAATGTTCATTTTCTTTTTTTCCGAGACGCCTACAGGTTACAGCCGACATCGGATCTGGGTGTACGAAGACTCATTCGATGCGAAATTCTCCAAGTAGTTTTCCTGGAAAGTTTCGTGGGAAAATCTTAACCCCCCGATTTTCTAGTTTAGAAAAACCCATTTCCCCATTGAAGGTAAAATTTTCTCTTGTAATAACATCACTTGTTTGAAAAATTCTTACACTAACAGCAGCTTGGCGCAGCGGAAGCGTGCTGGGCCCATAGCCAAGAGGTCGGTGGATCGAAATCGCTAGCTGCTAATTTTTTAAAATTTGTAAAATTAGGTAATTTTGTCAGTTTGAATTTATTGATACAGAAAGGGAGAAAATAAACATGGAAACATGTGATCAGAATTACATACCGGAATGTTCACAAGAATTTATACTGAAGCGGGGGTAAGGCTTGATGGAAGCAAGTTAAAAGAACCATTTAAATTGATTTCCTAATTGAAGCCGTTGGTGAAATTTTCTATTGTAATAACTTGTTTGATAACAAGCATAACAGAGCTTGGCGCAGCGGAAGCGCGCTGGGCCCATCAAGCGGAGGCGGGTGGGTAAAAACCACTAGCTGCTAAATGTTTAATTAAGCTGCGAAACTATTAAAATTATCAAAATTAGATAATTTTGTCAGTTTGAATTTATTGATACAGAAAGCGAGAAAATAAGCATGGAAAATTATTATTAAATTACATCCACCATGGATTGTAGAAAAACGTACAGAAATAATATGACAAAAACTTCGTTTTCTTAAAGAGTTAAAGAGGTTGCGTCCCAAAGTCGAACCTTAAAACGTACAGGAATTAGGAGAGGAAGTTGGGGGGCTGCCGCCCACCAAACCCCACGCTTTTAAAGACTCTTTTGTACAGGTTTTTTGTTGTGGGGGCTGCCGCCCCCTAACCCCCCGCTCTTGGCTTCGGAAAGGCCCACTTTTAATTAACAAAAAATTGAAATGAATGAATAATGGAAAAACTTCGAAAAATGTTAAACACAAGAGGACAGGAGAACCATTGCGCCGAAACTAGTAATTAGTAACAATGAAGTTGACCACTCCATTTACATTCTAAAATAATTATTGAAACTGTTTCCCAGACACAGAGCACACAAACTAAGAGCTGGGGGTTTGTTGGTGTACAACAAAAACCATGTACAAAAGAGTCTTTAAAAGCGGGAGGTTCGGGGGACGGCAGGCCCCCAACTGCCTCTCCTAATTCCTGTACGTTTTAAGGTTTGACTTTGGGACGCAGCCTCTTTAACTCTTTAAGAAAACGAAGTTTTTTCATATTATATATGATAAGGTCTATGCATGTGAGGTCGGTTTGATGATGCAGTCATATGGACACTATCTGACTTCAGACCAAGATGAATGTGTAAATTTAGATAACATCTTGGTCTTGACAAGATAATTTAAACATTGTATTATTTTCTTCCATATGAATTGAGGATGGAAAGGAGAGAAGAAGGTTGTAGCTCATCTTATTATATTTTTTATCTATATAAAATATATATAAGAAATATAAACATGTATATATATATATATATATATATATATATATATATATATATATATATATATATATATATATATATATATATATATATATATATATATATATATATATATATATATATATATATAACTTGCTGTTTCTGTTTGGTTCAGTCTACGGGAAAAGTTGATGCTGCTGTCTTTGTTGTATATTTTATGTTTCTTAACTATTTTTTAATTAATTTTATCTTCAAAAATACAATATCCAATTCATTTTTCAATTTTTTAGCATTATTGCTGCACCTGGTTTCGGCCCTGAGAATGGTCTAGTACCTGTCCAGCCCAACCAGAGGGAGGGGGATAACCCCCCCCCCCCCTCCCCCACTTCTGTTAGTCAAATACACTCGATCAAAATTTTGAGATATCCCTTTTGTTCAGATTCATTAAAAATCATGTATCAATCCTTCCAGAGCCCAGGGTAACTATTGTATGTTATACCCCATGGATGTATAAGCTTCTTGTGAAAGGGGTGGTTGTCTAAACTTCGGAAGAGGTTCATTAGAATTGACATCAAAAGTTATTATTGCCTTTTTAAGAATTAAAGGTGATCGAATGGAAACTAGGCCTACCATAACCCCTCTTTCCCAAACGTATCCGAATAAAATTATGAGATAGCTATTGTGTTTAAAATAGTCCAATTATAATGGGACAATGCCTCTGGGGCATTGTTTAAAAGAGTCCAAATATGATATAACAATGCATATGGGGTAAACACAGCCCCCTTCCAGATCCTGGGGGCTATGGTTATAAGTTATACACTGGGGGTATACAAAGATTTCATGGAAGGGATGGCTGTAAAAATTTTGAAGAAATATCATCTAATTGAACACTGATAGTTGTAGTTCCCCTTTTAAAAGTCAGAGATGACCAGATGACGACAACCTCCCAGGTCCTCTTTAATAAACGGCTGAGGTTACTCAGTTGCTAAGAGAATGCTGAAAAGCTATCGAAGGGTAACTAGCCATTTTACCATTCTTAGATACTACTTATTCTCAGTGCTGATCAATACTAAAAAAAAAGTTATTTGGTCCAATACAGTCGTAAGGTCTAGTAACTATGCCTCCGGTGTTACAATACTCCCAGAGTAAAGATTGTAAATTATATAATTTACCCTTTTTTACATGCAGGATTTATTATTAAAAAAAACAGGAATTTTTAATTCTAGGAATGTTCGAAAAGGCTAAGGGTATGAAGGTGAAACTTTAAGAGAATCTTTAGGGGGCACGTTAAATTAAATCTAAATATATTATGCATCCTGCTTATTCAAAAGGGTGTATATACCATATCGCAAGAACAGCTGGAAGCATTAAGTTCAAACTCTCGGGGCATGTTACGGAAGATATTTAAAGTGGTTGGAAGACAACCAGTCTCGCTCCCATTTCCTTTTTAGCTGCCCTCCCTCCAAAGATATCTAATGAAAATTTTGGAGTAAACATCTTGTTTTATCTAGTCAATAAACTCACAAAACTGTTCCTCCGGTGATGACGTAACCCCCAGAATCTCTGGGGCAAGTGTTTTAAGCTGCCCAATTCTTATTTACAGAGTTGGCTATTGGGAAGAGCAGACATTTTTTATCCATAGTCTTCAAAATGCTTAGAATATAAAGGTAAAACTTTTAGATAATGTTAAGGGGTGTATCAAACAAGTTCAAATCACACTATGTTCAGAAGGGTTCTCTAAAGAACACAACAGAAATATCTAGGGAACAGCTAAAATTGCGTCTTTATCATTGTTGCGTAGTCGAGTGAACCCATTGTCAGTTACTAGCCATTGTTTGACGGGTAGGTATGGTAATTCATCGGTGAAAAATTTTTGAGAGGGCGACTTTCGGACCAAATTTTTCTACGTAGTGGATTAAAACAAGGGTTGGTTCTTACCCCCTTCATATTTAATAACGCAATCAGAACAGCCACTTGGTACCTACCCCCAATATGTGATTGACGGTATAGACATTAGTCACTTGTCGTATGCTCATAATATTTTGTTATTTTCTGAAAATTTAATATCAATGCAGAATGTAATTAATATAAATAGATAGACTGATAGACATATAGACAGATAGATGGATAGATAGATAGATGAATAGATTTATTCACATGAAAGCCCAATTGGGTCATGGTGATATTCATTAAAAAAGCAAAATAATGCAGCAACAAAACATAGACTGAAAAGACATTAAAAGTAATTTTTTTAAGAAAATTATCACGATACTACATACCTGGGTGAACTTTTCAATATTATTTATATTTAAGTAGCACTTGATCCTTAAAATTTCCAAAATCCAATATCTTCTTCCAACCTCCCTACCAAATATTTTCAAACACAACTCCCTAAATTCCCCTAAGAAATGATGCACAGAGACTCATCCATCTTTTCACACATAGGGCAACTGTAAGGACCATCCCTTAATCTATTTCTCCCTATATATTTCCTACGTTCTCCGAGATATATAAAATTCCCCCTTACATACACTACCCATTTAAAATCTTTCTGGGCCAATCCCATTTTTAGATAAATTTCTTCGCCCCAGTTCCCCTTGACCTCCACATATATTCCAAGAGACGGGAACTTCCTGAGATTCTAGCCTAGTAGCAACTAATTTAGATACATTCCCTACCATCTCCCCTATCCCATTTCCCTCATTCGAGCATTTACCTAGCCCTGCACGGTCTAATATTTTCTTCACCTGATTTGGCTATGAATCCTTCCTCCTATCTCGAAGCATCACTAAAAATGCTTGTTTAACTAACCTATTATCTTCTATCGATGATACCCTTTCCCAATATTTAACCATACTAATTAACCTACTCTGTCTCATGCACTTTGATCCTATACCCCCTCTCAGCACTAACCTATTATTAAGGTCTAACAAGGTCTAAACTTATTATCAAGGTCTAACATACGCTTAAAAAACCTCAACTGCTTTCCTTGTAAATATTAAACTCACATCTACGGGAGATAGAATTAGGGATTGATCCTACTAAACCGAATTCAAACAGTTCGTGGTAACAAACTGTAGTAAGGAGCGATCCGGCTCAATAGTAACCAAAACTCTAAAAAATGGAATTTTGATATCAATAGCTACATCAAAAGAATTGCATTTTAATGCTGATTTTAAATATATAAGTTTCATTAAGTTTAGTTTTACCCATCAGAAGTTACGAGCCTGAGAAAATTTGCCTTATTTAGGAAAATAGGGGGAAACACCCCCTAAAAGTCGTAGGATCTTAACGAAAATGACACCATCAGATTCAGCGTCTCAGAGAACCCAATTGTAGAAGTTTCAAACTCCTATCTACAAAAATGTGGAATTCTGTATTTTTTGCCAGAAGACAAATCACGGGTGCGTGTTTATTTGTTTGTTTGTTTTTCTCTTTTCTTTTTTCTTTTCCCCAGGGGTAATCGTATCGACCAAGTGGTCCTAGAATGTCGCAAGAGGGCTCATTCTAATGGAAATGAAAAGTTCTAGTGCCCTTTTTAAGTGACCAAAAAAATTGGAGGGCATCTAGGCCCCCTCCCACGCTTATTTTTTTCCCAAAGTCAACGGATCAAAATTTTGAGATAGCCATTTTGTTCAACATAGTCGAAAATCATAATAATTATGTCTTTGGGGACGACTTATTCCCCCACAGTCCATGGGGGAGGGGCTGCAAGTTACAAACTTCGACCAGTGTTTACTTATAATAATGGTTATTGGGAAGTGTACATACGTTTTCAGGGGGATTTTTCTGGTTTTGGAAGTAGGATTGAGGGGACGGGACTATTTGAGAGGATTTTTCCTTGGAGAAATATGTCATGGGGGAAGAAAAACTCAATGAAAAGGGCACACGGTGCAGGACGAATCTGGTCACGTTAGAAAAAACGTCAAATTCAGAGCTTAATATACAATGCTGGGTGTTCGGAGCCTCTATTATGGAGTATCATTTGAAAATAACACAACTATACGAGCTATAAAACATATATACCACAACCATAACTCTACTAACGAAAGAACTGCTTAGAGATAACACAACTATAAAGCGAAAACAGGTGAAAACTAACGGGAAAATAAACGAACTAAGAGGTGGAAGGGGCCCAGAGAAAAATTATAATCCTTTTCCAATTTTGAGCCTAACTTCCGCAGAGGAGTAATAATGTCAGAAGCCCAAAAATACCGAATTATTTTCTTTGTCCTATAAGACCGGGGTAAATGAAAGAGGAACTTACAATAGCGGAAATATAATATACACAATTCAGCCATATCTTGTCTTTTTTTCAGGATAGGTGAAATACCGGATAGGAAAAGTATTGAATGGTCGCAAAAACCAGTTTATAGCAATGCAAGCGCTTTTCTATACTAATGTACACGATTAGCTACTATTTTACCATAACCCGCTTTAAGTTTTCTTTAATATGCCGTACAATATTGATCCTAAAAGTTAGTAGATTCCAATAAATATGAATGCTTGACCGCCGCAAATCAGAGACACAATGGATGGAGAAGTTAGAATGCGGATTTTAAATGGGCATAGACTTTGCATTAAAGACTAGGTACTCACACTTATCAATACTCAATGACAGACCAACAGTTTTGAAATGTTTTGAAATAGATGATACGGAATTCGAGAGGCTAGATCTTGAACGGCTAGATCTAGAAGTATATCACCCGCATACACAATAAAAGAGACATTTACCAAATTAAAAAAAAGAAAGGGCTTAATTTTGTATAACACACTGCAGATACAAATACTGAAAAGATACGGTGAAAGAACACCACCTTGACGCACTTCCAAGCGGGTTGGGATATTCCCATAACAATTAGAGTGAAACTTAACCGAATATGGGAATCAAACATTTCGTGGTAACGAACTGTAGTAAGGAGCGGCCCGGCTCAATAGTAAACGAAACTCTAAAAAACGGAATTTCGATGCTAAAAGACAATATCAAAAGAATCGGATTTTTATGCTGATTTTAAATATATACGTTTCATCAAATTTAGTCTTTGTCATCAAAAGTTACGCGCCTGAGAAAATTTGCCTTATTTTGGAAAATAGGGGATAACACCCCCTAAAAGTCATAGGATCTTAACGAAAATCGCACCATCGCATTCAGCGTATCAGAGAACCCTACAGAAAAAATCTCAAGGTCCAATCTACAAAAATGTGGAATTTCATATTTTTGGCCAGAAGACAAATCACGGGTGCGTGTTTATTTGTTTTTTTTTCCCCAGGGGTCATCGTATCGACCAAGTGGTCCTAGAGTGTTGCAAGAGGGCTCATTCTAACGGAAATAAAAAGTTCTAGTGCCCTTTTCAAGTGACCAAAAAAATTTGAGGGCACCTAGGCCCCCTCCCACGCTCATTTTTTTCCCATTGTCAACGGATTAAAATTTTGAGATAGCCATTTTGTTCTGCATAGTCGAAAACCATAATAACTATGTCTTTGGGGATGACTTACCCCCACAGTCTCTGGGGGAGGGGCTCCAAGTTACAAACTTTGACCAATGTTTGCATACAGTAATAGTTACTGGGAAGTGTACCGACGTTATCAAGGGGATTTTTTTGGTTTGGGTGTGGGGTTCAGGGGAGGGGGCTATTTTGGAGGATCTTTCCTTGGAGGAATATTTCATGGGGGAAGAGAAATTCAATGAAAAGGGCGCAGGACTTGCTAGCATTACTATAAAAAAAAACAATGAAAATATAAACATGAAAAAGTTTTTTTCAATTGAAAGTAAGGAGAAGCATTAAAACTTAAAACAAACAGAGATTATTAAGCATATGAGAGGTTCTAAAAATACTTTAGCACAAAGAGCGAGGTATTTAGGAGGAGATAAATACTTCGCTCTTTATGCTAAAAAAAAAATAAGTAATTTCAACTATTTATTCTACGGCCTTTCTGATCCAGGGGTGATTCTTAAAGAATTGGGACAAAACAAAATTTATTGTGAAGAGCAAGGTATTAACGAGGGGACCAACCCTCTCATATATATAATCAAAAATATAAGAATATAAAAGTTTGTTACGTATGTTAATTCTTAAGTTACGTATTTTGTTTACTAATAAAAACGTTCGTTAAAAATTAAAAGATCTAGTCCCCTTTTTGAGTAACCGAAAAATTGGAGGGCAACTAGGCCTCCTTCCCCACCCCTTATTTCTCAAAATCGTCTGATCAAAACTAAGAGAAAGCCATTTAGCCAAAAAAAGAATTAATATACAAATTTCATTTTAAATTATTTATGTGCAGAGAGCCAAAATCAGACTTGCATTAATTCAGAAACTTTCAGAAATTAAATAAACAAAAGTTTTTTGAATTGAAAGTAAGGAGCGACATTAAAACTTAAAACGAACAGAAATTACTCCATATATGAAAGGGGCTTTTCCTCCTCGACACACCGCTCCATGCGCTAAAGTTTGATTCTTTCTCGCAACCCTACTTTTTAAAACAATAAAAAACTTCAGCGTAAGGAGCGGGATGTCGAGGAGGAAAAGCCCCTTTCATATAAGGAGTAATTTCTGTTCGTTTTAAGTTTTAATATCACTCCTTACTTTCATTTCAAAAAACTTTTTTTTTATTTAATTATTTTAAAGAAACATTCCATTAATTACCTGGGTTGTCTTATGATCTGTCAATTTAATCTAAGCAGGAGTTGGTGTTACCGTCTGTATTGGGAAAACTTTGGAAAACTTATGACCTGCTAGTCAGGGTGAATGGTCACTTTGATAAAGGAACACTCTCTATAATTTATAATTTAATGTTTGCACTTCATATATTTTTCATTTTTCCAGTTTAGTAAAAGTGATAAAAATTCGTTTACTTTTTTCCGGTTTTGTAAATATTTACTTGGAATTCCACAATGATTCCAAAACAAGTATATCATACGGAAATTCCGAATATTTGATATTAATGTTAAAATGAATTAACAATGCGATCAATTTCTTAGACGATCTACAGAAAATAGAATACATTTTCCCGCAATTGTTATGTTTAATGGAAAAACAGTTCTGTCGCCATTGCTTAAACAAAACAGCTGTGTATTATGAGTGTTTATGCGTTATGTTTCAGTGATTTCAGTGCTATGCACTAATGAGTTATCAAAGATATATGAGTTATTATTAGTATTATGAGTTACTTATTGTCGTCCTTTTCGTTCGAAGTGTAATTTTGAATTTTTCAGTTTCCTTTTCATTTATTTCCTATACTCCTATTTGACATCCATGCATGCATACATGACATAAATAAATTACTATTATTATTATCACAATTCATCATTAAGAAAGAGAGGAGTGTTTAATCCTGGATGTATCCAAAAAGGCTAGGGGTATTTAGGCAAAATGTTTAGCAATGTATTGAGCAAAAAAATATATAAACTGACATGTTATGAAAAAACCCTATCTATAGGAAGAGGTAAGGGTATTAGCTCGAAAATATTCAGAATCACAAACTCTCCTGCTACTATTAGGGCTACAAATGAGACTGGTTGTGATTGGAACTGTGACAGCTGCCAACTGCGACAACTTGCAACTGTTGTTGTGACTGCTTGTAAGTGTACTATATCTATTTGTGACTAATTTTTATACACGTTGAACTTATAAATGTTAATGTTACATAAAACACTTTGGTGTTTTGATACAAAGAAGAAAATTTGAATGAAAAAAAATTGATGAGAATGTTGAAAATCCTGAACCTTTGGTAAAAAATGATCAACAATTCGTAAAAAAATCTTTTAGTAAAAGAAGGTTTTTCAAAGAAAAGTACAGGACATAATAAACTTAAGATCAGCAGAGACAAATAACTATAATAATTAGAAACTCAAAACAACGAGAAATTACTATTAAAGGATAAGTAAAATGCAAATGGAACAAAAATCAAATAAACAATCATAGCAAACAAATATAATACAGGCACTCAATAAAAAAAAAATATATCTTAAACCTAAGAAAACTTAAAATTGAATATGCAAATCAAGCTTAAAACGAACCAAAATCATTACAAACAAGACTTTGGCTACTACCCCTTACCCTACCTATAAAAATTAAAGTTTACTGCGCCACTGACACTATACTAAGAACTGTAAGGGTTCTGAACAGTCTTGTAAGGAACTAATTAAACAAAACTGAATACACGATTTATAATTGTGTAAATTGAGAAAATCTGATATGTAAAGACCTCATTTCATGGTAATTTCTATTATTATTTGGAAGACTGTAATAATTACAAAGGAAAACATATGGGATATTATTCGTTTCCTGTGAAACGCAAATGATGTAGTAAGCTTTAAGTCAAGGAGGCACACTCGTGCCTCTTTAAAGAGGCGAACCACGACAATGTTAAGCGATCTTCGGTTCCCGCGGTTGCAGAGGGATGGTGAGGGATGCATTTCGTAGCCCGAGCTCCAACTAAGAAACCTGCCAAATTTCATCCCCCTCCGACTTTTCCTTCATGGGGAAAATCTGGCCGAAAGTTTCGACCCGTCAACCCCAGCCCCCCTTTAACGTTGTCCGATCGGGCTGAAATTCACAAGTTAAGGTCCCCTAGGGCCCAGGAGCTTATCCGCGAAATTTCAGCTCGATCCAATAACTCCTTCCCAGTTTTCCAGAAACCACGCATAGTCACTTAATGTTCATATTATTTTTTTTCTGAGACGCCTACAGGTCACAGCCGACATCGGATCTGGGTTTACGAAGACCCATTCGACGCGGAATTCTCCGAGTAATTTTCCTGGAAAGTTTCGTTGGAACATCTTAACCCCCCGATTTTCTAGCTTAGAAAAACCCATTTCCCCATTGAAGGTAAAATTTTTTCTTGTAATAACATCACTTGTTTGAAAAATTCTTACACTAACAGCAGCTTGGCGTAGCGGAAGCGTGCTGGGCCCATAACCCAGAGGTCGGTGGATCGAAACCGCTAGCTGCTAATTTTTTAAAATTTGTAAAATTAGGTAATTTTGTCAGTTTGAATTTATTTTTACAGAAAGGGAGAAAATAATGTGATCAGAATTACATACTGGAATGTCCACAAGAATTTATACTGAAGCGGGGGGTAAGGCTTGATGGAAACAAGTTAAAAGAACGATTTAAATTGATTTCCTAATTGAAGCCGTTGGTGAAATTTTCTATTGTAATAACTTGTTTGATAACAAGCATAACAGCAGATTGGCGCAGCGGAAGCGCGCTGGGCCCATAAACCGGAGGCGGGTGGGTAAAAACCACTATCTGCTAAATTTTAATTAAGCTGCTAAACTATTAAAATTATCAAAATTAGATAATTTTGTCAGTTTGAATTTATTGATACAGAAAGTGAGAAAATAAACATGGAAAATTATTATTAAATTACATCCACCATGGATTGAAGAAAAACGTACAGAAATAATATGAAAAAAAACTTCGTTTTCTTAAAGAGTTAAAGAGGCTGCGTCCCAAAGTCGAACCTTAAAACGTACAGGAATTAGAAGAGGCAGTTGGGGGGCTGCCTCCCCCCAAACCCCCCTTTTAAAGACTCTTTTGTACAGGTTTTTTGTTGTGGGGGGCTACCGCCCCCCTAACCCCCCGCTCTTGGCTTCAGAAAGGCCCTCTTTTAATTAAAAAAAATTGAAATGAATGAATAGTGGAATAACTTCAAAAAATGTTAAACACAAGAGGACAGGAGAACCATTGCGCCGAAACTAGTAATTAGTAACAATGAAGTCCCCCCACAACAAAAAACCTGTACAAAAGAGTCTTTAACAACGGGGGGTTTGGGGGCGGCATTTTTAAATAGCCCAAAAATTTGAGGGTAAGTAAGGCGACTCCCCCGCTCCTTTTTTCTCAAAATCGTCCGATCGAAACTAAGAGAAAGCCATTTAGCCAAAAAAAAATATTAATATGCAAATTTCATTTTATTATTCATTTGCGGAGAGCCAAAATCAAACCATGCATTAATTAAAAAACATTCAGAAATTAAATAACTGAAAGTGAGCAGCGACATTAAAACTTAAAACGAACAGAAAATACTCCGTATATGAAAGAGACTGATCCCTCTTCCACGCCCCGCTCTTTACGCTAAAGTTTTTTTACTGTTTTAAAAAGTAGAGTTGAGAGAAAGAGTCAAACTTTTTTATGAGTTACTGCATTTTACCAAAGGGATATTGGGTCATGTTTATTTCCAAAGGTATAATTATTTGACTATGTTGTTCGTAAAATTTTGACTATGCTGCATCAAATGGGTATGTCAGAATTTTCTATTTAATTTTTTTTATGAATTTTGAGGAATTCGAAGGTCTCTGGAAGGGTGGGTTAGCTGTTCTCTAATATTTTTGGCTACTTAATAAGAGCGCTTGAATTTTCAGTTTCCGGTTGAATGCACCCTCTTCCCATTTTTTTTTTTTTTTTTACAATTAGTTTGGCATGATCATCCTTAGAATGAAAAAAAAAAACAGCAAATAAACACGCATCTGTGACAAGTATCTTCTGGTTAAAAATCCTAAATTTAATTTATTAGTTGATAGATGTAGAGATTGATATTTATCAAGATCATTTTGTTTTTTGGATGTTTACTTGCCTTTTAAAAAACATTCTAGTTTTTTTTCAGGCTTATAATTTTTGCCTGGTATTATTATAAATAATGAGTTCTATATATTTTGAAACACCAATATTTTTATTGTTCACATTTAAATTGGTAGCAAAGATATGTGTGCTTAACAGTTTGATTTGCTGAGATCTATATGAATTAATCTCGCCACTTTTCCCCAGCTCTCTTGATTCTTCTAGGGATTTATTTCTCATTTTTCATCGATGTATTGAAAAATTAATTTACAGTGTTTGAAATACACATAGTTTTCAAAAAATAAACGATGGCACAGAAAAACTTTTGCGCCTAGGGACGAAACTTAAAAACTTTTATGATAGAACCTTTTTGGTTAGGGAAGAGAGAAGAGGACAGTAATGTCTGTTCTCTTTTAAGATGGGTATGTGTATTTGATATAGTTTAGATTCCTTTCAAGATTTATTTGTTCATCTATATCGGTAACTCCTATGGTGGTCCAGGCTAACCCATTGAGGTTCACGGAAGAGCCGATAAGGTTAGGCATTGACATGACTAAAAAGTTGCATGACAACATTGGCAAAGGGTCACAGTTCGCAAATAAGGTTCTAAAAATTATATCTTGTTTAGATACAGAATAACTAGAGGCGGGCTTGAATAACCTATAAATACTATTACTACTATTGCTATTGCTACCATTATACTTACTAGTATTAATTGCTGCATCATCAAGCCGCCTAACTTCTCCTCCATTCCAAACCATACAAATCCTCTCTCTTTGTATACTCCCATGATGTTCAGATCTCCCTTAAAACTTTCACTACGGCCCCCTTCTACTCCATTCGGAGACGACCTGCATTTCGTTTCACTCTAGATGGTAGTCTGGCAAACTTTTTTAAACTTTTAACATCTCTGCCGCACCCGCCGTCATTACTACTAATAAAATCGGGAAAAAGGAATTCAACTGAAAGTAATAGGCAACATTAAAACTTAAAACATCCAGACATCATTCCCTATGTGAGCAGGGTTGTTCCCACCTCAGTTTCTCGCTCTCCCCAAAAAAGTTATTTTTTTAGTGCTTTTAAAAAGCTTTTTATTCTAATTAAACCAACTTCGTGTTTCATGAATTAAAGAATTGGGATAAAATGTCAAAATTTATTATAATGAACGAGGTATTAAGGAGGGGGCAGTCCTGCTCAAATGCAGATTATTTTCTTTTCATCTCAAGTTTTCAGGCTGCTCCTTAGTTTCAATTGAAAAAATATGTCTAAAATTAATTTCTGACTATGAGGTGGCAAAGACAATTTCTTAAGCCACATTAGTTTGCCATCAAAAAAAGAAAGAAAAGGAGAAACTAGGTCTTGTAAGGCCAACAAAATACTGGACACTTAACGAGATTTTTCAGAACACAACTGCTTCTCTTGAGCAATTAAAAAAAAAAACTAGTTTTTTAACTGAACGTAATTAGCAACATTAAAACTTAAAATGTACAGAAATTACTCTGTATATGAAATGGGTTTTCCCCTCCGCAATGCCTCGCTCTTTACGCTAAAGTTTTTAATTGTTTTAAAAATTGGATTATGGCAAAGAGTCAAACTTTAGCGTAAAGAGCGAGGGATTGCGGAGGGGAAAACATATTTCATATACGGAGTAATTTCTGTTCGTTTTAATGTCGCTCCTTACTTTCAGTTAAAAAACTAGTCTTTTTATGTAATTTCTAAACGTTTTTGAATTAATGCATGTTTGATTTTGGCTCTCCGCACATAAATTATTAAAATGAAATTTGCATACTAATTCTTTTTTTGGCTAAATGGCTTTCTCTTAATTTTGATCAATCCTAAGTTTACATCTAAAGTTTTGTCCAAATTCTTTAAGAATGACCCCTTAATCAGAAAGGCCGTAGAAAAAGTAGTTGAAATTACGAAAAGTACTTTAGCATAAAGAGTTATGTATTGATCTCCTCCTAAATACCTCGCTCTTTATGATAAAGTATTTTTAGAAACCCTCATATGCTTAATAATCTCTGTTCGTTTTAAGTTTTAATGCTACTCCTTAGTTTCAATTGAAAAACTTGTTCATGTTTATTTTTTATTTTTTTTTATAGTAATGCTAGAAAATCATGCGTCCTTTTCATTGAGTTTCTCATCCCCCATGACATATTCCTCCAAGGAAAGATCCTCCCACATAGCCTCCTCCCATCAACCCAGCCTCCCAAACCAAACGAATTCCCCTGAAAACGTCTGTACACTTCCCAAATTAAATAAAATATACAAATACACAAAATACAGTATACAAGGCAAGGCAACAAATACACCATACTAACTTAAATGCTTGCAGATTGAGGCCCAATGAAATACCGATCTAGCCTAAAATGCGCTATTTTAGTAAATATTTCTGCACAATGATTAGTTTGTATTTGAACTGCCTTGTTTGTTTTATTTTGTACTTTGACTGAACTTGTTGATTTTGTAACATAATGTCAGGGAAACACAAGTCTACAAAATTATACAGTCGATCATAATTTTATTGACAATCCTGTTAGCTCGAATTTAGAGTTTTAGTAAATATCACTAAGTAACTAAGTAACAGTTTTAGTAACTAACTATAATTTAGGTGTATGGTGAGCCAAATTCTTGTAGCTTGTGATTAACTATTATATAGTTGCCTTTACCGGTCCTTACAGTTGCCCTATGTGTGGAGAGACTGATGAGCTTTTCATCCTCATCGCCTCGCTCTTTACGCTAAAGTTTGACTTTTTCTCTTAACTCGACTTCTTAAAATTTTTAAAAACTTTAGCGTAAAGAGCGAGGCGTTGAGGACAAAAAGCCCCTTTCACATACGGATTAATTTTTGTTCGTTTTAACATTTAATGTCATCCTTACTTTCATTTAAAAAAACTTGTTCTTTTTGTTTAATTTCTGGACGTTTTTAAATTAATGCATTTTTTTATCTTGGCTTTCCGCGCATAAATAATTAAAACGAAATTTGCTTACTAATTTTTTGGGGCTAAATGGGTTTTTCATAGTAATAATTGGAAGATTTTGAGAAAAAAAGAGCTAGAGAGGAGGCCTAGTTGCCCTTCAATTTTTTTATTGCGTAAAAAGGCAACTATAACTTTTAATTTTTTACTAACGTTTTCATAAGTAAAAAGTATACGTAACTTACAAATTAACTTACGTAGTGAACTTCTATACTAGTATGTTTTATTGCGTATATGAGGGGGTTCAGCCCTCGTCGATACCTCGCTCTTTACACTAAAGCTTAATTTTTGTCCGAAATTCTTTAAGAATGACCCTTGAATCACAAAGGCCGTAGAATAAATAGTTGAAATTACTAAAAACGCTTTTGCGTTAAGAACGAGGTATTACGAGTAGGTAAACGCCTGATATGCGTAATAATTTCTGTTCGTTTTAAGTATTAATGCTGCTCCTCACTTTCAGTAGAAAAAACTTTTCATATTAATTTTTTCATTGTTTTTTTAAATAATGCTAGAAAATCCTGCGCCCCCTCCATTGAAAGTCTCTTCCCCCATGAGAAGTTCGTCCATGGAAATATCCTCCCACGTAAGCCCCCCCCCTCAACTCTCCCCTCAAACCAAACAGTCCCCCTGAAAACGTCTATACACTTCCCAGTAACAATTACTATGTTTAAACACAGGTCAAAGTTTGTAATTGGCAGCCCCTCCCACGGGGACTGCGGGGGAGTAAGTCGTCCCCAAAGACATAGTTATTAGGTATTTTGACTATGGTGAATAAAATGGCTATCTCAGAATTTTGATCTGGTGACTTTGGAGGAAAATGAGCGTGGGAGGGGGCCTTGGAGCCCTCCAATTTTTTTGGTCACTTAAAAAGGGCACTAGAACTTTAATTTCCGTTAGAATGAGCCCTTTTGCGACACTCTAGGACCAATGAGTCGATATGATCACCCCTGGGAGAAAAACAAAAAAACAAAAACAAAAAAAAAATAAACACGCATCCGTCACTTGTCTTCTGCCAAAAAATGCGAAATTCCACATTTTTGTCGATAAGGGCTTAAAACTTCTACAAAAAGGTTCTCTGATACGGTGAATCTGATGGTGTGATTTTTGTTAAGATCGTATGGCTTCTAGGGGGTATTTCCCCCTATTTAACCTAAACCTAAAATGAGGCAAATTTTCTCAGGCTCGTAACTTTTGACGGGTAAGACTAATCTTGATGAAATTTAGATATTTAAAATTAGCATTAAAATACAATTCATTTGATGTAATTATTGGCATCAAAATTCCATTTTTTAGAGTTTTGGTTACTATTGAGCCGGGTCGCTCCTTACTACAGTTCGTTACCACGAACTGTTTGATATTAGAGAATGTCCCAAAGTAATCTAGTTCCCATTTTCTGGGCAAAAATTGGAAAGTTTTAGACCATAATAAAAATAAAATAAAGAAAAAGATAAGAAAAAAAACATGGATATCAAGATGAAACAAATCCAAATTTAAAAAAAAAAAAAATCAAAACAGAATAAAATAACAGGTAAAAAAAAATTAAAATTAAGAGCAATTAAAACAAATCTAAGAAGGTCTGATAGTCAGGTGAAATCTAACGACTAACAATATTCTCAGTTAGAATCTAGACAAGTGACTTATCCCTGAGCAACAGCATAGTCACATCTGTTGGTAAAATCAAAATTACACACGACTACAGCAACATTTATGTTCACTATAATTTCTCGACCTAAACATTGTTCAAATTTCAAGCATAAATTTCTTGACTGACCAATGAGTCAAAGTTTAAGGCATAACTTTTGAAACTAGAAAAGATGAAAACTTCAATCAATCAATCAATCAATCAATCAATTTATTGATACTAAAAGAAAAAACTATTACAAAAGTAAAGTGGTTACTAGGCCCAAGAAGCTTTGCTTGTAATGGACCACAGAGAACAAGAATAAAACACTACTATAAAATATATACAAAAAAAAAACAAGAAAAAAAAAAAAAAAGAAAAAAAAAACACTGGAACAAGACAAGGACATTGAATAGATAGGATATTTAACAGATAGAAGATTTAGAAGGAGATTAACATATAGCTGAAAATGATTTTAAAAGAAGAGAAGAGACATACAAATTAGGAAAGGATTAATAAAGAGAGAAAAATTATTGAATTGGAAATACCCGACGAAATAATGCCTTTGCAGAAAGAAAAAGAGGGACATCCGAAGGGATGGAGTTCCATAATAGAATTGATTGATATACTGGAGACCTCTGGCTTGCTGTAGAAGATCGTTTTGGTAAAATAAATCGTCGAGAAGAATTACGTAAAGAAGAAAAGTACCTACCTGAGCCTGTCCGTGAGAAAAACTGCTGTAGGGGCGGTGGGAGAGTACCTAGAAAAGCAGAATGCGCAAAATAAAGGGTACTTTTACCTATAATATGATCCAGCGGAGCTATTCCAGTATCATTATAAAGATCAGAGGAAGGGTAAAGCCGAGGGAGAAGAAAAGTAGCCTTCACTGCCCTATTTTGGGCTCTTTGAAGTGAGCAGAGAAGAGATTTATTATTATTACCCCAGACAGAGCAGCAATAAGAAAGGTAAGGATAAATAAAAGCATAATAAAGAGAAACCATAATATCAGGAGGAAGAAATGAGTTAATCCGGTGCAACATTGAAGACTGGCGGAGGATTAAGGAACGGGTGTGAGTTATATGCGGTTTGAAAGAAAGAAAACAGTCAAGATACACACCAAGAAATTTCACCACAGTAGCTTGTGGTATAATATCATTCCCAAAAGTCAGGGTGATTGGCTCCTGTACGTCTCGCATACGGTAAGGGGTCCTGAAGTTGACAATGGCACTCTTTCGGCTGTTAAGAGCCATACCATTTGACCAGCACCAATCCTTTATTTTATCAAGAAGACCTTGAGCCATAGAAGTGGCAGATGGCAGGTCCACCGCAGCAATGAAAAAGTTACTGTCATCAGCAAAAAGAACAGGGTGAACATGGGGATGAAGACCATCAACAAGATCATTGATGTAAATTAGAAATAAAAGTGGACCAAGCACAGAGCCTTGTGGGACACCTTTCAATACAGGCAAAGTAGAGGAAGAAGTACAGTTAACCAAAACATACTGAGATCTCTCTGAGAGGTAGGACCTAAACCATTCTAGTGAGACTCCATGCACTCCAAATAAAGATAGTTTAGACAGAAGAACATAACTTAGAACACTGATTCCTCTATCTGTTAGAGAAATCTGGAAAAAAACTTAAGAGGACGGAGTATAAGGAGAGAAATTAGTGTTGGTAGAAACTTTTTAAACTAACTCTCTTAATGTTAAATTAGGGTACAACAATTCAATGATTTCTTCATATTAGGGAACAAATTAGTGCTGGTGGAAACTGTTTAAACTAATTTTACCCAATTTCCATTTTAGGCTTTTCAAATACAAGTACGACTATTAAATCAAGCAAATATCATGTCTTTCATGATTTTCTTTTCTTATTAACAGATGTAACAATGATGTGACTGGGGGGTCTGATTCTGTCAAGAGAAATATAATAACAAAGCAGAGAACTACGTCACGCCTGTCCAATATTAGACAAAGCTAGTTTAGGACAGGATCTGTAGCCATAATATTTTAACTTACTGGGCGAGTCTAATTTCACATGACAAGGGTTTGCTCTGTCTCTAGTAGCTTTCCCTCATCCCAAAGCTCAATTTTTAATCTCCCCAATGAAGTTCCAGTTTCCTTCAAATCCTTCATTTTGACACTATCCTATGCCATTTGAGGACAAATTGTTTTTTGATTAGCCCTAAATGAAGGGCCAAAAAAGCCTGATTTTTGGCAATCCATCATCAGTCCTCTCGAAAATATTTTTTGCCTTCTTAACCTTCCTAAGCGCATTGACTACAAAGCCATACCTGACCACTGTCACTGTATTGCCAGATGCGGTACGCTTATGGCTACTGGTTGCTTTCGCGGGGATTACTCATTGAATCCTTCATTTTGGAAGATTTTCAAGTTGAATTTGTTTGATAAATTGGACATTTGGCATTTTTTACAAAAATTAGTTCTTTTTAGCTCTTATAAATGTACTAGCTTATAGTGTATTTTGAACACACTTACCACTACCATCCTCCATCCTTATCAAGGTGTTAAGATTTCAGGTCCAATTTTCAGGATGGGTATTTTTTTTTTATTTCAAAACAACGTCATAATAAAAATAAATACAAAATACTGCACTTCGAGTCTTTGACTTCTGTTTATCCTTTTAAAATTTTAACGTTCTACAATATATGCTTGGGTACACCTATTAGGCGACCAAGCGAGCTTAATTTTACATGACAAGGGATTGCGCTGCCTCTAATAGCTTTGTATTTTGAACACACTCACCACTATTATTTAGTATTACCATCCTCCATCCTTATTCAAGTGTTAAAAATCCAATTCTAACTTTCTAGATGGCTGAATTTGCTCTAAAACAACGTTAGAATGAAAATAACTACAGAATACTCCACTTTGAGTCTTTGACTTCTGTTTATCCTTTTAAAATTTGAACACTCTGCAAGGTATGATTGGGTATACTTACCAAGCGACCTGGTGAGCTTAATTGTACATTACAAAGGTTTGCTCCGCCTCCAGTAGCTTTGTATTTTGAACACACTGCCCACTACCACTTACCATTACCATACCCCATCCTTATCCAGGTGTTAAATATCCAATTTCAATTTTCTTTATGGCTGAGTTTGTTCTAAAACAACGTTAGAATGAAAATAAAGGGAAAAATATTCCACTTTGAGTCTTTGACTTCCGTTTATACTTTTAAAATTCGAACTTTCTGCAATCCATACTTATTGAAATACTTCAATAAGCAATTCTTACCTTTAATACTGGTGCAACTGTAAATGATGTTTGACCATCCTCCTCTAGGGGGCCATAGTTTCCCTTCGCTAAGTTTCAGTCCTCTTGTTGCTTGTGATGATTCACAATAGAACATCAACCCAATTGCATCTGGAAACTGACTTGTCAGGGTAGTTAGGAGGAGGGAATCGTCATCTTCCAATGGTAGCTCGATAGTTCTTCCACATCTGGGAGAATTTACACCTATGTAATTCATCTTTGCCTTTGAAAAAAAGGTCAGGGTACAAGTCAACAAGTAAGTAAACATGCATAAGAAAATAGTTTTGACAATATTCACAGAAAACTCAGACTAATGCAATAATAGGACTACAGCTACTCATGGTAGGTGTCTGATAAATGCCCCACTTAATGATCTTCAAACACGTTTCTCTGACGCTCAGTCCTAATAAAATATACCAAAGTAAGATAAAAATATAATACTTTAGAGGCAAATTTGGGATACATTTCTATACATAAAAGGAAGAAGGGTAAAAGTATAGCGGGTCTGCATGCCTAATTTATTAGGTACAATTATTCTGCATATCAAGTACCTAACTTAACACTGACCAAATACTTTACCTCCCTCCCCCCACCTAATGTGCAAATTTATAGCCCAAATTGAATATTTTACATATAGTTTGTCAAATCTCTTTATCTATCTCATGCTAAACTGAAAAAACTAATGAAAAAAACTAATGGTCCTATAATGCGTTAATGAATGACTAACATTAGTTGGGCGTTTATCATACATGTGCCCAATTCATATTTTTGAAAATTTCTAACAATGCCATTAATTCACAGTGCTTAGCAAAATTATTATCTATGTTATTTTCAATAATGAATTCCAATTATCGATATTCGAAGTAATATTTTATGATTATAAGATAAAAATCTTCTTTTCCATTTGCAAGAAGTTTAGATCTTTCTTTATTACACTTCATGTAATTTTATTGTCTAAGAGGTGTTCAACAATTTAGTTCCTTCAAAAGGATTACACAATAATTAATCCTATTTTACAGATAATTAAAAGTAGTTTGCCGCACACTTTATTTAAAGTAGGGCTAGTTTTGCTGTAAGTTACTATTACTATTAAGCTTTAAGTTTATTTGTTATAAACTTACTAAACTTTAACTTTATTAAACTTTAATTTAACTTTTATATTAAACTTTAAGTTTAATATGTTTATTAGTTCTAAGTTCACCGAGCTTTACAAGACTTGTCAAAGTAAACATTTCAGCATTAAAAACAAATTTTAGTAAAATAACACGGAAACAGACTTTTCAACAACAAACATTTCACTAGAATGATCCTTTTTCTAACCAGTGGTGGAAAAGTGTGTTTTAGAGAGTCCCGCGATACCCCACTTGTATTGATGTAGTTTATTGCAAATGAGATAATTTTCCTTGTTTTGCAAATATCCCTATAAGATTGGCGTTGTCTGAGCGGTTAAAAGGTTTCCACTTGTGATTTTCCCAATCAATAACACTAAAACCAACTTTATAACAACAAATATGTTATAAGAAGCAACAAAACACCAAACATGTTATAAAAGTTTTCCTTACAAAACATATCACAATTGAACCTAATTCTGAACTCTGCTGAAATTAGTCTTACAGGAGTCACTGATCAATTTATCAAAATCCTGTTTTAATAGAGTTATAGGAGTATTTGAGAGATTTACCCACCCAATATTTGGGTGAACACAGAGTACCAAGATTTAAGTCTGGCGTATTTGAGGGTGTTTCATAAGGATCAATTTCAGAAGTATCTCTACTGCATGACCAGAGAATGGTCACTGCCAGAATAACCATGAACCTTGGTAAGAGTATCTAACTCATATGAATTTAGATGCCTAGTTACGAGCGTGTAATCAATGAGACTTTAGGTTTTTCCGTCTGGCGACTTCGATGTTTCCTTTAGTGTCCTTGGTGCGGGAAGAGAGTGTTAGCAATATCCATATTGTCATCTCTATAGAACTCAATGGAAAGTTCTTTCCTCTTGTTAAGTCGTCTTAGGCTAAATCTACCCATAACAACCTTGTTTCTAGTAAGAGTGGCTCCAACAATATAATCAAAGTTGCAGGTGACAAGGACAAGGTCTTATTATGGAAATATCTCAACTTGCTTTTGCAGTTGAAACCAAAAATTTTCAGACTTGACATGTGGCCTAATGCAGTTTGGAGCATAGGTCTGTATAATTATTATGTTGATCCATACATCTTTTATTCGTATCATCATCAGCCGTTCTGACCCACGTATTGTGGAAGTAAGGGATCACTAATCAATAAAAATCAACACCTTAGCATTGGAGACTCTCAGTTTTTCCTAACACTATCAGACTAGCATAGTTGATTCTTTCTTAACCAGTGGTAAATAAGTTTGTTTCTGAGAGTCCCACAATATTTAAACTTTTAATCGGACGCATTTTGGGACAAAAGACCGTGAAGTGGGCTATTTACCCTCTGATCACTTTTCTCTCTTAAGAAAGGTAATAGAAACTGCAAATTTAATCAAATGAGACCTCTCTCAAGTTTATACGACAAATCCTTCCATAAGAAACTTATATACCGTAGGAGTATAACACCCATTTTTAATAAATGACTAATTCAAAATTTATATTGAATGCATTTTTGGAAAAAGGACGTGATGATGAGGGGGTTTATACCCTCTGATCTTTTGACTCTTAAAAAGGGAATATAACTTCCATGTGTAATTGAATGAGCCTCCTCCAAAGCTTATACGACCACCTCTTCATATGACGTGTCTCTGGGGAAAAAACATATTGTTGTTTTGGAACGAAATTTAACTAACAGAATTTTTCAAGGGGCAAATCTAGCCTTGATAGGAGGACAAAAGGTCAACACTTATGAATTTGGTATAAAAAAAATAATATTTTTCGAGAGACAAGGGTGGGGGTTAGGCCATTATGGGAGGGCCTGGGGTTAGCTCTCATGATTTTAGAATACAATATCGCTAATCAATTGTCTGTTCGCTTATGTATTTTTTGCGGGGGGGGGGATCATTAATAGAAAGCCAGGGGTTAGCTTCTTTGATTTTTTGGAATAAAATATCGTTAATAAGTTTGCATTGTCTTTTAATTGAATTAGCCCTGATATTTTTTCATAACAGTTCACCGATTTTATTTTTAATTTCTTTTTTTTTGTAATTCCAAAACACAGAAGCAAACTACCTTTAATATTTTTTTTGGGGTGAAAGGGGGGTCAGGTCATGGAACAAGGGCCGGGGGTCATCTCCTTGGGTTATTTTGAATAAAATATCAGTAACAAACCCATTTTGGGCTTTTCTCCAATCAGTCATGGTTTTTACGTCTTGTTTTTTCTCCAATCATCATTGGCTCTTGACTCTTTCATCACAGTCAACCAACTTGATTTTAATTTGAAAATATGTTGAATTAAAATCAAGTTAATAATAAATAATAATAAGATCTAAAAACTTCATTCTTGATTTTATTTTAAGAGGGGAAGGAGTTGGTCTATGGAGAAAAGACCAGGTGTCAGCTCCAATGTTCTTTGGAATAAAATAACGTTATTAAGTTTTTTTTAGGGGGAGGAGGTTTCCTTATAGAGGGAAGGCTAGGGGTCTGCTCCTATTATTTTAAAATAGTATATCGCTAATGAGTTGTGGTTTTTAGGATAAGGACAGGCTTTTTAGGATAAGGGCTTTAGGCCGTGGGGGGAGGATCAGGGATCAGATCCCAAGATTTTTGAAGCCAAATATCATTAGTGAGTTTTTTTTTCGGAGGGCTTGAAGAGAGAGCCAGGGGTTGACTCCTAGGATAGTTAGAATAAAATGTCCTAAATAGGTTGTTGTTTTTTATTATTTTTTCTTTTTTTTCTGGGGGGGGGGGGTACTTAAACCCTAGAGTTATATTTATATAATATTTGGTGTATTTTGAACAAAATATTTGCCTCAAAAGACTCTTAAAAAGGAGGCTAGGGGATCCATAAGAATCTTATATCCACTTAGAACATAAGTTATAATTTCTTCCCGCTGATTATGGGTTATAATTGGAGAAAATATGGCATTGAAAGGGGTATTAATTTGAATTCTATAATTTTTTTTCTCTTAACAAGGAGCTAGAAGTTTCTATTTCCAATCAAATGAGCCTCCTTTAAAAATTATATGGCCATTCATTTCATTAAAACCATATATAACCATGGGGTATGATTTTCAATCCTTTCCTCCAGGCTCTGAAACGTTGTGTCAATGCCATAGTATTGTTGTTTAATTTTTGGACTAATTAAGCAATATGGCTATCTCAAACTTTCAATTGATTGCACCTAGGAAAAAAAGGACATAAGGGGAGATAGTTGCTCTCCAATCTTTTTTGCTCTAAAAAGGGGCAGGAGGACTTGCGATTAACAATCGAACGATGTCCCTTCAAAAATTATACGACCGCCCCTTTTACAAGAGCCTTACATACTAATAATAGTTAAATGGAATAACCCAAACCCTTTCCCTGAGAACAGTGGGGGACTTGTCATCCCAAAAGACGTGACTACTGAACTTTTAAGCTCTATGACCTTTTAGACCTTATACGACCAAATATGTTGAACAAAATAGTTATCTCAAAATTTTGACTAGATATGACTAGATAGGGCGTGAGGCGGAGACTAGCTACCCTCGAATGACTTTTGACTCAAAAACTACAGTAGAACCTTTCATATCTAATCGAATATGCTTTTTTTGAATCATTTGTGACAACTCAGGCTTTTAAAAAATACATTGGTAAAAGAAAATAAATTAGTACATAAATATTACGCTGCACCCACATCAATCTTTACTTAGGCAGTGCTACTGTGCTGCATATGAGCATACCATATTTAGAAAACGGGCCAACTACCTGACTTACAGACCTTGCTCTGAGGGTGGTAGAGGGAGGGATAGGTATCCCCAAAGATATATTTACTGGATCTGTCAACAGTGCTGAATAGAATACACTAGGATTTGAGATTAACAATCGAACAATCCCCCTTCGAAATTTATGCGACCACCCCTTCTATAAGAGCTTTACATACTAATGATGGTAACTAGAATGACCAACAGCCCTTTCTCCGAGGACAGTGGGGGAAATGTTAGCCCAAAATATATGATTAGTGGACCTTTTAGGTTTATGACTCTTTAGACCTTTTACGACCTTTTATGTTGAACAAAACAGTTATCTCAGTATTTTGACTGGGTATGTCAGGGGAAAGAACGGGCGTGGGAGGCGACTTACTGCCCTTCAATGACTTTGGCTCTCAAAAACTGCAGTAGAACCTTAAGTTTCTAATCAAATATTCTCTTTTTGAATCTTTCGTGACAACTCGGCCTTTACAAAATAACTTGGTCAAAGAAAATAAATTAGTAAGTAAATAAAATCCTGCGCCCACATAGATATTTGCTTAAGCAGCACTGTTGTGGTTCATCTGGATATTCTATACATCTGGATAAAAAACAGAAAAAAAACTCGCTAAAAGCCCTTGCCCTGAGGGTGGTAGGGGGAGGGATAGGTTTCCCAAAAAATATAATTACTGGACCTTTGAACATTGCTGAACAAAATAGCTCACTTGAAATTTGGATTGGATATATAATCAATCGAGATTTTTAAAGAGCTAATGAAGGGTAAGGGGGCTGATGACCTTCCGTTCACTTTTGGCTCTTAAAAGGGCAACAGCAATCGTCTATTAGTTTCAACTCATAAAACAGACTATAACCTTAGATTTATAATCAAAAGAGCCTCTGCTCAAGTTAATACGACCACCCGTTCAATTAGAGGCTTACATGCCCCAAGCGAATAACTTATGACCCTTGCTTCTATGCTCGGGGGGTTGTGTCAACTTTGAAAGTCTTGTTATGTATCTTTTGGATTTTTCTTTTATTATAATGACAATTCTAAAATTTCTGTTCACTGCAATCTAGAGGAAACCTCAAGAGAGCAAGGCGATTTTCCGTCCGATCACTTTTGACTCTTTACAAGAAAAACTAGAACTCATGATTTTAAATTAAATGGGCCCCCTTAGGAGTATATAGGACCATTATTTCCATAAGAACCTAATATTTTACTAATTGGCAACTAATTTGACTCAAACCTCTTGCCCTGGGGTATTTGGGAGATTGCCATGCCCAAAAACATAACTATTGGACCTTTCAATTAATTTGAACAAAATAGCAATCTCAAAGTTTTGATTTGATTGGCTTAAGAAACTGTTTGGGCTGGAGAGGGAATTCGTTGTGCTCCAGTCATTTCTTATTCTTTAAAAGAACACAAGACGTTTCAATTTCCAATAGAAAAATTATCATAAATTCTAATTTTTTGGGGGGATATGGGGGCTGGTTGCCCTCCAATCTCTTTTTCTTCTTAAAAAGTACACTAGAACTTTCAATTTACAATAGCAGTATTCTCTTAAAAATAAAATTTTTGGGACTTGAAGGGCGATTTGCTGCCCTCCAATCGCTTATTTTTCTTAAAAAAGAGAGTAAAACTTTCAATTTCCAATGGAATGACTCGCTTAAAAATATCTATGACAATTTTTTCCTTACGAAGTGCATTAGTCCGAAAAACATCGCTCTTTACTAAGGCTGCGCTATTGCACAACCTATGATAAATGTTCGTTTGGGGTATCAATTATTCTAGAATTCTAATTTGTGGTAATTTTGATTTCTAGTTTTGCTTGTCCTAGATTTTATATTGCTCTTTACTTTTCTTTGAAAAACGTCTTTCCCAGAAAGTTTTGTAAAATTAATATTTTTTTTGTTTTCCAGTGCAAAAGATTGTTATATTTTCATGTACTTATCTTGGGAATTAAAATATATAGTTCTAGTTTTTGTTTCTAATTAGTGTGTTTTGATTAATCGGAAATTCCCAGCAACGATCCTTTCTAAAAAATATCATTCGGTTTTCCTGCATTTTGCAGATTCTAAATAACCGGGATGCACACATTCTTTATTAATCGTGTGTAACATCCATTTTTGAAATTATATACCCTTAACAGTTGCTAAGAAAACAAACACGCTAAATTACAAAGACAATATATATATATATATATATATATATATATATATATATATATATATATATATATATATATATATATATATATATATATATATATATATATATATATATATATATATTTATATATATACATATATATATATATATATATATATATATATATATATATATATATATATATATATAAATATATATATATATATATATACATATATATATATATATATATATATATATATATATATATATATATATATATATATATATATATATATATATATATATATAAATCATATTGCTGTTATATGACTTTCACCCTCTCATGAACACTCCCCAAAAATTTCAATGTAATGCCCTTAGACACTCTTAAGATATTGCTGGTGTGCCATTTTGACAAACAAAATTTGACCTACTAAACTGAAACTTTCAGTGTATGTTGAGGGTATAAGGGAATTAGATGGATAAGGCTATAAGACTTACTTGACAAAAAAAGACTAAATGCTATTAACTATTATATATATATGTATATATATATATATATATATATATATATATATATATATATATATATATATATATATATATATATATATATATATATATACATATATATATATATGCACACATATATATATATATATATATATATATATATATATATATATATATATATATATATACATATATATATATATATATATATATATATATATATATATATATATATATATATATATATATATATATATATATATATATATATATATATATATATATATATATATATATATATATGTGAAACTTATTGCTGTTATATGACTTTCACACCCTCATGAACACTCCCCAAAAGTTTCAATGTAATGCCTTGGACAATCCTAAGATATTGCTGGTGCGCCCTTTTGACAAACAAAATTTGACCTACTAAACTGAAACTTTCAGGGTATGTTGAGGGTATAAGGGAATTAGATGGATAAGGCTATAAGACTTACTTGACAAAAAAGACTAAATGCTATTAACTAAACCACAACAACGAACCTATGCCACAGCTCAAAAAAATATATGTCATATGATCTTTGTGTGTTCTGTTATCTCTTAAATTGTTTGAGCAATCTAAAATCCAGTATAGATAATAAAAAAAGACTTTGATAAGACCTAAAATAAACAAATTTAAATAAACTCTCATCCGACCGTCACATATTTTTCAGACGGCTTGAGATTTGAGTCTATTCAATAATAGGACTTATGGACTTTTTGAATAAAAGAAAATGGTGAATTTGTTAATTGTATCTACTTAAAAAGATTCTTTCTCTTTAGGTAGTGTAAGCTTTTAATGTCCAACAACACAGTACCACTTCGAAACCCGGTCCAGACATGTTTTCCTTCAAAAATTCTTGAGACACAGACGTTACTAATTTTCTAAGAGATGTTGGTGTTCAATACGTAATTGAGAGGGCTAAATAACCGATGCATGAATTAACTACTTAATAGTTTTTCTATGACTCCTTAAGGAAACCTTTGGGACCCCCACCAAATCCTGTCTTCCTTGATTGTTACGTCACAGTTTCTTAAAGTCTGTAAAAAACCTAAGGTTGTAGAGAAAAACCTTCAGGGTAAGAAAAATAAGTATTTCTTTAGATGTTACATCATAGGGATTGTTTGTTACGCAATAGCAAGTGTTCTTTCTTAAAGATCTGCAAGGGCTAGGGAAAAGCCTTAAGGTCCCGCTAGTGAGGAACCTTCAAGACAAAGGACCCTAGCGAGAAATTCTACTAGGTTCATAGCAGCAAAATCACCCGAGGCCCTAGAGAGGAATTCCAACAGGGTCCCTAGCAACAACTTTCATCAGACCCATAAACCTAACGACCAGGGGGCCTTAGCCTCCATTTTCATTGTTTATCCTAACATTCATTTCCAACGGAAGCCTTAGTTTCTAATTTCACCGGGAAATCTAGTAGTCTTTTCAACGAAAAGGGCCGAGCATTCTATTCCAACGGGATAACATCTGGAATGACCCAATCATTCCACTGGAGCTCTAGCAACCTACGTCACCGAGCCCCTAGTATCCAAATAACTGACCAATCTGGTGCTTATTACGTAATGGGCTTTGTTTACTTTTAGCTGTTACGTAATAGGACTTGTTAGAGTCTACCAGTGAAGAGGGCAATCCCAGTCGTAACTGATTGGAATAAAACGTTGGTTGTTACCTAATACTTTAAGAAAAAATTTTCTTCAGGTTTTGCTTTTTCTTCGGGATTTAATTAGTTTCAAGGTGTTTTTTTTTCAAATCGTTTTTGTCAGGGAACTCTTATAATCCAAAGATTTTTTTTCCAGATTAGGATTCAAAAGACATATTGTTGCCATAAAATGGAGTGCTAGAAGGGTGGACTATGAATGCTTCTCCATTATTATGATTTGGGGATACTTTCAACACGATAACCTATTCCTCGCACGGAGAAATCCTTGCCCAGCTTCTAAAACAATTAAATGAATTGCGAGTTCCAATTTGGCCGCATTAATTGACACGCCGAGGAAAAAATTGATTACTAGAAATTATTTACATTTGATATGCATCTGTAGGTTAAGTAATGCTTTAGAGAGTATAATTGTATAATATTGGGGCTTGTTCATAACGTGTTATCAGAGATAAAAGTGAGAGTAACATTATGGTTAGAGTATGATATACCTTCATATATAATCAAAAGTATTTCTTTTCCTCTTCACTACACAGAAATAAGCACTTATATTAGAGACAATCTTGAACGAGCATACCTAAGTACATAGGGTACAAGATGCTTAAATTGCATTAGCGGCATATATTGAAGATTTATTGTGGAACAATAAATCTAAGGAATAATATACACAATTTCTTTTAATAAAAATGCATTTACAAGCATTATTAAACACAAAGAAAAGTAAATCTAAACAAAAAACGAAAGAACAAACCGTAAAATACTTATAAAGGATGAAATATAAGCGGAAAGAACCATGAATTAAAAAAGTTGGGAATCATAGCAAGCAATTCCAGCAGGGACCATAGCATTTAATCCCACCGGGCCCCCATCATTCTACCCGACTAATCCTCATAGCATCAAATTTCACCGTGGGGGACCCCTAGCAACTAATTCCAGCAGAGGGCCCTAGCAATCAATTCCACCGAAGGATGGCAAATTTTAGCTCCAGCTCATTTCTAGAAAGATCGGAATCTCTTTTTGAAGCAACTGGATTGACTTTTTTTAACTAGTTTATCCCGATTTAATTCTGCCGACGCGTAAAAAGTGCTCGAACGATTTTCAAGCAGTCATGATGGTCTAGGGGACGCTGAAGGACAAAGCTATGTATCATTTATTTGTTATAAACTAAAACTGGTTTAAACCTGTACGCAATTTTTCCAAGCCACAACTGAATCATCAAGTTACATGAAACGTTAAAATAAATGTCTATTTTACTCGTTTGTTCTGTAGGACCACCTGTACCATGTAAAAGCAAATGCGCCTCTGTGCAGGATTTACTGCCTCTGAAACTTGTGGTTTAATTTGTGTCTAGTTTTTCCGATAATTCTAAATCAATTGAGTATTTCAGAATTTTCACACAATAGAATTTTGAACTTGTTTTGATTAGAAGTATTGTTTTATATCAAAAAATGGGTGAAAACTCGCTTCGCTGTGGGACAGTCCGTTTTAACTTAAACAAATGTCTATGTTAGAAGTTTATTTTGTTAGACTTCCTGTAACTTTAGAAACAAATGTGCCACCGTACAGCTTTACTGCCTCTAACACTCAGGGCTCAATATAACTATCTCGGAATTTTCCCGCAAGAGAATCTTGAACCTCTTTAGACTAGATTTGATGTTTCACATAAGAAAATGCTTGATAAAAACGCTTGTTGTGAGACAGTCTTTTTGACTAAATATTTATGTAAGCCGTTTGTTTTGTAGGACAACATGCACTTTTTAAAATTAAATAAAACAAAATTCCAACTAAAAGTAAAGAGCAAATTTAAAACTTAAAACCAGTGGAAACTATTACGTATTTGAGGGGCCATGCTCTCTAGTAAAAACCTCACTCTTTACGCTAAAGTTTGAATTTTGCTCAAATTCTTTATAAATGACCTCTGAAACATAAAAGCCGTTTAATTAGAAGAGTTTTGAAAAATTTTCAAAAACTCTTTTGAAAAAAAGTGAAAAACTTTTGCTTAAAAAGCGAGGTATTGACTAGGAGGAGAGCCCCCTCATATGTACAATAGTTTTTGTTCATTTTAATTTTCAATGTTGCTCCTTACTTTCAGTAAAAAAAACTTGTCTTTTATTTAATTTCTGATCATTTTTTAAATAATGCTGTGAAATCCAGTGCCCCCTTCAAAGAAATGTCCCTTCCCTCATGAAAACTTCTTCCATAAAAAGATTTAAGTAATCCTCTCTCCTGAACCCCTACCAGAAAAATTTACTCCTGAAAATATCTGAATACTTAATTATAACGATTATTATATGCAAACAATGGGCAAAGTTCATAACTAGTAGCGCTTTTCCACGGTGGATTTAGTCATCCTAAAATACATACTTAGTAACACGAAGTCCCCTAGCGGCAGGGTGGGGAACTAAAATTCCCGAGAGGGATGCACCCAACCCCTCTTTCAACTCTTCACCATCTCTCACCAACGACTAATTAATAAAAATTGACACTATTCTGAAAATATACCATCCACAATAATATAACTCCTATTTGCTTAAAAATGTCTCTCAGAAACTAGAAATTTCCTTTAGAGCGAAACCTTCCAAGAAAATATTCAACACTACCCACCATTAACACATCACAAGCTTGAGTTGAAACTTGCCCTAATTTATCAAATCATGGAAAGAAAGGTAAACCAAAACTTACATCAAAATATCATTCAAGGTCTCTTGATAACTTTTATTATATTTATTGAAAAGTTTATTATACTGAAAACTAGATTTTTTAAATTATAACAATTGTAGAAAATCCTCTTATTATTAATCTATGGCTATGTATTTAAAATCTATTTTAAAGTGAATTTCGTTACTGCAAATTCTCAGATATCTAAATGGATAGGAATAAAAGCTGAATATGAGATATTTGAATGAAGGTTGCTTTCATGGAATAGGAAATCAGCTGCTCCAAATTAAAATAAACCTTTTTATTATATATTTTAAAAACTAATTTATGATAATGTGAAACATTAATATCTAAACCCTAAAAGGGCTCAGAATTGCCTTTCCCATTGCTAGATTCTGGAATTAGCTCTGGTGGGTATACTCAGGTTATTTTTACTCGGATGAGTATTATTCAGGTTGTTTTTATGGATCGTAAACTCATAATTTAGTTGGCTTACAAATAAGTCCATTATAAATGAACTGACATTACCTTCTATAGAAATTCCAACAATTTGCTTACACAAATTACCATTTAACTTTATAAATGTGTTCAGTAGAATAAATTATAATGAATCATAAACCATATCCAAACTATTGCATCTTGATCTAATATCACTTTTAAGGAAGTTAGTCGATCTAGCCTTCTTATTATAACTGTCATTATAAAAATAGACAAAAGGAAAGGTTTCTTAATAAACTTTATTTAATGTCTAATACTAGAATAAGAGGTAGATGAGTAGATAACGCTGTAAAATTATATGCATGTATTCTTCTGGTTGAAACTGTTTCCCGAGAGTCTATATCTTGAAATGAATTATTAACTTTCCTGTATTCACAGATACCCACCTCACATCATGAATAAGAGGTAGATGAGTAGATAACGCTGTAAAATTATGTGCATGTACTCTTCAGGTTGAAACTGTTTCCCGAGAGTCTATATCTTGAAATGAATTATTAACTTTCCTGTATTCACAGATGCCCACCTCACATCATGACTCCTCGGAGGAATACATACTTGCCAATATGATTTTCGGCACAGTACATGCCTTACCCCAACAAATTGCCCAGTCGGCAGTAGGGCCTACACAAAAACGAGTGCAAAGGTACTAAACACAAAGGAGTCAACCCTGTCTAGAATCTCTTCAACTATGAACATGGCTCTGCTATGGCTAACACACATACTAATGCACCCAGCCTGCAATACTAATCAGAACCTATGCTTGCATTTTGGAGGGCAGTGAACTTTTAGTTAGCTAGTTATCAATCTTTCTGATCTGAGTAAACCATAAATTCAACTGCGCATGATTTACTATTCCATATATTTACTACTCTTTAGATTTCATTGTACCTTAAAGTTCACCAAAGGCAAGTTCACCAAGGCTGTTTTAAGCCTCTTGTTTATTGCCAGAGGACTGCCATTTCTCCATTTTCCTCACGAAGACAGGTGCCTATGAAAATAATAAAAGTGATTTCCGATTCATTATTACGGTTACTTCGCATTTATTAACAGGCTTCAGTGACTCTATATAAGGTGAAATTTTAAATACATTTTACAATAGTAAGAAAATAAATTGTTTCCTTGTGCCAAAGCTAGCCTATACCTTTTAAAATTAATAAATAAAGAACGATTTTTATAACCAAAAGTAAGGAACTAAATTAAAACTTAAAAATAATTCCTTAGATGAAATGGGCTGTCCCCTGCTCATCCCCTCACTTTTAACGCTAAAGTTTCTTATTGTTTGAAAAAGTGGAGCTGTGAAAAAGGGTAGAAATTTAGTGGAAAGAATGAGGCGTTGAGGATGGGACACCCCCTTTTATATGCGGAAAAAGCCTGTTCGTTTTAATTTTTACTGTCCGTACTAACTTTCAGTTAAACAAAACTTTTTTTTTATTTCTGAACAATTTTCAACTAGAACAGGTTCAATTTTGACACGGCATATTTTGACACAAAATCTATTTATCCAATTTCTGATAGTTTTTCAAATCCAAAAAATCTGGCTCACCATTTATAAGATATACCACAATATCCTTACTAAGGCTCCTCCACAGAATTTCATCGAACATAAAGTGTGCTCCCCCCGTCCATTTCCCTCAGGTCAGTTCCATCGTCACTGAAAATCCATTCTCCCCATAAAATTTCTAGCGGACGATTCAGCCTGAAAAATTTTCCCTTACATTTTAACACATTTTTCTTACATTTTTTCATCTGAATAGGATTTTAATCTTTAATAGGATTCTCAGTCATTCCAGGAATGCCCCTTCCGTGGAAATTTCCTTGCAATATCTCCACATGAAAAATTGGCAGAGATAAAGTAGGAAAATTAGAGAATTTCGTACAGTAATTCTATCAAATACCATCGGTGCAACATTTCCGCTGAAATATTCATTCCCCAGGAAATTTTCTCCCTAAGAAAGATTCTTCCCATCGAAATCCAATCCTAGCATAACTCCCCCCCTGAAAATTGTCTTTAAACTTCCCAATAACAAATACTATATTCAAACAACAGGCAAATTTCAGTACTTAAAGTGTTCCTCGGGCTATTTTACACCTAGAAACATAGTTTTTTTTCTTTTATCTATACTGAACAAAATGGATATCTCAAAATTTTGGCGAGATGGCCATATTAAACTTTAGTAAAAAATGGGTGTTAAAGCTGAACACCAATCTATTTGGTCACTTAAAAAGATACTAGAACCTTTAATTTCTGTTCAAATGCACACTCTCCCTCTTGTAAGACGATCACCTCTGGAAAAAAAAACAGACAAATAAACACGTAATTGTCATCTGTCTTCTGACAAAAATATTGAAATTCCACATTTTTTTACTCGGAAGCTTGAAACTTCTACAACATGGCTCTCTGGTACGCTGAATATGATGACAAGATTTTCATGAATGTTTTTTGAATTTTAAAGTGTCTCCTCTATATATAAAATCAGACAAATTGTTTCATGCTCCTAACTTTTGATAAGTAAAAATAAACCTGACGAATCTTATATACTTGGAACATAAACAATTGCTTAGGAACAGCTTAGGGTATTAAGTTGAAACTTTTATGGCATGATAATGCGAATTTTTAGCTAAATGATACCCATTATGTGCATACTACTTCTGTTACTACTGCTCCAATAACTGGTTCTATAGCTAGTCCTACACCCTCTTACACTGTAGCATTACAGTTAGTATTACAGTGAAACTGTCATGGAATGTTTAACTAAAGTGAAACACACTTTATGAATGCTGGCTATCAAGAAAGGGTAATAGCTTTATCCCAGGAATAGCGTGGATCATTTAGTTAAAGCTTTCAGTTCATGTTCAGGATAATTTAGCAGTATCTTTCTAAAAGGTGCTTATACTTGCAAATGGTTTACTATTACTAAAACTATTGGAATTAAGATGAAATTTCCAGGAATATTATAGGTGAAATTCATCAAAACACACGGTATGTCTGCAGACTGTCAAAAATATATATCAACCATGTCTTAGAAACTGTTTTGAGAATTAATTTGAAACTTTCAGGGCATGTTGAAGGGAAATTAAACTAGTAAATTGTGTTGGTAGCAGTGCATACTTCTAATACTACTCCTGCTGCTAGTAGGCTATCTGGCTTACTGTATCAAGGTTGAACTTTGAGGGATTTTCGAAGGGAATATTGGGCTAAACCATCTTATTGATTTAGCTCTATTAGCTCTCATATCCTCTAGTAAGAATCTCAACGCGTGTTACTCAACACTCAGCAACATTAATCGATAACATATTTGTTCAACCTCGCCTACTTGCTACTTCTTTTGCTGATGTAATAATCGGTGAGTTTTTTTTATCATTTTCCTATGGTGGCAGTGACTTCGTTCCTACGTACACGAAAGCCAAAAATACAGAGGATAAAGAAAAGACTACTGAAAAAGAGAATCTTGATGAATTTTGGCAAGAACTGAGTGTTCTTTCATGACAAGAGGAGTATGGCGAATATGAATGTCCATCCGCTGCATTTGATAAGCTTATAGGTATTGTTCAACCAAAATTTGATTCAACATGTCCAGTGAGAATGTCAAGCTGAAGAAATCTACTCCTAGAAAACTATAGGCCAGCCAGGAGCTTCTTCGACTAATCCAGAAAAGAAATGATTTGTACGTACTTTTTTCTGAATTCTGAGTCACAGGAGGTGTTCAATGACTTAAAAATTTTGTAATGAAACTAATCGATTTCGCGTATCTTGTGCTCAAAAACATTTTGGGATGAAATTTGAAAATAGAAATGGGAAAGGTACATGGAAGACAATTAATGAATTATTAAATGGTGGCAAGATAAATGAAAATCCAGCTAGCTAAAACTTGATGATAGAATAGTTGTTGAAACGAAGGAAATTTCTGATGTTTTGGGATAGTATTTTTCAAAAGTAGGTAAATCGGAAAGCGAAAATTCATATAATTATAGCAGTAAAACTGCTGAACCATTTAAATAATGAAAGAGATTTTTTGGGTAACCATGAACATTGCTGAAACTAATCTAGAGGAAATGAAGCAAAAAATGATCTAAAACATTTAAATTAATAATGGAATATTTTCTGCCCTGCCTCGTATATTTTATTAGCTTATCACTGAAATAAGATGAATTTCCTTCACGATTGAAAGAGGCCACAGTTATCCCTTTGATAAAGGAGGTCTCAAGACAGATCCTTCGGACTACAGATTGGTTTCAATGTTGTCTTTGTTTTCAAAGCTACATAAAAATTTCATGAATAGAAGATGGTATAACCATCTGAGTCTACATGGATTTCTCGTACAAACACAGTTTGGATTCAGGAAATGCCATTATACGATACATGCAGTCCACTATCCACTCACAGATTTTGTTAACTCTGCGCTTGAACCTGGGGAGCTAGTGCTTTCAATTTCCATAGATCTTAGCAAAGCTTTTGATGCTGTTGTTTTTAGGATCTCATTGAGTAGGCTACGTTTTTTAGGTGTTCAGGGTGTATCTTTGAATTGGTTTGAATCTTATCTTGGAGGGAGGACAGTGTGAGCGAATGTAGATGGCTGCAAATCAAGAAGTTATAGAGTCCATTGCGAAGCTTCACAAGGTTCAGTGCTTGGTCCCCTACTTAACCTAATTTATGCAGATACCATGCGATTTTATATTCCTGGGATATTAATCACATCCCTTGCTGATAACACCGTGTTTACAGTAGCATTATCTTGTGTAAATCTTTCGATTGATAAGGAAAATTAGGCCCTAAATGAACTGGTAAGTTTTACGAGATGTGGCTGTATCTATTGGTGTTCTTAAGACGATTTATGACTTTTTCTAGATTTAGTACGTCTGAATGGTGTATTCTTAAAACAAGCTTTTAGTGTAAAACATTTAATCTTGATTGTTATTCTAGCTGGAAATTCCATTGTGATGCAGTGTATTGTTACAAGAAGGCTAAGGAATGAACTCCCACCAATAATTTTAATGATCTTCTATCATTTTCTAATCAGTCCGTATATATCTTATGGTTATTTGCTGTGGACTAGTTCTTTGTGACAGGTTTAAAAAGAGTACAAATTTTGCAAAATATAATTGTTCGTGACTTAGGAGATTACATGGGATTTGAAAATAGTGCTTTGAGATGCTTCACCAAAATGAAAGTTCTAAATGTTTATACGTTAAGAGACTATTAATTAGCTATTTTTGTTTATCAGTGTATGAATCATTATTCACCGGAGTGCTTTTAGGAAATCTTTAAGTCTAATTGTTATGAAACTAGGCATTCTTCAGGGATAGTGTCTCGGGGCTCGAAGTACTCAACGTGGATCTTTATCTTTATGTTTTACAGGCTCACAGCTGTGGAGTTCACTCCTCGACAGTATAAAGAGGACAGACATTGTTAGCCATTTCAAGAATGGGTCGAAACGTTACCTTCTGGGATGTTGTTAATAATTTCAGTGGATTTAAGTTGTCTGGCAAGTGATTCGTTTCTAAATCATTTATGGTCTAATCGACGACATTGTTTAATAGTGTGTCCTAATAGTTAAAAGTTGTTATATTTTCACAACTTTTTTTTATTTATAGGTGAACTGTGAACATATATCACTAGATCATAAGGATGGAGACAACAATCGTATGCAACCCAATGGGTTTCCCCGATGATTGTTGAAAGATTATATGCGTGTTATTTTGAATAATAAATTATCTCTCTCTCTCTCTCTCTCTCTCTCTCTCTCTCTCTCTCTCTCTCTCTCTCTCTCTCTCTCTCTCTCTCTCTCTCTCTCTCTCGAATGCCTTTCAGCTTCTGGAATGTCAGCCGAGGACTATGACGAAGAAAGAGGTGCTGAGAAAACAGCAAATTTAAAATACCATATTTCGATTTTGTTTTGCTCGGGCAGAATAGTTATAATAAGAACTCTACGATGGTGATCAAGAATTTTGGAAAACCTCTGCTTTGTAAAGATCTATGTGTCATTCACATGCCCAGTGTTAGGACACCCACACTCATTCCATACGGAAAATCAAATTTTTTTTTGTGCACGAAGTAAAAAGCTCTGGATTTGCAGACTATCCCAGAACAATTCCTTTGAAGACACGTTGTATTTAGGCGGATGTTGAACTAAATCAAAACAAACTATGAATATGTGGACTTTCAAAAAGGTAGCAAAGCAATATCTGAAGAGCTGCTTATATTATTAATCCATACCTTTAAGAGTAATTTGTGGGAGAATTTGAAGTAGCCAGAAGGCACTATATGCATACTTTTACACTACCACTACAGTTACTGTAACTACTGATTCTAAGGGTATCAAGATGGAACTTACAGCTTGTTTTTCGGTAAAATGCAGGGCTTGGCTTATTTCAGCACATATATATATCAAGACAAACCAGGACTCCATTCTTAAGCAACTGGAATGACTTTTGGAGGAGGTGAAATGGGACATTAATTTTACTTAGAATCGACTCAACCGATTCCAGGAACTGTGTTTGGTCAATCTTTGACCGGTGACGACGAGACCGCCGCGCTGAGGAATCCCGTGCTAGCGGACTTACTTTGAGGAACTCAAGATGGTACACCGATAGAGCAAGTTATAAGTAAGTGGTCAGGCAGCTGATAATCAAATATATCATTAACTATATTGGCGGTCAGATTTGAGGATAGAGTGACAACATTCAAGTTGGAAGTTTGCGAAGACGTGTGAATATACACAAAATTGGACATTTTATCTAATACTCGCTAAAAATCACTAAATAAACCCTTAACTATAGTAGTACATAGAGACGCCTGAGAATCTGGTTTAGACAAACTATAATTAATATCTCCGGCTATATGATAAGGTAAACCTAGACACCAATTTTTTTCTACACAAGGACCTAACTTTTCGCACGATAAAGCAAATAATCGCTCTGAATGATCGTTGGTTTAATCAGTGGGTAGGTACACACTAATATGAACGCAGGACTCCACTCTCACGGCTAAGTAATGATCATTTAGTTTAAACAAGATAGAACCGAGAGCCAATTTAACGAAAGTAACAAGTCAACCAGGTTATTCCTGGCCTATGTTATTCAGCTTTCTGCCAGGCATGGAGTACAACATCATTACATATAGCGTAAGTATGTTGATACCATGTTTAGTAATCAAAATGTTCCTGGAGGAAAATCCTATTATAACTGGAGCAGTGGCTTTGTAACACAAAAAGTTTATTTGTAAATGACCTGTTTAATCCAAAAAAGTAGAGACGAGTCTGTGGGTTTAAGTTATGCGGTTTTTCGGCAACTTTGCCGAATTTTATACGATAACATGTATGACTATTGGTCTTGCAAACGCAAAAGGCACTTTTTTGGCATGGAGTATCAGGCGTTAATTTATGATCGAAGGAGCCACATTTAGAACACCGTGCACTGTTCTTAAAATTTACGGCGAGTTGACCGATTGCATCGCAATGGAAGTAACAATGTGGTAGGAACACCAACTCTTCAACAGGAAGGTGTTCATATCCAACTTTTATACATGCTTTCAGAAACTTATCAAGATCAGTTCGAGACGGAAAGTAAACTTTAAAGTTTGGGACTTGCCATAATTTACAGTTTTAGTACACTTGGGGATTAGCGGTTTCAGGGACAGTTCGTCCAAATCTTCTGGCACTCGCTCAATCGCCGTGACAAAATCAGGCTCCTTGGCGAAAATTTTTAGCGATGGTTCGGCGCGCTTAACATTTTCGACTATCTGGCTTGTGTTTTTTTTTTGGACAGAATCACAAGTTTCCATTTGTTGTTGGAGTGGCGTAACTCGGCTATATCGCTCGAATTTGAACGTACCTTGTCAATGAATGTTTTTCGTTCATTTGGGCCTTTGAAGTCTTTCAGGACGTTCTTAAGTATCACAGAGTAGACTGGTGAGGGAGCTGTGGATTGAGGTGGCTAGGACTTGTTAGGCAGACTGTTCGGGAAGCGACTACCATTCAACGTAGATACATCTTATTTTTTCAACTTAGTTTACTTTCGAAACTACTGTGGCATGAACAGACTTGGCGATCGCAGGTACTTCACGGACTAAAAATTACAAAGTTCAAGATCAGCATATTTTGCTTTACCGCCGTGACTAGCGACTTGCACATATCAGTAATATTGTCATCATTTTTAGCATACGAAACCATCCGGGTTTGGATATCCAGCTCACTGTGAAGGATCTTCTTAGCTTGTAAAACTGCATCGTGTTTGAAAAAATTAATAGCAGTCTTGACGATCGGATCAAGTTTAAGACCTTGTTTGAGTGACCTACTCAAAAAGCTCAGAACTGGGCCAAACACTTACAATTCAACCATCTTATTTCACTCATAAGCAGCCACAATCCAAATCGGGTCGCAAGGAGCGACCCGGCTCAATAGTAACCGAAACTCCAAAAAACGGAATTCTGATACCAATAGTTGCATCAAAAGAATCACATTTTAATGCTGATTTTTAAACCCATAAGTTTCATCAAGTTTAATAGTACCCATCAAAAGTTACGAGCCTGAGAAACTTTGCGTTATTTTAGAAAATAGTGGGAACATCCCCAAAAAAATTATACAATCTTAACGAAAATCACACCATCAGATTCGGCACATCCGAAAACCCTATAGTAGAAGTTTCAAGCTCCTATCTACAAAAATGTAGAATTTCAAATTTTTCGCCAGAAGACAGATCACGGATGCGTGTTTTTTGTCTTTTTTTTTGTTTTTTTTTTCCAGGGGTGATCGTATCGACTCAGTTGTCCTAGAATGTTGCAAGAGGCCTCATTCTAACGGAAATTAAAAGTTCTAGTGCCCTTTTTAAGTGACCAAAAATTTTGGAGGGCACCTAGACCCCCTCCCACGCTCATTTTTTCCCAAAAGTCACGGGATCAAAATTCTAAGATAGCCATTTTATTCACCTATGTCTTTGGGGACGACTTACTCCCCCACAGTCCCCGTAGGAGGGGCTGCAAGTTACAAATTTTGACCATTGTTTACATATACTAATGGCTATTGGGAAGTGTACAGACATTTTCAGGGGAATTTTTTGGTTTGGGGGGAGAAGTTGGGAGCCTAGGTGAGAGGATCTTTCCATAGTGGAATTTTTCATGGGGGAAGAAAATTACAATGAAGGGGGCGCAGGACTTTATAACATTATTTAGAAAAACAATGAAAAAATAAATATGAAACGTTTTTTCAACTGAAAGTAAGGAGCAGCATTAAAACTTAAACCAAACAGAAATTATTACGCATATTAGGGGCTTACCTCCTCGCAATACCTCGCTCTTTACGCTAAAGTATTTTTAGTAATTTCAACTATGTATTCTACGGCCTTTGAGATTCAGGGGTCATTCTTAAGGAACTGGGGCAAAATTCAAGTTTTTGTGTAAAGAGCGAGGTACTGACGAGGGGGTTAACTCCCCTCATATACGTAATAAAAACATACGAATATAGAATTTCGTTACATAAGTTAATTCGTAAGTCACGTATATTTTTTACTAATGAAAACGTTCGTAAAAAATTAGAAGTTCTAGTTGCCTTTTTAAGTAATCAAAAAATTGGAGGGCAACTAGGCCTCCTCCCCAGCTCCTTTTTTCTCAAAATTTTCCAATTAAAAGTGAGAAAGCCATTTAGCCAAAAAAAATTAATACACAAATTTCGTGTTTATTAGCTATGTGCGGAGAGCTAAAATCAAAACATACGTTAATTCAAAAACGTTCAGAAATTAAATAAGAAAAAAAAAGTTTTTTAACTGAAAGTAAGGAGCGACATTAAAACCTAAAACGAACAGAAATACTCCATATATGAAAGGGGCTTTTCCTCCTCAACGCCCCGCTCTTTACGCTAAAGATTTTTACTGTTTTAAACAGTAGAGTTTAAGGAAAGAGTCAAACTTTAGCGTAAAGAACGGGGCGTTGAGGAGGAAAAGCCCCTTTCATATACGGAGTAATCAAAGTCCAAAGACTGTCGTTGAACCGGTAATGTAATGGTGACGTCACATATTAATAACAATAATTTTATTTAAGTCAGGACCTATAATCCTTTGCCAAAGATTGCAAAATCTGACAGACAGGGATTAAGTCAAACAGTTCGTGGTAACGAACTGTAGTAAGGAGCGACCTGGCTCAATAGTAACCAAAACTCTAAAAAATTGAATTTTGACATCAATAGCTACATCAAAAGAATCGCATGTTAATGCTGATTTTAAATATATAAGTTTCATCAAGTTTAGTCTTGCCCATCAAAAGTTACGAGCCTGAGGAAATTTGCCTTATTTAGGAAAATAGGGGGAAACACCCCCTAAAAGTCGTAGGATCTTAACGAAAATGACACCATCAGATTCAGCGTATCAGAGAATACTGTAGAAGTTTCAAGCTCCTATCTAAAAAAATGTGGAATTTTGTATTTTTTGCCAGAAGCCAAATCACGGGTGCGTCTTTATTTGTTTGTTTGTTTTTTTTCCCCAGGGGTCATCTTATCGACCAAGTGGTCCTAGAATGTCGCAAGAGGGCTCATTCTAACGGAAATGAAAAGTTCTAGCGCCCTTTTTAAGTGACCAAAAAAATTGGAGGGCAACTAGGCCCCCTCCCACGCTCATTTTTTTCCCAAAATCAACGGATCAAAATTTTGAGATAGCCATTTTGTTCAGCATAGTCGAATACCATAATAACTATGTCTTTGGGGATGACTTACTCCCCCACAATCCCTGGGGGACGGGCTGCAAGTTACAAACTTTGACCAGTGTTTACATATAGTAATGGTTATTGGGAAGTGTACAGACGTTTTCAAGGGGATTTTATTTTGTTTGGGAGTGGGGCTGAGGAGAGGGGGCTATGTTGGAGGATCTTTCCTTGGAGGAATCTGTCATGGGGGAAGAAAAATTCAATGTAAAGGGCGCAGGATTGTCTAGCATTACTATAGGAAAACAATGAAAAATAAACATGAAAACGTTTTTTCAAATGAAAGGAAGAAGTAGCATTGAAACTTAAAACGAACAGAGATTATTACGCATATGAGGGGTTTTAAAATACTTTAGCATAAAGAGCGACGTATTTAGGAGGAGATAAATACCTTGCTCTTTATGGTAAAGTATTTTTAGTAATTTCAACTATTTATTCTACGGCCTTTCTGATTCAGGGGTCATTCTTAAAGAATTGGGACAAAACTTACGATTTAGTGTAAAGAGGGAGGTATTAACGAAGGTACAAACCCCCTCGTATACATAATAAAAATATAAGGTTATGAAAGTTTGTTACGTAAGTTAATTCTTAAGTTACGCATATTTTTTACTAATAAAACGTTCGTTAAAATTCAAAGTTCTAGTTGCCTTTTTAAGTAACCGAAAAATTACAGGGCAACTAGGCCTCCTTCCTCACCCCTTATTTCTCAACATCCTCTGATCAAAACTAAGAGAAAGCCATTTAGCCAAAAAAGGAATTAATATGCAAATTTCATTTTAATAACTTATGTGCGGAGAGCCAAAACCAAACATGCATTAATTCAAAAACGTTCAGAAATTAAATAAAAAAAAACTTATTTTTTTAGCTGAAAGTAAGGAGCGACATTAAAACTTAAAACGAACAGAAATTACTCCGTATATGAAATGGATTGTCCCCTCCGCAATCCCTCGCTCTTTACGCTAAAGTTTGACTCTTTGCCACAATTCTGCTTTTTAAAACAATTAAAAGCTTTAGCGTAAAGAGCGAGGGATTGCGGAGGGGACAACCCATTTCATATATTGAGTAATTTCTGTTCGTTTTAAGTTTTAATGTCGCTCCTTACTTTCAGCTAAAAAAATTATTTTTTTATTTAATTCACTTAAAAAGCCAACTGGTTTGTAAAAGGAATATCCAATTTAGCACAGGTGTGTTCATTTTGAACTGTGAATCAATTCAGAATAATGTCACGTGAATGATAATGTTAATAATAATAATAGTACAGTTAATAATAATAATGTCACGATTATATTACGCTAGAAGAATAATTCATATCATAATTTGTGAAGCAAACAAACTGTGGAGCAAAACCCAAAGAAAACCTACAGAGATGCCGTAAACTACACAAGTTTTAATTATAGTCATTGGGCTCCAACGTTACATGCATTCCCTGTAGAGCCCCACATTTTTCCCAAAGAAAGGGTAGCAAATAAAGGCGATTGCTCTTTGCTGGATCGACTTGCATTGCAACCTCCAAAATTTCCAGATGAATTGTTTTGGCCTTTTTTAAGGACGTCAATTTCTCTGTAAAGACTTTCAGAAACAAATTCAAAACTTGAACATGTGTTTCGCTTCAGCTTTATTCTACGCCCAATCTATTCAAAGGCCCTATGTAATCTGTCGTCTCCTATAATCTGACTTGTCTATTATTATTGCATATTTATTTTTGACAACTTTTGCTAATTATTTGATGCAAGATTGAACAGGTTACAATTTGGGATCTATATTGGTCATTAAAGCTGCGTAAAAAAAAGTAAGAAAAAAAGATCATTTTGTGGCTAGAAAGGGGTGGCTAAAACTTTACAAAAGTTGTCATGGCATATGTTTTATGACTTTTCTAATGGAAAAGATATATTCCAAAGAATATATTCCAAAAATTCCAAAGAATGGAATGGATTTTCTAATGGAATTAGAAAAGAGGAAAACTTTTCTAATGATTATCCAGACCTGTTTGAATAGTGGACAGAGCCACCATTCAAATTATGATTTTTGAAAAAGGTGAATGATTTAAATCTTAGCCCGTAACGATTGTACAATGAAGACGGATCAGGGTTTTTTGGCGTATGTTACCTAAAAAACGTTTGTTTCCGAAACCTGATGAAGATCATCCGGAGCCAAATACTAGCTCGGGCAAAGGTATATTTTCAACTGTTTACAAGAACTGCTGGTTTTCCTCTAATTTGTGACCTAGAAGATTTGATCTTGACTTGTCAACTCTCTTAGGTTTTATGTTTAATATCAATTGAGAGAAATAGTCTTTGCGTGAGAAATGAATATTGTCAGAGAGGAGACTGGTTAAAGGCAGCTGCACAGTAGAGCATCGTGACTCGAATATATTTTTTTTTTGAATAGAAGCGCAGACTCATAAAACCAAAATATACGATGCTTAGTCTCTATCAGATAAGGCATTTCTTAAGAACCAATAATTGCATAAGTAGTCAACTTGTTGCTCAAGTGGGTCTTATCGTAAAACAAAGATTTAAAACTTGCTCCAACTGCCTTGAATCTAAAAAAAAGTGTGCACAGTACTTTACCCTCTTTAGAGCTCCAATTTAAAAAAAAATGTATGAAATTAAAAAAAAAGAGGCACAAACAGTTTTCTACCCTCTCTAGAGCTCGAATATGAAAAAAATCACATCAAACTTAAATCAAATTATAAAAAAATGTGCAAACAGTTCTTTGCCCTCTCTAAAACTCATCAGTCTTTGCTTCCTAAGCCTTATAGTACAGTCATATTAAAGTTCAACCTCAAACAAATTACAATAGTTTGGATGTTTGTACCATTCAAATCGGAAATAAATTCTCTACAACATATAAAAATCGGACGGGGCAAAATCCATTGTTTTCCGTTTTTCTTCTAAAATTGCGACATTTTAAAAACAAATTAATTTGCAGTTATAGAAAGTCAATATAGATCACGAATATGCAGTCTTTTTGTTTTGAATGCTCAAGCTCAGCCGTCCCCCCTCCCACTCATAAGAAAAGCGTCGATATAGGTTTAAGATAAATAGTTTGCGAAGTTGACTTTACACAGGAAAAACCTAGACTGCTAATGCAGAAAAGAAGTCCCGTCGATGTTATTTTACCACCACACCCCCTCACTACTACCATCCAAGCTAAGCTTGATTACCCCGAATTCTTAGAATCTAATAAGCAACTTCTCACAACTAGCTAATTCATAGATCTTAATTTGCACAAAGAATATCGGATAATATGAAATTGCAAAAGGATTGAAGACTTATCATATTTATTTAATTAATCACATTTTTTCTTTATCTTTTACTTGGACCTAAGCATTAAAGCAACTAGTTCGTTTGCAAAATTTTTAAGTAATGTTGCATTCAATGCCATTTCATGACAACTGCTCCGGTCACCATCACGGGATCTCTTACAACCACAATTCAAGACGATGACAATTTTCTTCGGTGTCACTGGAAGATCCGTGAGGGTAGGGTACAACATGTGTTTCTAGAGGGGCAGGGCGCTGAAGCCCAATCCAATTTTGTACTTGAAGATAGGATAGGACACAGTTAATTTTCACTGTTGTTGAATTAGGAGGTAGATCTTGGGGATGGACAAAAGTAGTAGACGTTGCTACTTTCTGCTGAAAGACTTGGTGTCTGTAACTGTCAAGATTGTCAGTAGATTTGCCAATGTGCAATACAGGGGCGGATCTAGAATTTTCTTTATGGGGTGCACAATATAGGTTGCTTGGATAAACTGGCGAACAAAGAAATACTCGCAATTTAAAGGGAACCTTGACAATTATGCGTCGTAGGTAGGAAGTGAAAATGATCGTTATTTAATCTAAAATCTGGTAAGGATATCTGGTAAGGATAAAAGTTCTAATATATATGTTAAAATTAAAATGGTATAAAAATATTAATACAAAAATATTAAGTTATGGAAACCATCCTGCCATAAAAAAAAGCTTTTCACCATCTATAAAAAAAAGGATATTTAATATTTTCTGCGTAAATTTTTGCCTTTTCACTTCTGACCACTATAGCAAGTGAGTCAATCTTCTTATTGCAAAAAAAAATTGGTCTTGAACCACCTTTTGGCGTCATGCACTCTTTGTGACAATTCGTATAGGTCAAACCATTTGCCATGTCGCCTAGCTTTGTGGCATGGCTTAGTAACTATGATAGCAATGATGAGTAGGAAATGAGAATAAAGATAAAACTTGTATGTTCATAAAAGATATATTAAACATTAATTACTAGTTCTTTTAGGAATGTAACAAGAAAAACGGAACGAAGAGATAGAAATACATGGAAGACATTTAAAACGAGGGTTTTAAGTATAGGCAATAACGCATTATCAAATCACTGTTTCTTTTTAAAAATAGTGTTTTAATAAACAAAAGTTTGGAGTGTTTTAATCTTTTTAAGTTTGGAAGTTCAATATATTTCACTTAAATAACAGAATTTACACTTTCATTGGAAAAAGTTTATTTATCTATTTCCACTCCCGCCATATCTATTTATTACACGATCGAAGTCTACCTTAATATTTAGGTGAATATTGGTTCTGTCAGTTTAAAGCCCTTTTGTTACCATTTCCTCTTCTATTCATCCTCAAATACTCGAATAAAGGCCAAAATCGTCAGAAAATTATGAACTCTAATAAAGATGCATGTAGGTATTTGCTTCAAACTAAGCATATGAGTCGAAATACTCCTTAAAGAATAAATAATTATGCGTTTGTTATTCTTGTCTTTGCTAATTAGATTGGTGATTTAAATTCCAAGGGTTCCAAGTTGTGGTAGATTCTAATTATTTTTTTTAATCTGAGGTTTTCAGATATTCAATTCAAACGTTTAAATTTGTTAAGTCTGTTGAGCACAAAATTAAAATATGAAATTTGTCTCAGATTTCGCCTTAAGTTAGAGAATTGTCGTGTGAAAATTTTGATTTATAAACAATCAATCATGGAAATATGATTGGATGGGTTGTATCAAAATAAGTATAAAATCCTCAGCGGTATATATAGCAGTTTAGACAATTTCGTAGACAAATATATGCAACCCCTATACAAAAACATATCTGTTTGTTGTAACTGGTTGGTATTCAGGAAGGTGAGCAATTCTGAGGTAATTTTTAGTTGCACTCCGTTTCTTCGATTAACTCAAGTTGTGTGAGTTTCCACTTTTATTTTATTATTAAATATTTGAAAAAAAATTGATGCCATTCAACTGATTCAAACTGAGAATTCAGACCCATCTATACCAGCAGGATAAAAAAAAACAAATACGTAATTATTTGCCTTCTTTTATAAACAATTTTTCGAAAATTTATTTTTCTTAAATGATTGCTCCGACCTTGGAAGGAGTATTTCGAATCATAAACTTAGTTTTAAGTATATACTCATACGAACTTTTGTTAAAGTTCTAAAGAGTTTGGCCTTTATTTTATTGTTTTAGGATGAACAGAGGAGGTGATATGTCATATAATGCAGAGCTGTAAATACATGTAAATAGGCAATAAACTGGTCACCATTTCTTCAACAAAATCCGAAACTTAAATTAATAATTTTTGCACGTCTCATGCATTTAAATTCTTTTATACAAATATTCTAAAAACAACAATGTTTTAAAAACTAGCCCGCTTCGCAAAAAAAGCAACCCCAAAAAACCAAAACAGACAGCCAAAAAAAGTAATGATAGCAATTTTTTCCCTTCAGTGCCATCGTGAATGTTTACCAGTAAAAAGAAGTAAATATTTTGCTTTTCAGTCCCGTTGGAAAAGCTTAATCTCGAAATATCATTTTGACAGCCTAAAGAAGGTAGGATTTTAGATTTTCCCTCCTTTTTATTAGGAAATAAAGATTCTCACCTCTCGGTTGGCTTTTGTAGTAATGCAGACAGATTTCCTTGATAAACCTGAATTTAATTAAATACTTTTTGGCGGTATGCAATATTAGTAAAAACTAACAGAGACCAAACAAAGTGACGAAATCATTGTTTCAAACTTGTTTGCAAAAAAAAACAGTCTTATTAATTAAAAACTTATTACAAACTCAACTATTAAAAACCAAATACAAAAAAAAAATAACTTTCGTCCCAACTCAAACCAGAGCAAGTGGTCCTAACCAGAAATCAACCACTACACCCGACGGGTTGCGCCCCCCTCTTAATATGCCACTGGTACAATATAGAAATTACAGCCTCTTCCGCTGCTTTAATTTCTTCTTTCGAGGCATCAATTTTAGGAATGGTTTTAGTATTTTTCCAAAGCTTATTGTAGTCTCTCAGCCGTTTAAGCACAATCACTTTGCTAAGTCCTTGTAGACGGGAAGTTGTGTCGCAGCCTAGAATGGCGTGAGCAAAAGGAAGTTTCAGTCCCACTCTTCTTAACAATGGCTTCGATATACCAAGTTGCACCTAAAGTGGTTGGCTTAGGCCCACTCTGCAATTACACCTTGTGGTGCTCAGGAATACAACGATAAAGTAACAAGACCAACAAGCGGCGATGTAGCCATCAAAGACAATAATGGCGTCTGGACATTTGGCCGAAAAAATGCTCCAATATCGGTTTAAGATCTCCGAATATGTTTCTTTCTTCACCCAGGGAATCCTGCGAAGCAATGCACCTGCGTCTAAGACACAGGTGCGATTCATAGTATGTTTTTCCCAATTGCATCAATTTTTGAAGTAGCTTGATAGTTTTCGCTAGTTCTGGTTTATTTGGCGTTCTAAAATCATAAGAAAGCGACGCAGAATCGGAACAAAAGTTCATGTTCAAATGAAGATTCTTCACCCATATTCATTCTTTTGCGTATAGTTCAAAGACCCTGAAACAGAAATGAATGGTTTATGTGGTAGATTTTTTCCCAGTTTATCTGCTTCGCCTTAGCAAGGACTGTCTGATCTTTCTGTCTGAAAGAGTGCTCCCTCAGAGATTTCCCTACCATTCCGTCAAGACTATTCTTCCCGACTTCCACTGCTTTTTCGGTATTAAAGTTTTCTGCAGCAGTCTTGCCAGTAGCAAGTCTTCAAAGTGATAGCGGATAACCTTCGAAAGAAGATGACTGCTCGACAAAATCAATAATTATTTGTGTTTATTTGCAGTCCCTCTGCTGCCTTGAAATACCAGACTCTATGTGTTAGTCGCTTGTGTGATACGAAACAACTGTCAGTTCTTGCATCAGAAGATTAACGTAAGCACAGTCTGGAGATCCCATTACCCACTGAAGTCCCGGTACTTGCTTTACTCTTCTACCTCTAGTCAATCCGGTTTCTGTTTTCAGACTTCTCATCAGTTCCTGCTCTATGACTAAATATATTTATAAACCGGCCCAAAATCTCTCCTTTCTTCCCATAACGTGTAAGCCTTTTTCGAAAGACTGGATAAGGGTTGGGTTTGTATGTTCAGGTATGGTATTTTTGGGTTTGTATGTTTTAGGTATTAATAAACGAAAAAAATTTGAAAAACAAGTTTTTCAAAGAAAGGTAAAGAGGCATATCAAAACTTAAAATTGTAGAACGAGTCAAAATCTATTCTTATGATAATTTAAACATAAAACGACCAGAAACAACTATTAAAGTACAACTGATACCCAAAACGAATACAAATTAGAAGAAATAATAACATCAAACATTTACCTAAAAGATACTTATAGAGGTCAACAAAAAAATTAGAATAATACTTAGTTTCACAAGTCAAACTAATAAAAGAAATGAAGTTGCTACAGATAAGACTGTGTCTCCTCACTACATTGAAGACTTAACATTTGCCCTCTATGGCCTTTTCTTGGTTCTTCAAATCGAGGTTGTTGAAAACTAAATCAATTTTGACTAGTTTGCTTGAATTTTCTTAAATGTTTGCAAAAAATATGAAAAACTACTGTGAATTTTCTATTTTCATCAAGGTAACTGGAAAGAACCTATGAAAGTAAACCGAATGTTTAATACGCATCTATATGAATTCCAAAATAACTGAAGAACTCAATGTTCTAAATAACAGTTTTATTTTATTTTTCAAAGTTATAAATTTAAAATATTTGATTTCAATTAAGTGCAAAGGATGCATTAGGCTTTACAAGACACATTTAGGGAGATGAGGGAGTAGTAGACAAACTCATGTTTGTGGTAATTTCTGCTCATTTTAAGTTTGGCTTCACTATATATTTTAAGTTCTACTTGTTTCAGGAATGATTTATTCATCTATATCAGTATAGATAGATAGATCGATTTATTCACACAAAAAGCCCAATTGGGCCATGGTGACCTACACAAAAGAAGTGAAAAAAATACAGCAATAAACATAGACTGAATAGACATTAAACTAATTATTTCAGAAAGCATCACGATATATATGCTATCTCTCTGTTTGATGATATGTCTATTTTTATATTTGTCTGTTCTGGGGTTCATTTATTCTTTGGTAGTTAGTTCTGGTCGTTCTAAGTGCAAATTACTATAGGATATACTTTTGCTCGTCATAAGTTTTTAATTCTACTACTGAATGAATAAATGTATTTAACAGCTGTATTTAACTCAGTCTTCATTCAGTCTTTGACCTATATGGATGAAAACCAGTTTATATTGGTTGGTTAACTTGCAGAGGATTATTGTTTGGATATTTATTTCATTGCGCAACTATTGAAATTGTGTACAATGCTATATAGTGCTGTGAACAATTTGCTTTTGATAATTGGATAATTAAAATCGTGTACGCAACTATTTAAGTTGTGTAACGTGCTGTGCACAATTTGCTTTGAATAATTGGATTTTGGATAATTAAAATTGTGTACGCAACTTCTGAATATATATCTTGTGAGTATTGCTACCTGATTTGCTATTGCTTTTACTGACAACTATTGTGGCCCCGCCCACGAATTTTGATGAAATTTGATCATTTCACCGGATGATGCCAGGTGAAAGACTTGTCTTGAATCCCGTGCTGAATTTCATTTCACGGGCTAGAAATCCAGGTTGTTCAGCTGATAATATTGTAAAAATTGCTTGCGATTTTTTCAAAGGAGATATGTTAATTGAAGCAAAGAAGATTTTGTGGGCTGACGCCTCTATTACTAGGGTAACTGAGCGCCCCAAAGTGACTGATAATGTAAGTGATATGGTTCGAGCCTTTGATCTTTGTGATGAGAAAAAGATCAGCCTACCTCAGTATCTGATTTTCGAGCCAGATCAGGTCCCATGTGTACCAGGGGAGACAACAGCTACGTTAACTCGAAAGGTTAATGAACTCTACATGGAATTTAAAAGCTTCGCTGAGCACCATAAAGCAAGGTCAGTCGTGCAAACTATTCCTGATATGAAACTTCCCCCACCCGCAAAACCGTCCTATTCAGTTATTGTGAAAAATCCACCAAAAAACTTGAATAATCCTGACGCTCGAAAAGATTTCCTGGATAAAGCTTGTGGGGGTGTCAGTTCAAGCATAGTTGTTTTGAGGCCTAGGAGGGAGGCATGGCAAGTAGTTCTGTCGGACAAGGGTGCCGCCAATACTTTGGCAGATGCATTAAGCAAAGCAGACCAATCCATTAATGCTAAAGTAAAGAGTCCTGCCTTTTTCGGTATAGTACGCCGAGTACCTGACGGAACATCTAAAAGTGACCTATGCGATCTCGCTAATAACTGTATAGAAGTTGTTCAGTTAGGAAGTACGAGGTCTTTTCGATTAAAGTTTGAGTCACGTGACCACCTAAACTATGCCACTGAGAATCCCCTTGTTATTGGTTACGAGCGTCTACCTATAACTAAGTACAAGTTTTTGCCTACCCAGTGCTACAAATGCCAGTGCTACGGCCATACTGCAAATAACTGTAAAGCTTCCCCGAAATGCTCTTAATGCGCTGGTGACCACCAGAACTCCAAAGAAAACCCGTGTCAACTTGTCATGAAATGTGCTCTCTGTGGCTCCTCCGATCACCCCTGTTATTCGTATAAATGTCCAGAAGCACAGAAACTACTGCTTAAGAAATGAACAGTCAAACAAACACAAGTACAAGTACTTTACAAGATTTTACGTTTCTTAATAATTTGTCACTGTGCAATAATATTGTTTTTAATTATTACGATGACCAAAATAATCTGTCCACCAACACCTTAGCTAGCCCCGATAGCCCTTTAAACCAAATTAACTGTAAATATCTCGACACTTTTGATTTTGTGAAAAATGTGAAACCTAAGCTAATGGAAGAGACCAAACTTAATGTAATTTGCTTTAATATCAGAAGCATACGGGATAAGTGGGCTAATTTTAAAGATTTAATTTTAACAAATGGTTACTGCCCTTTCGACGTAATTGGAGTAACGGAGACGTGGCTTTCAGAAATTGATGATACTAATGATTTTTCCCTCACTGGCTTTCAAGCTGTTCATATTGAAAGAAAATTAACCAAGTCCTCTGGTGGCATTTCTCTTTACATCCGATCAAGTCTAAAATTCACCAGACTATTAGATTGTGAATTCTTGTTCTCGCAACCTATAAATAATAGATGCATTTATTCAATAATCGTCGACATAAGTGTAGACGAGAATTCTTTTATTTTTTCGTTATTTTATAAACCACCCTCATTTCCGACACCTTTCTTTTGTAATCAGTTTGATGATTTTTCTAGTTTTATTAATTTACCACAAAAGAAGGCAATAGTTTTTGGGGACTTCAATTGTAATTTATTAAATGTTAGCAATAACAATGGTAGTGACACCTTCTTTGAAACATTTACCTCAAGTGGTCTTCTTCCCACAATCCTTTTTCCTACTAGAGTTGATCCCATGAGGTCTACCGCTACTTTAATTGATAACATTTTTGTATCCACTTCCCTGGGAAACCACCTGTCCTCCAAAATAATATTTTCTGACCTGTCAGATCACTTTCCAATCTATCTTTCCTTACCCTCCCTATCAGCTACTCAACCCCGTAGAACTAATGCCCCTACGTCTAATAAAATATATAATACTGTGAATATGAACCGGTTCACGGATTGTTTGAAATCCTTCGACTGGTCCAAGACTTTGGATTGTCAGGATGTTAATTCAGCTACAAGTAGTTTTACACAGGGATTGAGTGATCTTATTAGTTCAACCTTTCCAGTTCGTAAATCAAACCGAAAAACTACCCATATACGCCCCTGGATGTCAAATAGCCTGATAATCTCTTCATACCGAAAAAATGACCTATATAAGTTAGCTTGCGAAACTAGTAGCGTTATTGACCTGACTAATTATAAAAAATACAAAAACATATATACCAAACTCATCCGGGAAGCAAACAAAAATTATTATTATTCAAAAATCTCTCACTGCAAAGGGAACTTGCAAAAAATTTGGTCTACAATAAATGAAATCCTTTCAAAAAAAAAGGAATTCAAGATCTGTTCCTATTAACCTTAGGGACATCAGTGGCAGATTAATTGACCCAATTTTAGTACCGGATGCTTTTAATAATTATTTCACTAATATTCCAAATGCTAACTCCTGTTCCTTCTCACAGTCAGTACACCCTAGCAAGAATCCCAGATCCATGTTTTCCTCTCCAACTGATCGCAAAGAGGTGCTTCAAGTTATCGAATCTCTCTCTAATAGTTGTACACCTGACTTCTTTGGCATAAGTAATAAGCTTCTTAGGACCGTATCTTCCTATATTTGTGAATCCATTGTGCACATAGCAAACCTGTCTATGACCAAAGGAGTCTTCCCAGAAATATTTAAATCAGCAATTGTTATCCCGATTCATAAAAAAGGTGATCCGTCTGAGATAAGCAATTATCGTCCAATCTCACTTCTCCCAGTTATATCTAAGGTGCTCGAGAGAATTATATTCCGACGTCTTTCTCCCTTTGTATTTGGGAATCATTCATCAGATTCGTTGATTTCTCCTCATCAATATGGCTTCCGTGCCAAATTTTCAACTGCTCATGCACTAATAGACGCCACACAGTTTATACGTTCCCAACTTGACCTTAAAAATACTGTATTGGGCTTATTTCTGGATTTTTCAAAGGCCTTTGACATGGTTGATCACAGTGTTTTATTAAGTAAACTCAATAACCTAGGGATTCGCGGAGTTCCTTTCTCATGGTTCGGCTCTTATCTCTCTGGTAGAGTACAGAGTGTGAGACTGGGCGGGGTGACTTCACATCCCCTACCTGTCCGGAGGGGCGTCCCACAGGGCTCTGTTCTTGGTCCAATGCTTTTTCTCCTTTATATTAATGATTTGATTACGGACCTGGGCCCATCAGTGCACCAAGTACTTTTTGCTGACGATAGCAACTTTTTCATCACCGGTTCTAATTTACCATCCGTCGTCACCTCTACTCAAACCCTTCTGAATAGAGTACAGGAGTGGTGTCTCGTTAACTGCATGACCATTAACAGCAAGAAAAGTCAAGTGGTATTATTTCAAACCTCTTACAAAAAAAATGAAGTTCAGCCAGCACTTGGCCTAAAATATTCTACCAATCTCCTCCCACAGGTCGAAGTTGCCAAGTTTCTTGGTGTCCACATAGACTCCTGCCTATCATTTGCAACACATGTGTCCTATATCAGAGCCATAATTTTGCGACAGGTAAGTATAATTAATTGTGTGAATTATTTTCTTCCTCCCGATATCCTTGTCACCCTTTATTATTCTTTTATTTACCCATATATCTCATACTGCGGATCTGTATGGTGCAATATTTATCCTTCAGTTACCAATAAATTAAAATATGCTCAAAACCGTGCCGTCAAAGCAGTTTTTCGGTTGCCACGACTATATCCCACCAAGGACTTGTACTCCGATTTTGGTATTATCCCTTTTGAAAAAAACATCAAAAAGTTAAATATATCCCTTGCATACACCGCTTACCATAAAAATCTTCCTCCCCACTTATTATCTTATTTTAATAGTAATAATTCTGAAGGCCACTGTCTCCGTTCATCCAACCGTTCCTTCATTGTCCCCAGGTGTATCTCTAGTTCCACCCAGCGATCCCCAATTTATAAATCTATAATTCAATGGAATTTAATACCCACCAGTGTTGAGCTATCCACAAGTTTTCGGACGCTATATAACAATGTACTAAAATCTTGATATTATATTTCTCTAAATGTTTGTTCAATTTGCTTTAATTACCCTTGTTTTCTCTTTTCTTTTTTTTTTTCTTCTCTCTCTTTTTCATTTACAATTTTTTGTTGTTTTGGTCCTTAACAAGTTCGCTTCTAGGATCTTTATTATTATTGTTGTTATGTCTTTTCTTTTCTTTTTGAATAAATTGAATTGAATTGAATTGAACACCTGTCATTGGATAAACAGATGGAGCACAAAAAAGAAAACAGCAACAAAGTTCAAGACGCTAATTCATTTAACACAAACAAAACAGAAAAACGAAACAATCACAAACTGATGCCGACTACTACTGTAAAACATTGGTTCAAGGGTGGACCTTGACTGATGAATAATATCGGTCAGTTTGCGACAGAATCGCTTCTTCAGGGGTGGTAACACTGTACTGGCGCGTAACATACATATTGCTTGTCGATCGTGGTTACGTAGCAAAACTTTGCATACTTATAGTACAGTGAGCGTAATTTCAGTTTATTTGTAGCTGTAAAAATGCACCAAATGGGCTAAGTTACAGACAATGAGGCAAAATCAAAGCATTTTACACCTGGGCCAACAGACGACGATCAAACTGCCGCTTATTTACAACTATACAGCTGTACCTAAAGAAGGTCGCTTCTAAAAATAAGAAAGCAGTTGCTGCCGTGTCTCTAGAAGTCATAAGTGACTTCGATTGTGGCATTACAATACTGTTATTAAATACTGTCAGTGACGAAATAACACATTGTCTTACCCCCTTCTATACTTGGGGAAGGGGATTTCCACGGAGAAACAGAGCAGAATCATATAAGAGACTAGCTCACCCCTTAGCAAGAAATGGAGCCTAAGTTCCACTTTCAGATTTTCATATATGTCAGCCAGAGGGGCTAGGATGCACGGCCCGACACCGGCAAAACCCAAATCAAATATAATCTCCTCATGGAGAAGTGAATAAATTGCGGGTGTTACATCATCGGCTGCTAAAGTAATGCTTTCACCATGTTTTTCTGACTCAACTAAAGCAGATGCCAAAGAAGAAAAGGCATGACCACGCCCAAGCCGAGATTAAAAACTGAATCGGTGGGCCTGAACTGTACTTTTTAGTCCTCATCTCTTCAATTATCAATTTCTCAAAAATATTAAAAAATAAATTGTAACTGTTACTGAGTGAAAAGATGAACATCCAGAAGGAGGTATATTTTTCTTAAGATTAGGAGTCAAACATTTCAATTGAAAAGGAATCAGGGACAAATCCCAGATTAAATATCATTTGGTGAAGGAGTACTAAGTTTTCCATCAACAGTTTACCGCACAATGACTCATGCTGTGCCAAAATGCTGTGCCAGACTTTTTTTCTTCAGTTTTCCAATTGCAGAAATAATCGGGCTCTTTGTAATTATCAGTCCTGGACTAATAGCGTGCTTAAAAAATCTCGGAGTTTCAATTTTTAATTATTTTGCAGACATGGATCTGGAGCTAAAAATTCTTTTTTGTAATGATCAACCCATAAGGAAAGCGGTATGTGAGACCGTATGTTACTTGGCATATCTTTTGCAAGACTGGACCACAACTTTTTCGGCCGAGACCTAGCTTCTTCCGAACAAGCCGAAATAATTGAAGTCTGATGCAGAGAAAGCTGCTTTGAAAAGTGGTCTGTAGTATAAATACACATTTCTAGCAACCAAGATCGTGTGGTTTATTCACATTAATCCAAACTGAAAGCCAAAACTTAGCAGACAAGGAAGTATTTCGCAAGTTATAATTAGTTGTCCAGCCGAGATCTTACTGTTCCAACTTTTACTCGCCTAATAGGTACCGTCGATTTTTCTACAAGAGCTAGGGTATGTGTAAGTTCACTAAAATAAATGTTCAGCCTAACTCGGGAGTTACACATATTCTTTTTTGAACTCTGCATCAACAAATCAGTTTGTATACAAATTTTTGCGAGAACATCATTGCTCGCATTCTGGGAAAGATCTTGAGACGCCCTGTCCTAATAATTAGCATAAAATACAGCTTTCTTTTTCGGAAGCCGGCTAGAAGACGGGTCACAATCACTGATCAGAGCATTAAAAGACAAATGGATGTGTTCTGAGTTAAATTGGAATCACTAACAACAATTCCCGTGGTAGTTACGGTTGACGTATGACAAATATGTTCTGAGCTAGGTGTAAATCACGAATTATGGACGCAATTAAAACTCTCATTCTTCAGTGCAACTACATAATCATCATCGAACAGACCGAAAATAATACTTGGGCGATCATAATCACCAGAAGAATTAAGTGTATCGGTTATATCACAATTGAAATCACCGGTTGCGATACAGCATAAACTATGCACTTTTATTTTTCGCAAGCATTTATATAAACGAGTGGCACTAATGGTGAAAAGTCTTTCAGATCGGTCGTCACGGTAGTTGTGAGCAGATATGTGTTTAGCACAACAAATTTCTGGATCTTCATTGGCAAAAGGTCACACAAACAGGGATTCAACATTGTTGAATCTAAATTGAAGACGGAAAAGATGATTTAACAAAGTTTGCTAGACCACCACAACTGAGACTGAGAGCGGTGTACAGCCACCAAAAATACTTTACCATTGGCTGATTGTTCTAAAAGGCTCAGACTCAAAGTAGTTGCAAAGTGCTCCTGAATATACATATGTAACATTTGGATAAAAAGTCTTTTAAAAACACACACCGATTTAGCCAATTTCCATTCAAAATCTATTTGACAATCGCATAAGAGACAAAAGATCCTTGGTTTATATCTTCGTTGCATCTTGGGTGGGTGGGTTTTAGACTCATTGTGATAGGGACTTAGCATTGTTTATCAACTTATTAGCTGGACACATTGCACTGAAGTATGCATGACCTTACTTTTTGCACAAAATGCAGAGCATATCTTTCGTGCACCTATTACCTTCGTGGATGAGTGATCAGAAGCACTACAGCGACCACAAATTGACGTCAGTCCGCAGTCGGTCACATTGTGACCAACTCCATGACAGAAAAAACACCTTTTTGGGAGAAATTTGACCTCTTCCGCAGGCAGCATCTCTTAGCTGACCCGAACTGATACCGCAAGAAAATATTTAAGATCCTTGCTGGTCCGGAAATCCAGCTCAAACAATTTTTTTTGCGAAGTTACCGATTTTTTTTGCCCTTGTTTCACTTGGAACAAGGGATTCTGCACTAGCATGAGTCATGTCAGGTATAACCTGCTTCAAGACGGCCATAAACATTTTCTCTTTGAGCATAGTAGGAACCTCAGGCTTACTAGCTTTCATTTTCTCAACAATATTCTCAGTAGATGATTTAGATGTGACGTACAATTTCCAGTCCTGTTTCAACTTTCTTAGCTCACTTATTTCTGCTGAGTTGGGACATACGCCATCAAAAAACTGCTTATGAGCATCGGAGCTCTCGAGAGATTTTGGCATTTTGAGAACAACAGCATAAGATGGCTGAGGATTGACAGCTGCTGGATTAGCAAGGCGTGGGGATTTACTCGTCAAGGGAGTGCCAGACTCACACTTTAGCTGTAGCCACAAAACTCTTGAATTCTAGGCATAAATCGTTTACCTTGTGGGTTTGTGTAGCGCTTGCCTCGCCAACAATTGTAGGGGCTTCATCTAGTTCCTATATAGCGAACTTTGGCTTGGTAACTGAATTTTTATTACAATAGTCAAGAACTTTGAAAATGTCTGCAAAAGTGTCACCAACTTTCCACCTCTCGGTTTGCCGAGTAGCATACCTTGCCATAGACCAAATAAATTGTTTTGCTTCGTTTAACATATCTTTTGCAAAAAAAAAGCAACCACATTTAATTATATCGGAGTTGGCATTTCCTTTTGATTACGCCCTTACGGGAAAATTCAGCACAGCATTCTCTACTTGTTTCATCTGGAAGTATCCTGGGACGAACCCCAATAGACAAGGGAACCGTCAGCCCCCGTTCCACCTGATTCCCGAAGTCTAAAGAAGACTCTCCCGGCAGGAACAATGGTACTTGCGACAAGAAACTTCCCCTCTTCTACTTGTCAAATAGGGTTACGTAAAAAACGGCTTGGCACACTTAAATTGAAACCATCAAAAATCTATTTTACAAAATATAATTAAATGTCCAGATACAAGATCGGTATATTACAACATTTTTAATCCGTGTAAAAATGTTTTGAAAGAATGGTCACACTATTAAAACTGGTAACTGAATTAATTGAAGATCCTACCGAGTTTCAAGTTGATAAAATCCAGAAAAGATGTTATCACTTTCTAGAGTAAACCAAGACTGAAAAAAGCTCACTAAACTACTAAAATCTCACTAAATCTCAAAGAAGCCTGAGGAGAACACAGCCATGCATGCTCCTCTATCATCCCAATCTATTCAAACCCTCCTTCTTTACAATTCCAGAAAGTTCCCGCTTCTCTTATATCGTTCTTTACGATATCCTTCCACCCAAACTTGGGACAGCCTGCTTATTGTATTGCCCAGAAAGGCCGAAAAGGATAATCTGACATCCTTCATCCGTAGAACATGCCTTATTCATCTCAATCTTTCCCTCATTATAGCCCTACAGAGTAGGATTCAATCACACTTTTTGAACAACCTTCTGTTTGAGATGCGGCCAGTCAGTCGGGTACCTGAAACAATGGTTCAGAACCGTACTTGACCGCTATCATCACTGCAATTTCCAATGTTCTAATCTTAGGTGGCAGACTTATCTTCCTAATCTTCCAAACTTTTTTTTAAGTATGAGCCTTACCAAATTAGCCTTAGCCTTTGCAAATTAGTCTTCTTAACTGTAATTTTAAAGCCTATTCTTGCACCCTGAACTTGCAAAATCTCTAAAAATCTGAACATTTTTCTAACACTTTCTACTACTATGTTTAAATCATTAGGGTAATTTAAGTCCCGGAGAGTTTTACTTCCCTATTTGATTTCGTGTTTTCGTATTGCCTTAGCTTTGCTGCTTATGATGAAGTCCATGAAAATGATCCATACAAATGAGGATATTACATACCCCTGCCAAACTCCTGACTTAGTACGAAACCAGCAAATAACCCATTTCATTTCAGCAGCAATATTTTTTCTCTTACTTTGCAATAATCAGTTTAATGTATTTGCCTTGTATACCATACAAGGATAAGACCCTCGCTAAAGCTCTTCCATCAGCTGGATCAAACACTTGTTTATAATCTATAAAACTGAGGACTAAAGGTGTTTGCTGACTCAGGTACTTCTTGATTAATAATCTAAGAGTGGAAAACTGGTCAATACACTCTCTGCCCTTTCAAAAACCTCACTATTCTTCTCTTAAAAATGTATATACAGTATCCCAAAGTCTAAAAGGAATCACTGTACTGAGTAATTTACTTCGGAATTAATTTCTATTCATGTTTGATTGCCAAACTTTTATAATTGGTTAGTATTTCGAACATATTTTTTTCAGTTTTCTTCAGTTCAAAAAGCATGGTATCTAATTCTAAATTAAATTCTCAAGTTGTATAAGGTGAGCTGAGTGTTGAATGATTTTATTCTATATAATTATTCCATAAAAATCTTTCACATTGAAATAAAGGCTTGGGGCGAGCGTTGAACTAAGCTGTATATTCAAGACCAACTCAAAAGAAGTATCCTGAAAATGATGTTCAATATTGTGTTAAATAGAATATTTCATTATTCAAATTAATGAAAATGGAATAACGGAAGTAATGTATATCACATGCATCACTCAGCTCTCTTTAACTCTAACTCTTGAAACTTTCTTTCCCACTGTGCGTTCTTTTTTTCAACGATTAGTTCAAAATCCCGCTCAACTTACCCTGGAATTTTTCTTTTATAAAGTGAACTAGTTTCTCTTTGAAAATTTTTTCTAGAGATTTCTAAAAAAGTCTTGGAGACAACTCAGGAGAAGGATGTTTTTGTTCCTTACCATATGTACCCAGGCTAAGTGAAAAACTTAAAAGAATATAACAGGGTAATGGTCTAAAGGTAGCGTTAAAGAGTAGCAATACTTTGGGTAGTTTTCTAAACTCTGGGAAGGATCTCACTTCATTGGGGCAGCAATGTGGTATCTATCATTTCCCCTGTACTTGTGGAAGCTCATGTGTTTGACGTACTAACCAAAATTTAGAAATGATATTGCTAGAGCATAAAGACTCTATTTTATCGAATTTAAAGCAAAATTCAAAGCCTGGAGATTTCATTTCAGCCCTTTTGGGAACATATTTTAATATTCCAGACCATTTTATTTTGTTCAATAATGTCTCTTTGATTTCTAGGGCCTGGGTTATAAGACAAAATTTTTGTGTAGCTCTTGAAATTAAGAAAATTTTATTCAAGAATTTGGGTTTAAATAGAGACACGGGAAATTTATCACTGTCTATTAAAAAGAAGTTATCCCTATTTGAACTTTTATTTATCGTCATGGAAAGGAAGCTTGCTCTTCGAAATTGTCAATGAGATATTTCATATACGCCGTTTTAGCACCCCAGAGGCAGTGGTGCCTGTGATATATAAAAGGTATCTCTCAGCTCTCTTTGTTTTGTTTCCTTAAACTCTTTCATTTATGACGTGGGTTTGAGCCTTCGCTTGATGTGGTGTGAAAAATGTCTTTCTGATAACAGTTATGCAAACGATGTGTATAAGGGCCTTTTGAAAAATCATATTAAATACAAGGGTGAAGGGCTAATATAAAACTTTAGTGAATGTAATCTGACCTCTGTCTATTTTTACTAAATTTGCCAATCTTCAGTCTAAGGTACGACCACCTCCGCCCCCAGTGAATGCCTGTGATTTCACTTGATATTTTTTTCTAGATGGCAATAAGGTGTTGTTAGCTGAAGACTTTCAATCCAAGCAAGATTATGTGGAATCTTTTGCAACTAGCTATGCTAACGTTTACATTAAGCAAGAAACTGATTTTAGTTTTAATCATGAGCTTGTGACCGAGTTTGATGAAGTTTTCGAAGCCTTTATCATAGAGAATAAGATGATTGAACAAAACACAGATTTTTTGGTGGAAATGCAGCCACGAGAAACAACACACTAAAAAGAAGTCATTTAGGTGTCAAAAATAAGCTAAAAGCTGCATTTATAGGCCTGATTTAACCATACAACGAAGAAGTCAAGCTGCAGAAAAATCTTTTGAGTGTCAAATATGTGACAAAACTTTCTCTACCAGTTATCATTTAAGTAAACATCACAGAACTCATACTGGGGAAAAACCTTTCAAATGTGATACGTGCAATAAAACTTTTGCTTGTAAATCCAATTTGTCTTTACATAGAAGAAGTCACACTGGAGAGAAGCCCTTTAAGTTCCAACTATGTGAAAAAAGCTTCGCTTCTAGTTCCGACTTGTCTAACCACCTAAGAATTCATACTGGAGAGAAACCTTTTGAATGTTATATATGCAAGAGAATGTTTGCTCGCAAATCTACTTTATCAGTACACAGAAGAACTACTCCGGAGAGAAGCCCTTTAAGTGTCAAATATGTGACAAAAGCTTTGCTTCTAGCTATTACTTATCTATAAACCAGAAAACCCATACTGGGGAAAAATTATTCGAGTATCGAATATGTGAAAAATGTTTCTCTTCCAATTCTTATTTATCCAAACACCAAAAACTCACTCTAAGAAGAAACCTTTTTAGTGTAATTTATGTGAGGAACGTTGTTATTTTATTTGCAGTTTTTTTTACCACAAAAAACTTCTACTTGAAAAAATCCTTCCAATTTTCAAAGTTATGAAAAGCTTTGCTTCTCGTTTCATTTTATCCGACCAAAAAAGGGCTCGCATTGAAGGTATACCTTTTGGACCAAAAATATGTGCAAAAAAACATTTGGTCGTAAATTTTCTTTATTTGGTCATAGAACAATTCACATGGGAAAAAAACTGTGTAGATGTGCTGTATAGAAATTGTCATTTTCTTCTGAAATTGTCATTTTCAGAAGTTCCTTTGATGAAACATATTTAGAATCATAAAAATCAAGTGCTGCTTGAAAGGGAGTCAGATTTTTATTAACTCAAGTACCAATCTAGTCAAAAGAAAACTTGCGTTTGAATGTCACTAATGTTGTAGACGTAATTTTATTGAAAATAATTGTACATAAATGAAAGGAATAATAAAAAAAATAATTAGAGACCCAATAAAAGTACATTCACAACGCACTAAATTGTAAGGGCCGTCTCCTGCACATACTGCAGTCTATTTGTGCTCGTCTTAGAATTCCTAAGGGACAAAAACTTTCCAAATTAATGCATTTAAGAAAGTACGTCTAATTCCTTATGTACTGAAACACCAAAGAAGTGTTATTTCGAAAAAAGTTGAATTTGTTTTGTTGTAAGGTTTTTTGTGCCAAATGGAATGTGAGATTTGTATTAGTTATTTCATACTTTATTTTTCGTGTTTTATTTTTAATGTATTCTTACCGCCCCGTCAGACAAGATTTTTATTTCTCGGTGTGGCTGTTAATACTAATTTTGTTTTTTGGCTTAATTACAAAAATTACTGTGGAAAAATACGCTTTGATCATACTGTATGAGAAAAAGCTCATGGTGTCTAGATGCTCAATGGCTCCAATTTTTTAGACAATTTCAGGGAAAGCTTTCGAAGTTGTCAGTAACAAATGAACAATTGGTGGTATTTTTCATTTGTTTTGTAATTTTAACTGAAGACTTTCTACGTTATTTCCTCCTTAAAAATGCATATAGAATTATCAGTTTGTGCAAAAATAATTATCAGTTTGTGTAAAAAGTTCGTGCAAAACTACCAGTTCTTGTAAAATTACTTCAGTTGCTCTTACCATTACAATTACTAGCATTACCAATTCATGACTTACACATAGGCAGAATAAATGGTAAAGCCTCTCCCTAGCAATCCTTCACTCATACCACTAGAAAAATTCATCCTAAAATTTTGCTTTTTGATATACCTAGTTAGCTGTTCTGAATTTCTGATAAAAATTCAATTTTTGATAAATTTCCGGTTTAATGCGTTTAACTCTTTGTTTGAACATCTACTACATTTTTTCTATAGTATACTTTTTACTATACCATTACCATACCTTATTAGTCCTGCATATAGGCTTTTGGTTCAATATAGATTCTACTCACTGCATAAGGCAACTGTAGGCACACACCAAAGGAAGTTCGGGCTGAAGTATTTTGACTCCGGCTTATATCCTCTGAAGGCGATGTCCCTAAAGTACACCTCAAAGTGCTGGAAGGTTGTACCTCCCCTGCGAACTGCCTACTCTCAGTTGAAAGGGGTAGTAGTGCACTGGGGTAAACAAAGGTGTGTTAAACCATCGGAAAATCAAATCTTCACGAAACATAATGAAATGTTGGACCAAAATAAGACGTCAGATCATATATTTCTCAAATAAGAAGCGCCAAGGAAACTGGCGTCCTTGGAGAAAAATCTGGAAGCCGGTTGTGTAGTGAGGATAGACAGAGAGAGAGAGAGAGAGAGAAAGAGAGAGAGAGAGAGAGAGAGAGAGAGAGAGAGAGAGAGAGAGAGAGAGAGAGAGAGAGAGAGAGAGAGAGAGAGAGAGAGAGAGAGAGAGAGAGAGAGAGAGAGAGAGAGAGAGAGAGAGAGAGCAAGAGAGAGAGAGAGAGCGATATATATATATATATTTAAAAACTATCGTAGCATAGCTAAATTCAGTTTTTTCCACAAAAATCATACATTTAAACAAAAATCACACACTACAACTCAGCATTAAAAATTTATGGGAAGAAAGGCACAAATGAGGTGGCGTATCGATTAGTTCGTACTTTGGGGGGTAGAAGTTTATTTTGTAACCGAGTTCGGCTATTGGGAGGGGCTGGTTTGGGTAGTAGTGATCGGTGGCTCTTATTGGCTAGGACGGATTTTCCAAATTGCTGAATAAGGTGTTCAAGCCGGACTTTAAGTAGAGATAAATTTAATTTAGGGAGGGATTGACCATAGGATATGCCACGGTTTCAGAGTATAATCCTTGTTGCTTTTTTCTGGACACACTCTATGTCGCGTAATAGGTACGCTGTGCGGATATCAGAAGGACCCCACACCGGGCACGCGTACTCGAGCAACGGGCGAATATAACACATGTAGGCATGGAGAAGACTTTCAGTATCACACCCAAAACACCTCATTTTGGTAAATGTCTGAAGGCTTGCATTAGCCTTGTGGACGGCTAAATTAATATGGGCACTGAAACTAAAGGCACTAGTGAAAGTCACTAGTCCGCTTCAGAGGGTTGAAACGAATTACCGTCGACTTGGCTACGTTAATGGTAAGATCATGACTTGAGCATTCGGTCTTTAGCTGATCTAATAACTGGTCTGAAAACTGCTTTGTTATGATAGTGTTTTCGACCAGGTAAGCGAGCAGTATGGACAGATCATCTACAAACTTGTAACAGTCGTCGTGATGATTAAGCAAAGAACTAATTACAGCCAGGAAAATTATTCCAGCTAATTTCGTGCCTTTTGGGGTGCTGCAGGAAGTATCTGACCATGATGAATCCAAATCGTTTTCGTGGAGTTCAAAGACTTTTTGTTTTGGCCAGTTAAGAAGTCAAGTACAAGGCCAAGGGTGCGTCGTTTGGCCCCCATTTCCTGGAGATTCATGCCTGCAGTCAGGTGGCGGATTAGGTCAAAGGCCTTTAGGAAATCCACTGCGCAAATGTCGACGAAACAGCTACCTTTTTCAAGCCATTGGAGAACGCAGTCAAAGATCCGTACTAGGTAGATTGTAGTACTACACTTGGGGAGTCCACCATACTGGAATTTATCAATACGCCCATGAATTTGTTTCAGAAGAAACTTGAGTATAAAGGCCTCGGTTACTGTCGACCAACAAGGTGTAAGTGAGATCGGGCGGAGATCATCGCATGCACTAGGGACGTGCTTTTTTGGAATAATTCTAATATAGGCCCTTTTCCACTGTGACGGGAAATAGCCAGAAGCAAAACACTCGTTAATGATGCTGGACAGTGGTAATGCTATGAAGGCTGCATATTCACGTAGCAGTTTGGCAGGTAATTCACCAGGGTATGAAGATGTGTTCAGTTTGATCTTCCGTAATTCCGTGTATACGTCAAACTCACTGACTATTATGTTTTTCTCAGGCTCACATTTTTCAAGTATGGTTGACATTTCATGAGCCGTAATAGTTGGATAGGTAGTGCAGATCCTGGCGAAGAATTCACTCACTTCTTCTGCACTGTTTAAGGTCCCACCATCATTGCTGATCTTTACACTGCTGTCAAAAGCTTGGCCGGCTACTTTTTTAACAGCGTTATGCCACTTTTTGGGGTCTGAAGTAAGTAATTGGGAGGGCATGGTTTCACGACCATAGCGAGCTTTGGCTTTCCTTACCAAAGAGACTATTTGATTTCGCAATTTCTTGCCGTTGATAATATCACTACTGGAGTAGAGGTGAGACCTCTCTTTTATTAGTGATTTAATAGCTGGAGATATCCATGGTTTGTCGTATTGACTAACAACAAATGATTTTGTTGTAAAGATCTTTAGGTATTGACTGTATAACATGGCATTGAAATCGGATACCTTAGTTTCCAAGAGCCCGGTATTGTATACTTCGGAGAAGTCATATGTTTCAATCCATCGACCGTATTCACAGATGGCCGACTCCGTACAAGGACGAAGAGTGACACGGGATAGTTTGGGCTTTGGTAAAGACTCTCTTACTTTCCAAAGAATTGTGTTGTGGTCTGACATGCCAACGGAACCAAGAGAAAAGGGAGGGGAGTAAAAATCATCACAATTTGTGAGTATAAGGTCTAATATGCCCCCCAAAGAGTGGGTGGGTATGTGTTCTACTTGTTTTAAAGACAAACAAGATGATAACCAACTCTTCTTGGTTTGGTTAAAGTCTCCTCCTATAATAAAAGCAGGGCTACTGTATATACTTCTCAGGTGATCGATAGTCGTTTGGAAGTGGAAAACCAAGCCATCTCGGTTTCTGGCACTTTCTGGGTAATATGCTGAAGCGACTATAATACAAGAAAAACGCTGGGGAAGAGAATTAGGTTTGCAAATAGCCCAGATTACTTCATGAGCTGGATCAAATAATTCCGGTAATAATTTGCAAGGGATGTCTTTCCGTATGTATAAGGCAAACCTCCACCTAGTCTATGCTCACCTTGATCAGCACGTGTGCTCAGGAAAATTTCGTAGCCTGCCATATGACCTGACAACCTATCAGGATTCCAAGTTTCTGTAACTTTGATAACTGGGAAACTATTTTGACGGACGATAACTTCAAATTCTTCCATTTTGTTACACAATGACTGGCAGTTTATAACGAGAAAATTTGGCATTCTTTTTTTCGAATTAAAAGTCACTGATCTTAATAGGGGGGGGGGGGGAGACTGATCACTACTAGTCGAATATACCGGAGCTTGATTGAAAGGAATAAGAGATGGCATATTGGCATTTGTAGAACAGTCTATCTTAACCAGGATACGTTGATGGGGTGAGGTTTTCGGAGCAAGACTAGTTGATCTTAATGAAACGATAACTGGGATCATCAGCTGACCTCGTTTGCCGCCACGCTTGCGGCATCGCTTCCGCTTCTTACGGTTAGACAGGAGCTCTTAGGGCAGTGGTCTGTCATCTGGTGTTCTTCCGAGCAAATTTAATGCTACAAGTTTTGCAAAAAAAGATGGTGCCACAGTTAACTCAGGTTAAAACAGTCCAATTAAGGCTTCTTTATCATATTAGACAAACTTAATAGTGTCAATAACTATATTATAAATAGTATTCTTTCGTCATATTGCCTGAAACAGGCACAATTCAGCTAAACTTAGAATTTTTGCCAAAAAAAGATGGTGCCACAGTTAAGTTAGGTGAAAACAGTCCGATTAAGACTACTCTATCATATTTCAATGGCATGGCACACACATTAGACAAACAATAATTAGTAGTGTCAATAATTATATAATAAACAGTATCCTTTCGTTATATTACATGAAACAGGCACAATTAAGCTATACTTAGAAAGGTCTCTGGGACTGCTGCAAAGCGTCAACCAAAGCCATCTCTGAATGTTAAGGTTAAGCCTTAAATTAGTGCACCTAGTACATTTTTTCTGTAAAATGTGATGTGACTCAGCCTTTTATGACCGCAGAAGCTTATTGTTAGAGGTTAGGTGCTCTATGCCTAACAGAGACCACAACGAACGATCGGACCAAAAAATAGCCAAGGAACCAGTCAGTGGCAAGAAATTTTTATCGCTGGAACAGTAGATCCAGTGATAGATCTGATTAACACGCTGTCAGAGTCATCCCAAAAGAGAGTATAAATGCAGCAGTCTTGGAATGAGAACCGATACATAGTCGCCTACCCCAGATCAGGATTGTGAGTAACCAATTCAATAATACAGTCACCACCGCATACACACCGACCCGCAAATCCTCTGACCCCCTGAATAATTGAATTGTATTATATGCTCCAGCATATGATAGATAGTTATCCAAATCAAGACAAACTGTTCGTTGCTGGGGCCTTAATGCCCGAAGTACTTCTCAGCTCGGCCCTTCTGAGTATGTTAGTCTTTGACCGACGAGAAAGATGCTCCAACGGAGCACAGCTACTGCTTCTGGCTATGCAAAACCATCTGTCAGTATTAAATACCCTTATTCAGCTCAAAAACTTTCACCTGAAAATCGAGAGATACTAGTGTCCTTTCTCAACTTGACCATTTACAGACCCGTCATTGATGTTTGTCATCCATAGAAAACTGTAGAATGCTAAGATGTTCAGACACTGCATCAAAGAATGCCTCGGATCATTTCTTTCAAGTAAAAAGAGTAAGACTAAAACCTTCCATGCAGAAGAAACACAGAGAACATCCCGGATTTTACACGAAAACATTACGAAAAAAAAGGAGCTGAGTTTAGTCTAAACCATCTTCAGGTCCAAGAACAACTTGAACATGAATATGATACATAAGCAAAGGAGTCATAGTGAAGTTTTGGCAGGATTCATACATGGAGTTCCTGGTCAAGTTCTAGGAAATAGAACCAAAGGCACCAAAAAATGGTGCAGAGTGGAAACACTCACTGCTCTGGAGGACAAGAGAAAAGCCACCAACAGGGCAGCATTCAGATAACTGCGCAAGACACCCCCTATACTGGCTAGGAGTGACGAAACTGCCCTTTTGTCAAGCTTGGCTGAAGAGTTAGAGGAGAAAGCAGCCAAAAATGAGAACTACAATCAGTAAAAGATCCTAAAAGAGAATCCTCGACTAAACTGAATCATCATATACATGTTGATGCTAAACGCGTACCTTTTGACAAGATAATATAAACCAAGGATCTTTTCAAAATTAAGTTCTCTAGGGTATGACGTCATATTTTAATGACTCTGCTGCCTGATTTCCTTCTGATTTCCTTCTGACGATTAAGACGATTAAGTTATTTAGTGCTTCTCCTACATAAATTAAATTTCTCCTACAATAATTGTACAAGTATTTTTCTAAAAGATTCAAAACTTGACAAAAAGCCTTCCAAGACCTTGCTTCATTATAGAAGCTATATTACTTCTAATTTTAACATGGAATTAGCAACCAATACAACTATGAAGAATGTTGGTTTTTAGAAGGAGAAGAAAAATTTACTTAAATCCATGAAGCAAGAGCTTGAAATGCAAGTAAAAGGAGACGATTAAAATGTGTGTACAATTTGTAAAAATTTGCTATTACTAATGGAAACTCCAGTTGAAAAATCTTAAGGACTATTAGATGCAAAAATATATGAAAAAATTTATATAAGTAGAAAACTTGAGTGTAAATAATAAAACTTATAACTCCGAGCCAAGTAAATTTCGTTCGCTTTCAAAATAATTAATATTTATAATTTTATAGATAGAAAGAAATGATTCCAATTGAATATCAAACAATCACTGAACGTATCTACAGTAAGCAGCCATATAAAAATTGGTGCTTAGTAGAGAAAGCAACTGAAGAAGATAAAGGACAAACGAAATTGATAGTTTTTTCTTTTCCTTTGAGGCTGTTTTGCGAAGAGTTATGGTAGTAACCACTTAACAACTATAACAAAATGTTGAGTTAAAAATGGAAATTATATTTTACGTCATATTGACAAAAATCTTATCAAATAGGGGGAGATGTCAGAAGATTTAACGAAAGTTGTAGATTATGTTGGGAATTTTAACAACGTTAAATATTCTTAGTAAGTAAGTAGTCGGATTAACGAAGCTTCTTGACTACTAAGGTCCCTGCTTCGCCCCACCAGTGTTGTGCGAAACTAGGCCCTATCGTGATGCAGTGGGTTCTATCTCAGCTTGCTAATAATTGACCCAGATATCAAACCTGGGTGTAGTAGCATATTGGAAGGCAAAACAAGATCAATAGTAGTCAAGACAGTCCGTTAATCTAATGCAATATAAAACGACCACTCTGAGATTCTGGACCGTTTTAAAATTTTCCGAAAAGGCAGATCCGAAAAATGCATGGTCAGACCATGGTTCTGACTGTTTCACTACCCTCCACCATTATTGAGGGAAAAACATCTGTTATTTGAATAAGAAAATTGACGACTGACCATAGTAACTGACATAATAAAATAATGCAATTTTCAATAAAAACTAAATCATCATAGGCTACATAATGTAACATACTTTTCTTTTCACTTTGGTTGAAGTGGTAGCTGCAACTTAGTAAAATACAATATGGTCCATAGTTTTAAAAATCTTAGAGCCCCTGATACAAGTAGCTTAGAGTTCCTTGGCTTAAATAACAAGGAAAGTCTACTGTCTCAAATATAAGAGAATTAACAAAACACAATTCTTAAAATAAATTCCAATTTTACAGAAAATCCTACTTTCGTATACACGATGACAAATGGTGACTTGATAATCATATGTTACAACATTTTATCTTGGTCGCAGAAATAGTTACAAACTAGTAAAATACGAAAGTGGTCCGTAGTAACCCCCCAAAAAATACGTAAAACCTCTAAGAATGGTGTCAGGTCGAAATGCAAAGTACACCATCAGATTTTCCTTGGCCAAAACTCTATCCAGGATACATACAGTCCCTTGGCTTGAAAATTAAGGTATTACAGTAAAACGAGATAATACAATATAACGAGGTAATATACTCGTATTCAGCTCAAGAACTTTCACGCCGAAATCGAGAGATACTTGTACCTTTTTCAACTTTACTATATGAAGACTCGTCAGTGATGAAATTCGTTCCTAGTTTACTGTAAAGTGGTCAGATGACCAGAGAATGGATCGAAGAATGTTTCAGATCCATTTTTTCTTAGTTATGACAATAAAACATTCTAACCAGAAGAAACGACGACCATTCCCGGATATAACATAGAAAAATTCAAGATTCAAGGAAAAGGAGCTGATTTTGGTCTGAAATCATTTTCAGGTCAAGGAACAACTGGAACATGAATATGGTACAAAAGCACAGGAAATCATAAAGAAGTTCCTGCAAATATCACAAATGGAGTTGCTTGGGAAGCTCTAGGAAAGAAAGCCAAAAGCACTAAGGAGTGGTTTGCCGCAGAATGATTCACTGCTCTGGAGGACAAGAGAAAAACCACCAACAGTGAAAAATTCAGAGAACTGCACAAGAAAGCCCTCAAGCTGGCCAGGAGAGACGAAGCTGCCTTTTGATGAAGCTCGGCTTTAGAGTTAAAGGACACATCAGCCAAAAAAATGAGACATACAAAATAACAAACTCTAAAATAGCAAAAGATCCTCAAAGAGAATCATCGACAAATCTGAATCATTATATTGATCCAACATGCGTGCCTTTTGAAAAGATAATATAAATCAAGTATATTTTCAAAATTCGCTTCTCTGGGGTATGATGTCATTTTTGATTGACTTTGCTGCCCGATTCCTTTCTGATTGTTGTATAGAATTTGTCTTACAAAGATGAAAAATCTTTGTGAAAAAAAATAAATCTATGAAGCAAGGGCTTGAAAGGCAAGTAAAAGAAGACGAATAAAACTGGGTATTCAATTAAGGAATTTGTAAAAATTTACTGTTCCTAGTGTGAACTCCAATTGAATAATCTTATTGACTACCAGAGGCAAAATATTTGAAAAAAGAATATATAGGTAAAAACTGACAGGGAAATGGAAAAATGTGAAACTTATATATATAAACTTATATAATACTTCTTAACAGTGGTCGTTAATGGTAAATATTTGGTTCAATTTATATGTTTTGGATGAAAATAAAAAATGTCTATGTCTATGTCTATATATATATGTATATATATATATATATATATATATATATATATATATATATATATATATATATAAAAATAAGTTGTCTGTGTGTGTGTGTCTGTCGAGTGACGTCATGTTTGTGTGTCGACTGACGTCATGTTTTCGACTGACGAAATTACATACCGGGACATCGGGACACAAATGACGACCGGGACACCGGCACATAGGGAATATAAATGACAACCGGAACACTCAAAGAGAAAGCGACCGGGACACAAAGAATGTTCGATTAGTACAACAAAGCAACGGGACACAAATGACGACCGGAACACAGGGAGTATAAACGACGACCAGGACATGAATAAAAAAACTAAAAAAAGGTAAAAACTACAAGAAAACTGAAAAGAAAAAAAACTAAAAACTAATAAAAAAACTAAAAAAGCTAAAAAACTAAAAAAACCAAAAAAGAAAAAAAAAGAAAAAAGGGAAAAAAAATGAAAAATAAAGGAGAAAAACAAAACTAAAAAAAATAAAAATAAAAAAAAACTAAAAAGAAAAAAGAAAAAAAAAACTAAAAAAACTAAAAAAAAGTAAAAACCAAAAAAAAACTAAAAAGAAAAAAAGGGGAAAAAACAAAAATTTATTTCATCATATACCATTTCAAAAACGAATGTATATACAGACCGGGACACCGGGATACAAATGACGACCGGGACACAGGGAATATAAATGACGACCGGGACACAGGGACACAACTACAACGGGGACGCAGGAGGGCACAGGGGGATATATAAATTACGACGGGGACACAGGGAATGTTCAATTAGCAATCACCATCAACAAAGATCAAGGGGAATCATTAGAATCATGAGGTATAACTAAAAAAATAAAAAAAAGGTAAAAACTAAAAGCTAAAAAAAGACCAATTCAAAAACGAATGTATATACAGACCGGGACACCGGGACACAAATGACGACCGGGACACCGGGAATATAAATGACGACCGGGACACAGGGCACAACTACAACGGGGACACCGGGGGGCACAGGGGGATATATAAATAACGACGGCGACACAGGGAATCGTCGATTAGCAATCACCATCAACAAAGCTCAAGGGCAATCATTAGAATCATGAGGTATAGATCTGAATACGGATTGTTTTCCCATGGACCATCATATGTTGCATGTTCAAGAGTTGGTAAACCTGACAATCTATTTATATGTACAGACAATGGGACAGCAAACAATGTTGTATATTCGCAAGTTTTACGTAGTTAAAAACATATATATATATATATATATATATATATATATATATATATATATATATATATATATATATATATATACATATATATATATATATATATATATATATATATATATATATATATATATATATATATATATATATATATATATATATATATATATTCATAGGTGGGACATAGGGACACAACTACAATGGCAGGTAACTAATATGGCGCCACCCCAACAGCTAGTATATATATATATATATATATATATATATATATATATATATATATATATATATATATATATATATATATATATATATATATATATATATATATATAATAAATCTCATTCATATAAAAAACAAAAAATCATTAATTTCTTTTAGAAAACTAAGAATTTATCTCAAACGAGCAAATGTATATCTATGTATATATTTTTTCTTCAAAACCGGAATATTAATTTCATTTTTTCATTTATTTCAAAAGAAGGAAAATTAATTTCAGTTACTTTTGGCTAGAATGTATTCTTTGTTATAAAACTGCACCCCAAAACACTCTTTTAGGTATACCACCATTTTATATATGAAAATTAAGTTTCTTTAAATTAAGTAAAAAAATGTATTTTAAATATTATTTTTGTTAATTACAAAAATGACTATTTTAAAAAAATTCCTTTAAATTGAGACCTTAAATGTGATTTTTTGATATTCCTGTTTCCCAGTGGCTCTTAAAAAGATAAAAAAAATGAAAAAAGGATACATTCCATATAGATTTTTGTTGTTTCGGCGATTCCTCTTGTTTTCAAGCCAATTGAATTTCATTATTTTGATTAACAATGTTAGCGCAATGTTTAAACAGAGACTTGGGAAAGTGACATTTTGCATACGACCTAAATTTATTGGTAAGACCCATAAAAGACTTCTTACGCCTTCCATAAAGAAAACCGGAACTCAAAGGCACGCTGATAAGCTACAATCTCAGTGTTTTCGGACATAACATGGACTTCATATCCTACGCAAAACAATTTTATCGGGAAAGCCTTTTTTTGCAAAAGGTAAAGTGAAAATGCTATCACTTGCATAGGTATTTGGGAGAACCTGCTTTTGTGACATATTTAATGATGGGGCTATTTCTAGTAGCTAAACTTTCACCTTAATCTTGTCAAGTGTAAAATTACAGCCTGACTGAAACAAGTCATTTTTTTTATCACACTCAGACTTATTAATAATTGGAAAATGTTCAGATTTGTTGCTATAATTCGCCACTTTATTGATTGCTTTAGCGGTGGTTCGTATAGAAATTAGGATGAAAAGTTCAGACAAGAGATTGGCCTTCAATTCCAGGAAGAGGTTGAATTCATGGAGTGAATGCGTTTTAAGTCAGTAACATTTATCACATATTTTAAATCCTTTTGGACCCGAAGAGTTCGACGGCTAGATTCATTCTTAGGATAACAATTGAAATCCCAACCCAGAATTATGCTGTCAGAACTACCATTTTACCTGTCATTTCCACGGATAAACGTGTTGGCAATATAATGTTTCACGTAAATATCCAAAAACTTATCATGTGTATGCAACACTTATTGCTAATTATCTAGTATCAATGTTGAAGAAGCTCAGACAGCGCTCAGAATTCCAATTCACAAATTAGTACGGGAAAGATTTATCTGTAAGATGACTGTGGTTCAAGTTTATGGGAGGACATTGGTCTACATGTTTTATAGCTAATCGAAAATGTTATTTAATAGCTACAGTCAATTTTATTCTAGAATTTTTGCAAGGCAGTGGATAACACCTTTCTTTCATTTTGTCTTCTTTTATTGTATAAGTAGTTTTAACTATCATTAGAAACTAGTTACCATTATTTTTCAGTTCCTGGGTAGTTTGCTTGATGAGAATCTCTCCTTCAGGCTTCAAATTAACCAAACTATAATGATAATTATCTTTGAATTCTTTAAAAGCTTGAACTTCTTTTCCCTGAAGAGATTCAACAAAATTATTTCCACAGTATATTTCAGTCTTACGTCACTTATTGCCCCATTTTATGAATGACAACATTTCTCTCCTTTTGACGAAATCTCTATAGGTGGTTCATGGTTCTCCTTTTAACGTGAACTTGTTTTTTTTTGTATTTTGCTCTTTGTCTCTTTTAGCAGGGGCGGGTATTTGATGTGAAATATTTTGTTTTTATGACTATCAGTATTACTATAATACTTGCAGTATACTTCTTTTGGTTGGATTAATGAATATTATCTTAAGAGAATGGCTTTGAAATACGAACTCACACATGAATATGCTATCAACAACCAATAAGTATGTTCCATGTATTAGTAAAAGGAATGCTTTTTTATAGCTTTTTTTGAATTTGGCTATCACGGTATAGTTGTCAAAATCTATAATTTTCAATGACTCAGTCATGCAACATATGTGAACAGTTCGGAAAATGCTCAGCAAAAGCTCCCAAAGGAAGAGTAAAAAAAATATCAGGAGAGGTTCAATTCTTATTTTGAAATCAGTGTGCTAATCATTACCAAGATGAGTGTCAAGGATTTCTAGCCTGTCTGAATTTGACAAAATTAGTCGCTTTAAATAATAGATTTATTTGTATCAAGTAATCCAAAAAAACACGTTTATAAAAACCTAATTATGGTTAAAGCACCAAATACTTTTATATTTCGTCAACCTCCAACATCCAAAATGCTACTTTTTTGGTGGAGGATAAGGCCTTGGGCATATAAAGGTAATCAAAATCTATAATTTTCAATGACTCAGTCATGCAACATTTATGAACAGTTCGGGAAAATGCTCAGCAAAACCTCCCAAAGGAAGAGTAAAAAAAATATCAGGAGCGATTCAATTCTGATTTTGAATTCAGTTTGTTAATCATTTACAAGATGAATGTCAAGGATGTCTTAACTGTCTTAATTGGACATAATTAGTTGTAAATTAGTAGCTTCAAATAATAGATTTATTTGTATAAAATAATCCGAAAAAAAACACGTTTATAAAAACCTAATTATGGTTAAAGCATCAAATTCTTTTATAATTCGTCAACCTCCAATATCCAAAATATTACTCCTCTTGGTGGAAGATAAGGCCTTGGGCGAAGAGGGTTGTTTAGGACATACTCGTGACAATTGAAATTGTCAAAGCTGATGATTTTGGCTCTACTCTTCCTTTAAAAACGACATAAAATCTAACGCCCTGATACCATTAACCTTCCAACACCTGTAATACCTGTTTATATTTACACCTCTTTATATAAACACCTGTTTAAGTTTCGTCAACCTCTAATATCCAAAATGCTACTCCTGTTGGTGGAGGATAAGGCCTTGGGTGACGAAAGTTGATGGGGACATACGCATGACAATTAAAATTGTCAAAGCTGATGATTTTGGCTTTATACTTTTTCTTTAAAAACGACATAAAATCTAACGCCCTGATACCATTAACCTTCCAACACATACTTTGCAACACATGCCCTCGCGAAAACTTTATTGGTGGATTTACTTGGCTAACGGGGTTTGTAAGATTTTTGTCGAATTTGATCGATAAAATATTGGATAGATGGACTTTTTGATCATCCTTTAATCCATCTACGTAACATTCATCTTCGGAAAGTGGAATAGGTTCAGCAACACGGATAAAAATGCCTATAACAAAATATCATAAGAAATATACACTTGATTTTGACTGAAACATTGTTTAGTTATAGTAAAAGGAGATATAGTTCTTAGATTTTTTAATATCGGTAAGATTTACTTATTAACCATTGGACTCAACCGCGTATAGCTCAACTTATCTTAACTATTGAGATGATTTACATTTTAAATATTTCTTCAAAATATTTTTGTACCCTTTTATGAAACATCTTTAATTTAATTAAACATCTTCATGATTAATCTATGAGTAAAAATACAGGCTGTTTGTTTTTTTCCATTTTAAACTCTGTGTTTGTTCTTATTCTTAATTTTGAGAACTCTGTTCCTAACCATAAGCACGTTATATTGTATAAAACAGGCACTTTTTGTGGTTTTGTCTTTGGAAAAAGCAAAGAAACAACTTAGGTTCAATGGCTGAGTTGTAATTTAATCCAAGAACCACTCTAATAAAGCCAGATAGTCTAAAGATAGTGACATAAAACCGAATTGGGAAAAGGAAGTTAAATTGAAAACTGAAAAAAGAAAAATTTACATACGTCTTAATAGAATAATGTAGACGAGAGCTTCCAAATTAGAAAATGAACTTGTTTTTTTTTTTACTTTTCAGCGTCAAAAGTAATAAGAGGGCAATCTACCCAGTGCCACATATTCAGTCAAATTTTTGAAACAGCTATTTTGTTAACATAGTTTTAAGGTTCATTAATTAGGTTTCTGAGGACATCAGCCCCCCCACCAACCCAATTGAGAAATGGTGCATAGCGAGGAAATTATAGTCTAGTAAACGAAACAGCATTTGCACGGGGTTCAGATTAATGGATAATTCTTCTGGGCTTGGTTTGTTTTAACTGGCGTTTTCGGGCTGAAATAACCCTTTTTAACTAATTTATCTACTATAGGTTGCCTCCCATTAGTAACATCATATTTGCCAGCATGAGCAGGATTGCACAACGGCTCCATTCATCTTCGAGGTTCCACAGACTTCTTGCTACCCGGTTCTAAACTGGCTTAAGTACCTTGGTATAAACTTGAGAAGATATGTTGATCCCCGTCCTACACTGGTATCAAGGACCATTGCTTTTCTTGAATCCAAAATAATTTCAATGATTTAAAAAACATGAAATTTAGAACTTGAAAGTATACGACGTTAAAAGGTTACTATCGTATTAACATTTTTACTTCCGAATTCAGACGAGTCAAAATAGACTTATTTGGAGTTTCAAATACTAATATCCTAGGTTTATGAAGCAGGAAATTATGCAATAGAGAATTTTCATACTCATGTAGGAAGGATGAAGAACATAGACAACGAGTACGATTCCTGATGAATAAGAAAATCAATAAGTCTAGTATAGGATGGGAAGGCATTATAAATAGAATACTAATCATTTTATCATTTGCTCATTTTATGACTAAAATGTTCAGGGTATCAAATATAGTAAGATATGCCCCTGTTTAACCGATTGACAGAGATACAAGCGACTAAGTTAAATATTCATCACAGGTACGGAAGCCAATAGATAGGGTCCCAGGTACAAATATTGTGTTTATACTAGGAAGTTTTAACACCCAGGCGAACCGAAACAGATGGTGTCCTGGTCTACAGACTTTTGCAGTTTTGTAGGTATAACAATCTAGTTATAACCAATTAGGTGTCCGGCCATAAAATGGCCCATGAGTTGACATGATATTCATGTGATGGTGAGGGCCATCTTTATCGATTATGTTATAATAAACTAAGGACTAGTAGGATCAATACAAGATACTAGGGTATTGAGGCGTTTTGTTATTGATGCTAAAATTAAAAGTTACTATTTAGTAATGTCTAGGGTTAATTTAAAGCTGAAATTTCAGAAAGAAAGTTATGTTTGGTGAAATTTTTGTGTTAGTAGACTTCAGGATGAGAATTTGAGAGAAACTTTCCAGGAACAGTTGAATACTCAACTTTAGAGTTTAAAATTTACAGTGTGGAAGATGATTGGAATAATTTTATAAGACTTTTTTGAAGTTACTGGTGGTGTATTAGGAAAAATGTTAAGACTGCAGCCATAAATATTAGAGAAAAAGGTTTATGTTTAATATGAAGGTCACTACCCTGGAAACTGTGTCTAGCCCTCCCTCTCTTAATGGGCCTACACATAGCCCTTTTATTATATACAGAATTTTGCTGTTTTTTCGAATTGGTTTTGTTTTGCATAAAGAAGCATCTGTTGACGAGAATTAAATACAAAAAAAACTTAAACCAACATACTTCGGTTAATCTGGTTAAATCTGAACAGATTAAGAGAGGCTGGAATGAAATTGTCATAGTAGCTACCATTATATATGGACATATTGTTGAACAGGGAGCCAAATAAGACAAGACAATGCATAAGAGTGTTACATTTTCCAGATTATGGTGATTCTTTTCTTGTAAAGTTCTATATCATTTTCAGACTTATTTTTCTATAAACGGTTGGTCTTTATTTCTTGCTCTATTAACTGAATTTAAATTTAAATATAATCTTTTTACCGTAGAAATTACAGCCCCTCTCCTCTACCCCTTTAGCGAGATAATATTAAGCTATAGATTATACTCAAATTCGGGGAAGAGTTGATTAAAAAAGATTTGACCTCAAAACATGATTCATAAGAAGTTGTTTATTATATTCGAATATAAAATTTGGTTATTATTTTCAGATTGTTTTCTTGTAAAGTTCTATATCATTCTCAGACTTATTTTTCTATAAGCGGTTGGTCTTTATTTCTTGCTCTATTAACTGATATATGTGTTTAACGATTGATCAAACGGTTTGTGGTAATGAACTGTAAGTGACTCGAATTAGAGGGAATCAAAACCCTAGACAAGAGGAACTACAAAACAAGAAAGAGCTTTTTTTGTTTTTCATGTTTTTTTCTTTACAAATGTATCTGCTCTGAAATATCTCTTCTCACAAGATTTATACATTTTTTCTCCTCTGCAAGAAGAGATGTATCTCTTCTCACGCTACTACTTTTTAAAACTTGTTCAAACTAAAAGCTCATTGAGTTTCAATCTTACTATTTGAAAAATAACTTTTCAGCCATTGTTATCCTTCTTTCTTTTGAAGAAGTTCTTAGCTATTCCACTTCTTTTCAACTGGAACTAAATATTTGTCCAATTTTTGCACAAATAGCCGAGTTCTCTCTAAACATTTAATTTCTCTTTTGAAAGAATTTTTAAAGAGCTGAAAGCTGTCAAGGTGCACATACAGTTAAAGCAGAGTCTACCATTTAATATTGGCCTCCCAACTGCCAGGCTCCCATTCAATATTGTCCTCCCAGAGAATAAAAGGGTGCTTTTTAGAGTTGTAGTATAGTGATCAATGAGTTTAAAACATGCCGTTGCAAAGGAACTATTTTTTACTCTCAATCCGTAAACATGATCCGTAAAGTAACATTACTAAGCTATATACAGTATACTTCCGACTTTGAATACTATACTCAATAAGCAGTAAAAAAGTAAATATGGTACAGTAATTTTGAGAAAAAGGTACATATAAAATTAAGAAGTATATTTATGGCTAGTGTATAGCACTGATTTAGGTTCAATTGTTAATTGTGATTCAGAAAACTATTGATATTTCTATCTGTAAGCTATACTAAGATAATTTTGTTACTCTTCGGTATATTTTACACATAGAAACACTTTGCTCAAAGCAAACCTGTCCAAGCACAACTCGTGCTGCTAAAAGTGTCGACAGCTTTTGAAATTCTGCTACTGGCAGCTTTGGAACTATTTACACATCTGGTGATTAATTCAGTGATTACTGTTACTATTTAAAATACGGAAACCAAAATACACTGTTCAAAATACTTTACTAAACACAAGATACATTTTAATTGTTTTCTCTTTTTATGACATTTGGTTTTTACCAAGTGACGCATAGCGATCGCAATTTCTGACTGTCGGTGTGTCTGTCTGTCGGCCCTGGTTTCACCAGTTTGGGCACTAAACTAGTAGTTAGAGCATATTAAATTAGAAATAGTCTTTTCCCTGATTTAGATTGGGGTTGCCCATTTGCTCATTTGTTACGAATAAAATTTGCTTTCGCTTCTAATGGAACTTCAAAATATGGCTGAGAGGAATGTGGTGAAGATGATTTTGTTGATACCTTTGATTGTTGTTAACGAGTTTAATGGCTTGAAGTTAATTTTCGAACAAACATTTCCCGTTCGTAAGGCTATAAAATATATACTGGGGCTGCTGGAAAATAAGGAGACAGGGCTGGTTTTTTAGACAACTGAAGATGCAGAAGAGGCCAAAAGTTTATTTGAATCCAATGTCAAGGATGAAAAATTGAAAAATTAAAAATAATTAGGTATTTTGACTTATGAATGAGTGATCGGATCTTAATGAAATTTAATAATTAGAAGGACCCTATGTCTCAGAGCTTTTAGTTTAAATCACGACGGGATCCGGTGACAGTGTGGGAGGGGAGTCACTGCAAATCTTGGATAATGCCTAGAGCGGAGAGATCTGTATGAAACTTGGTAGGAAGAATAAGCACAAGTCCTAGATACGTGATTGACATATCAAGACCAGATCTGCTCTCCTGGGGTGAATTGAGAGGGGGATATCCAGTACTTTCGTGAGTTTGGTGCTTCTGAATGTGCTAGCACGGTGAAAATTGCTAGGCGTGTCAGAGCCCTGCACAAATAGAAGTGTAAGGACGGTTAATTCGGAAAAAATAAAAGTAATTAGGTATTTTGACCTATGAATGGGTGATCAGATCTTATTGAAATTTAATGTTTAGAAGGACCATATGTCTCAGAGCCTTTAGTTTAAATCACGACGGGATCCGGTGACACTGGGGGGGGGAGTCGGAGGTGGACACTGCAAATCTTGGAAAACGCTTAGAGCGGAGAGATCGATATGAAACTTGGTAGGGAGAATAAACACAAGTTCTAGATACGTGATTGACATATCAAGACCAGATCTGCTCTCCTTGGGTGAATTGAGAGGCGGATTTCCAGTGCTTTCGAGAGTTTGGTGCTTCTGAACGTGCTAGCACAGTGAAAATTGCCAGGCGTGTCAGAACCCTGCACAAATAGACTTGATAACAGTTTTTTCCTGATTTGACCATCTGGAGGGGGCTGGAGGGAGGGGAAATCGTGAAAATTGAGATATTTTTATTTCACGAATGAGTGATCAGATCTTAATGAAACTTGATATGTAAGAAGATGTCATGTCTCAGATACTCCATTTTTAATTCAGATTGGATCTGGGGACATTAGAGGGTGGAGGGGGGAATGGAAATCTCAGAAACTAGAAATTTCGGAAAACGCTTAGAATTGAGAAGAATAAGCACAAGTTTTAGATACTTGATTGACATAACCGGACCAGATTCGATATCTTTGGGGAAAATGGGGGATTTCTAATGCTTTGGCGAATTCAAGGATAAGCACAAGTTCTAGATGCGTGATTTACATTACCGAACCGTATCGGACCTCTCGTCACAAGTGCCATATGAGCTCTTGTTTTGCTTTAAGAAATCCAAAATTATTAAGACTCTCAGGAATGAATATCACTCTTTAATTGCTTATTATGTGAATTGCTGCTAAACTGTTTGATTGTTGTCAAAGGTATATGTATACGTTTAATACGCAAATAAAATCATTAAAAAGTCTTCAAAATAGGGAAGTAAGAATATTTGGGGATTTTTTACATCGACTTTCAAAACTAAAAACTGCATTACAGACGAAAACGATATTCTTTTTCTTAAATTTGTTAGATTTAAACATAAATGAAAAGTTAATATTTCAATATGGCATTTTCAAATACAAAAACCCTAATAATTATTTTTACAAGAAATTTCTGCTGATTAGCCCCCTTGTTAAGCTCGTCAGTGGTCGAGAAGATATTTGAAAAATTATTTTTGTAAGTTTTCAAAGATCTAATACCAATAACTTTAATTTCCAAGAAATTTAGGCTGAATTCTAAAAATTTTGTAAATTTTTTCTAAGAAAATATCTCAAGAAGGACATAGTAAAGATTGTTAATTGATGGCGGAATGTTTCAAATTTTAAAATATATCATATTTTTCTGTGTGTGTCAATTTATTTTTGTGCCCCGGCCTAGAGATCCCCTTCTACGTCCCTCCTACCAAAAATTTTTTGCTTCTTATGTTTTTAATACTATTTTTACTATTGTTATGACGAGTTTCATTATTTCTTTTAAATACCACACTATGTGTCTAACCCAATGATACAAGCTTTGCTCTCCATTGGAATCAAATGTTTTTTTTTGTATCTTTGAATGAATTAATTAAATAGTTAGATAGTTACAGTTAAAACATTTCTTGTAGAGTAGAAACATTTGTGACTGACAAATTTCTTTTCATCACTATTTTGAAGACAAAATTTTAGTCACTATCTGTATTTTGATTGCATTTAACTTCATTATTACTATTTGCATTTTCCATTACTATTTGTATTTATAATATTACAATTTGTTTTAACTTATATTGGTCAAAACCTAATATTTCAAAGTTCTAGCTTCTTAATTCATACTTTCAATTGCTATGTAAATAAAACTAAACCACTCTGAATGAATAAATAAATAAATTAAATCTAAAATTTCAAAATAGTCTAAAATGAATCATAAACGCTATAAACATCAACAATAAGACTAAGAAATTTAATTTAGTGTTTTTAGATCGTAAGTTTGACTATAATTTATGACAAAAGACGACATTCAAAAATTGTGTAACCAGAAAAAAAACTATTCAAAATAAGGCTTAAACACTAAATGATAGTTATTTAGGCTGTATACCTGAATCTTTCTTGTCTTTCGTTAGCGCCTCAATCTGAGATTGTAGCTTCGCAAGTTCCTGTTGTTGTTTTTCTGCAAATGAGTACATTAAGTCTGAATGATGACACATCGATTCTTCTTTATGTTTTTCTACTGTATATTGCGACCCCTAAAAGCAAATGGTTCAACCAAAAGCGAAAACAAGACGTCAATCCAATTTCAGTATTGCAAAAATTATTTACTAAAAACACTCACTCTACTGTAGTGAGTAAATGGGGCTTTTCACGAGTCATCAAACTTAGCAGTAAGAAGCATGGGTATCTTTTACACATTCCAAATGTAATAATTGTCACTATCTCAAATTAGGTGGTGGAAGACCGAAGTCTATGTAAGTAGGTAATTTACTATAAATTTGTTTCAGATTGGGTAGATTTAGCCTGATGCACAGCTATTGGTAAGCCCAAACCAAAAATTAACAATTTTAATAAAAAAACATTTGTAAAGATAAAAATACTTTTTTTTTTAACGGAGAGCAAGTTACAGCTATGTGAAGGCTAATTTAGAATGTTGTCTCTTTTTATTTGAGAGACTGCTTGGAACTGTTGTCCATTCTGAGAGAGGGAAAGGTTGAGAATAAAGTCTTTTCACTGTTACAATGTATCCCAAGCATATTTCTCAAAATTCAATAACCCGATGTGGGACTGCTACCAAGATCTTCAGAAAGTAGTCAAACAAATAAACAACAATTTTCACAAGTCACAACAGGGCTTTCTATTTGTTTTCCAGATTTGGAATCTGGTTCTTGCTTAAAATTATCGTCCACAGCTTATATACCACGTTCAGAACACACCAGATCCTATACCCCATACACCCAATCTTCTGCTTATTAACAGCTAACGAACAGTTTCAGTAACTGTTTGCAAAATGTGAAGAAAAACTATAGCATGTGATATTCTTCAAACACAAAACATGACACTGATTGATGAGAAATTTTGTGAAATATGAGAAAAGCTGATGAATCAATCTATTACTACAATCAATGGAACTATTGTTGTAATGGCAAATATGCCATAGACAAAGCTTGTTGTTTTAGTTGTTTAACGAATAAAACTGGAACAACTTCAGGCCCCATTGGGACAACTGGACCAAGCAATTTAGAGTTTCTTTGTTTTCAGAAAGCTTTTATAAGTAACTTAACGATAAGTTTAGTTAACAAGTAAAACCTGATTATTTTCAAGGAAAACTAACGAAAAAAATTAATAAAATTAGGGTCTTACAACAACAAAGAGAGAAAAAAATAACTCACTGGGATTTCTCTTGAGCCATATAATGGGTCGTCAGTTGCCACAGTCGCTTTGTTTAAACATTCTGGTGCAGCTTTTAATAGAATGTTGTCAGTATGGACTTGCAATGCATTCATGGAAATAGGGGACTCTACTGTGCCTTGATGTTCAACGTGAGGTATTTCAATAGCAAGGGTATCTTGAATAAATTCAAGGGCAACAGCTGGTTCATCCAAGTGTTCCCGTTGGTTTGCTGTTGCAGCAAATTTTACAGTATCAGCTGGTATTTTAGGAAACGAACACTGGGATATTTTGAGCTGGGCAGGATGCTTCTGCAGTTCCATCACTCCATCAGTGTTTGGGTAAGAGCCACATCCAACAAAGTTTTGATTTTCTTTTGAAAGATTAGTATTCTTGATTGTATTCTCCTCTGTATTTGGAGCCAGAACAGGGTTAGTAGCCAGAATCGCAACAAATTTTTCAAGTTTTTCCTCTAATTTATCTAATCGGGCGACTGACCTCTCAAAAAGGTCTCTTTTAAACTGAAATACAGAAATAATTCTTAAGGAAAGCAACACATAGTAGCCATACATATTACATTAAGAAAGACCCTTTAATAAGAGTAAATAGAAAAAAACTTAATGCGTGACATCCTACCAATGCAGTCATTAAAATATGTCTACCCATGACTTAAGAAATATTCATTAGAAACCAGCGCATCTACTTTTTGAGGGGGGGCAGAATAAAGTTATATTGTATTTTTACAAAGAGTAGAAAAATATGCTCTTGGAAGCAACCCATTCCCAAAAACCAACTTTTTCACCCTCTTTCAATTCACTGCGTATGTGCCAGAATAGAAACTTGCATGATATTTTTTTTAGTTTAAGGGTATCTTGATGCAAATTGTTTAAAACAGCTTTCTTTTCCATTTTTAAGAATCTTTTCCAAACAACTTAAATCCTTATTGTTTGCTGCAAAAATTTGCCAGAAATCCATTCCAGTAGACCTTCAGTTTAATCATTTAGCCAGCAGTGGTTAATTTAGAGTTGGATTCAATTAAAATCTTCTTTCTAAAGATTTTTTGATACAGTTTTACTGCATTAGCTTGCTTTTCTTTTTGAATCATGTTTACCAATAAAATCATAAATGAAATTTTTAAAAGACAAATGTATGGTAAATTTAATTCCTTATTAACGGTAATCTTTCTTCCAAATAAGTCCTATCCAAAAATCTCTTTGTTTCTTTAACAATTAATTTTAGAAAAGTTGCAAATTTAAAAATATAAACTCTGGCTTTTTATATAAAGACGGTGAAATTAATTCTCCATGTACAAAATCTTTTTGTATATCAGCAAGAAATTACTGCTTACAGTCTAGGACTAAAACTATTTGGGGAAAAACTAATTTTTGGGCTGTGAAAATCTGTGGTTTTCGTCCTAGACAAAGTGTCTATGTGGTGAATTCTAACGCACTATTTTATGCAACTAACCATTTGACAAGATCAATCCAACCAGCTAGGACAAAGAGCATTGAAAAACATATGAATTAATAATAAACAAAATGAAGAACAAAAATTTTCTTGTAAAATATTCGCGAAAGTGACAATTACAACGGGTCAATGACGAAAGTGAAGATAAAAAAAAATATGCAGTTACGGGTTGTCAAGACTGCGTAATTCAAGAATGACTAAGGATTTTAATATAGAACTTTTAGAAAATAATAAGCAATGATCAATTGACAAAAAAGGTAATACTTGCAGGCTACAATTGCCACTACTACTACAAGTTGTAATCCAGTCCAGCAAAACAAATCATGTACATTCTCAACCATTCTACATACAAAAGACATTGAAATGCCAGTTGACAAAATATTTTCAAATTTATCCTAGAACCAAATTTTTAAGCAACAAAATGTGTCGACCAAATTAGAACTAGAGCTACTTCTATTTCAAATAAAAAAGGCAAAGAAAGTCTGAAGTACCTCAAGAATAATATCTTTGACTTTGAATATAAAGTGTGTTCTGTCACAAAAAATATTCGGAGAAAAAGGATTGGAGCAATTGCTTGATCAAAAAGATAGTACAACTTTAAAGAAATTACACGTAGATTAGTCAACTTTCTCAGTGTTTTAACTCGTTGAAATGGATAAAAAAAACAAGGACATTCGTTTTTAATCTTCTAGTAAAAAATAAATAAAACAACAGAGAAAAAACGAGTCTTTACTATAAGACCCCCAGGGACAATTGTTAAAACAATTTTGGTCTTATTAAGTTGTGCTAATTACAAATTGACTGCCTTTTTAGAACAAATTAGACTGGGTGCAACATTTTAAACTCCTCTGATTATTTCAAAGGCTTCAAGTGAACTTCTAATTTTCTAGTTTACTTGATTTAAAAGAAATAACTTTTCCATTTCAAAGTTTACTAAATAGGTTGTAATTATTTCTACGCCTAAAAAAATTGAAGATGATTGGTTTAAAGTTAAGGTCATTGATTTATATTCCAATCATTGGAATCGTCTTATTATGATAACTCTTGCAAAAATAACTCTTATGTACACATGAATACTTAAAGGATCTAATAGCCATTCGTTTGTTGAAATTTTATTATAATAAGATATTTAAAATTAATAATTTGGTTAGATCCAAATCTAATCAACTCAAACAAAACAATTTAAGTGAGTCCCGTTTTTCCGCTTTTTTATTAAACTGTGTTTTTATTTAGAGCGTAATTTCAATCCAAATGCGAAAGCCTAAATTCAGGTATTTATTTAAAAACATGTCCATTTCCTTACTGTATTTTAGTCCTCAAATTTTCGACCACCGCTAAAAGTGTCACCATCATCTTCTGTCGAAAAACAGTGTTGGTATCTTTATTTGTCATCGTCTAATTGATTTGAGATTTTCTGATCAATGAGTAATTGGCTTTATATCAACTCTAAATTTCAGTATCATAGAATCAGTTTTAGATCGAAAAATATGAGAGCTTAAAAATTCGGGGTGACATTAAAAAACATAGTCCAAGTTAGATATTCGAGAATTTGCAAAAGAAATATGATTTTCTATTGCAAAGACGTAACAAGCTGTAATTTTTTTTATGTATTTAATTTTTTTTAAAGCCAATTGTGAAGTATTTCAAATTACTCCATCTAGTTCACACAGAGACAAGAGCTACAAACTCATGTGGCACTTGTAACGAGGTCGGAAGAACCAAGAACTCATATGGTATGAGCTCTAGCGAAATTCTAAGAATCAATAGATTGATTTAAAAGTAAAATCGGAGGCTTAATATCGGTCAGGATCTAAAATAAGAGCTTTGAGACACGAGGTCCTTCTAATTATAAAAATTCATTAAGATCCGATCACCCTTTCGTAAGTTAAAAATACCTCACTTTTTCTAGTTATTCCTCTCCCTTCAGCCCCCCAGATGGTCTAATTTGGAAAAACGATTGTTATCAAGTCAATTTGTGCAGGTCCCTGACACACTTACAAATTGGGGGGTGGTGACACACCTCCCCCCAATATCACCAGATATGATCAGGATTTAAAATAAGAGCTCTGAGTTCCTTCTAAATATCAAATTTTATTAATTCCCGGTCACCCATTCGTAAGTTAAAAATAACTCAATATTTCTAATTTTTCCACACTAACATCCCCCCCTCAACTTCCCCAAAGAGCGTGGATTCAGTCCAGTTATGTCAATCACGTATCTAGGACTTTTGTTTATTTTTCCTACCAAGTTTCATCCCGATCTCACAACTCTAAGCGTTCTCCAAGATTTCCAGTTTCCCCCTCAAACTCCCCCAATATAACCCGATAGGGTCAGCATTTAAGATAAGAGCTCTGAGACACAAGATTCTTCTAAATATTAAACTTCATTAATATCCAATCACCCATTAGTAAGTTAATAAATACCTCATTTTATGAATTTTTCCTCTCCCTCCAGCCCCTCAGATAGTTAAATCGGGGAAAGGATTGTTATCAAGTCAATTTGTGGAGGTTTTTGCCACACCTACCAATTTTCATCGTCCTAGCACGTTCAAAAGCAACGAACTCGCCAAAACTATGAAAACTGCCCCCCCCCAACTACCTCAAAAAGAGTAGATAAGGTCGTGTTATTTCAATCACGTATATGGGACTTGTGCTTATTCTTCCTGCCACGTTTCACTACGATCTCTCCAATATAAGCGTTTTCCAAGATTTCTGGTTTCCCCCTCTTACTCCCCCAAATGTCACTGGATCTTGTCAGAATTTAAAATAAAGTTTTGAAGTACAAGATCCCTCCAAATATTAAATCTCATTAAGATACGATCTCCCGCTCGTAAGTTAAAATGCCTAGTTTTTTTCTAATTTTACCGAATTAACCGTCCCTCCACTCCCCCCTCCCAGATGGTCAAATCGGAGAACAGACTATTTCTAAGCTAATCTTCTCTGGTACCTGATATGCCTGCCAACTTTCATCGTTCTAGCTTATCTGAAAGTCCCCGAACGAGTAAAATTGCAACCGACAGACCAACAGACAGACAGAAACTGCTATCGCTATTTGTCACTTGGTATATACCAAGTCCCATAAAAACAGAACTGAAAAGTAGACTAGTGGTATTTAACGTCGCACGTCTTTAGTGGACTGGTGAAGTAAAATTTCATAAAGCTAAAACACATTTAACAATTTAATAGGATTTGATGGATCAATTACTAATTAAAAACAGAATTTGTTTATTTTCAGCTCTCCAGTACATCCTCAATGTCTGTAACCGTATATATTAAGTTTATTAAAATGCCATTTACACTTTCAAAAATTATTCTCTTGATTCAATATACAAGCAAAGGTTTCTAAGAATAGACTAAGAATAAACAATCCTAAGAAAAAATAGATTGATTTAAAAAGAAAATCAAAGGCTTAATGCCGGTTGGGATTTGAAATAAGAGCTCTGAGACATGAGGTCCTTCTAAATATCAAAATTCATTAAGATCTGATCACCCATTTGTAAGTTAAAAACACCTCATTTTGTCTAATTTTTCCTCTCCCTTTAGTCCCTCAGATGGTCAAGTTGGGGGAAACGACTGTTATCAAGTCAATTTGTGGAGGTTCCTGACACGCCTACCAATTTTCATCGTCCTAGCACGTTCAATAGGACCGAACTCGCTAAAGCACTGACCCCCCCAACTTCCCCAATGAGAGTAGATCAGGTCCGGTTATTTCAATCACGCATCCGGGTACCAAGTTTTATCCCGATCTCTCCACTCTGAGCGTTTTCCAAGATTTTTGGTTTCCCCCTCCAACTCCTCCAAATGTCTCCGGATATGGTCAGGATTTAAAATAACTGTTCTAAAGTAGGAGATCCTTCTAAATATTTAGTTTCATTAAGATATGATCACCCTTTCGCAAGTTAAAATACCTCTTTTTTCTAGTTTTCCGAATTAACCGTCCCTCCATTCCCCCCCCCAAGATGGTCAAACCGGAGATGATACTATTTCGAATTTAATCTGATCTGGTACCTGATATGGCTGCCAGCTTTCATCGTCTAGCTTATCAGTAATTGCCCGAACTTGTAAAATTGGAACAGACAGACAAATAGACCGACAGATACTGCGATCACTATATGTCACTTGGTAAATACCAGAGGCCATAAAAACCGATGTAAAAAGTAGAATAGTGGTATTTCAGGTCGTACGTCTTTAGCAGACTGATGCCAACAAAATTCCATAAGGCTAAAACATATTTAATAATTTAATTTAATAGAATTTGATGGATAGTGTCAATTACTAATTAAAAGCAAAATTTGTTTACTTACAGCTGTGTCACTCTCCAGTACGTCCTCAGTGTCTGCAACTGTATTTATTAAGTTTATTATTTGCCATTTACAATTTCAAAAATTATTCTCATGATTCAATAAAAAAGCAAAGGAAAATGAACTTAAGAATTTTAATAGTAAAAGAAAATCCAAAAAAGTTGGAGAGGTAATTACCATTTTGACTACAAAACATGTGCAGCACACCATAAATAGATTGCTAAGTATCAGAAAAACAGCCAAATCTGGATAAGAGGTGAAAAGGTAGGAGAGACAAGACCTAAATTAACAAGACAACATTTCAAACGATACAATAAAAAATGTCCGTCAGTTCTTAGTGCCAAGAAAGGCTAAAGCAATGTATTTGCTTTTTTTAATTTTACTATGATTTTTTTTTGTTTAGCTGGCAAAAGAAAATTCAGCTCCTATGAAATGGTAACTGAAACCCGGAGGGAATAAATTATAAACTTAAATCTGCTTCCACCCCCTTTCTGATGTTTGGAGTAGAAGATCCCGCAACCACTTTCTTAAAATTGCTCTTCCTTTTCTGAAAATCATAGAAAACGCCATTAACTGTCTTAAGAAAGTGCTATATGCGCGCCATGTACAAAATAGAATTGGTAGTGGGACGGTATATAGAATAGGTAGTCGTAAAAATGGGGATGGAACTGGGGATGGATACGATTGAAAAATCAAATTTCTAGAGCCTTTTCTTAAGGATCGAAAGTGACTTTGAAAGCCATCCCTTCACTTGTACCCTTTTATGCTACTACATTTGCCACCTGATTCCGTTTTATTCTATAAAACAAAGGAAGAAGATTTTACTCACAGCTTCCATGTATTCTAGGAACCACTTTGGTGGAGTATTTGGAAGAGTAGAGTTTCCAAACGCTGCCTGCATTGTTCCAGATGTAACTCCAGCCTCTGTCTCTTGAGTGTCAACAAACCGCTGCAAATTAGCCTGATCTGTGCTATCTCGACGCTTTTCAGTTTGCAATCGGATCTAAAAATAAGCAATACAAAAGGAGGAAAATACCGATATGCAAATTCGACTGACGGATTTGAAATAAATTCATTTGAATTTAAAATAAGATTAATTTTGTAGTTTTCCAAGCAAAATCCACCCTCAAATAAATTATCAATAAAAGTCAGATAAATATGATGGAATGAGTTGACAAGAATTTATATTTTTGGGAGGGGTTTCAGTTGAATATTATGGATATTACTTTTGAACGCATGATTTTACAAACTTCATAACCATCCCAAATTTTAGCCTTCGAGGAATTAATCTAAACGGAACTTTAAAGCTGTCAAAACCGCCCGCGAGGTTATTTTCTAAACTTCAAACGTTTCTGAAAATTTGAAAATGTTTCATATAAGAACTGATCTATTTTCCTCCCTTTTTATTTAGCAAAAGTGACTTGGTAGTAAAGATTTCAGTAAAACGTTCGTATCTAATTCATATTTACAGCATATGGTTAAGAAAATATGCATAACAATGATAAAAACAACGAACTAATGAAAAATAGTGAAAACATCTTTCTTTTACCTCTTTTATTGCCCATAGTTTTTTTCTTCTTCAGAATTTGGCTATGCAGACTTCTTAAAGAACTTTGGTTGGTCTTGCCAATTAAATATTTTTTCGTTACTACAACCATGAGGTGGACCTATAACTATAGGGTTCCTCCCTCCTGCTGTTTTCCTATGATATTCTTAACTTTTAAGGCATTTTTACGCAACAAGCATCACAGTAATCCAAATTTAATATAAGTCAACCTAGTTTCCTGAACAATGGTCGATATATTGATAAAGCACAGAAAAATTTATAGACATCTACCTCTTGGATGACATCTGAAGACTCAGTAGTACCAATTGAATGAACCTCCACATTTGAACCACTGTTCTGGGTTGTTGGTAAGACACCGTTATCACCAACTGAGTCTGAATAAAAGCTTACTGATTGGTGCAGCCATAGATCATGGGACTTATCCCGAAGCCGATGTGGAAGAATGCCTTTAGAGAATACATTAGCTGTTGGTAAATGTATTTTCTGAGTAATCTAAAAATAAATGATGACAATCGTTTTACTTGATCAATGTTGTTCAGTACTTTCAGAGCTGATATCAGTTGAGCAATTCTTTACTTTTATTTATATACGTAATTGCATTTAATTATACTTTAGTTCTCATCCTTTCCAATTCACAGATAACAGAAGAAAAATATTTTAATAAATGATCATCTATAGATTTTTTTTATTCTTATCTCAAAATTCCCCACTAATTATAATTAATATTGATTAGTAAAATCGGAATGACAAAGAGGTAAACGCTCAATATAAAGCATATTTCCCGAATATTTACTGAGATTAAGAGTAACTTTTTTATTTATATTTTATTGTATAAAATTAGTTTAAAAATTTAAGCTTATTTAAATATATTTGCAGGAAAGGAAACTGTATGACTAGCAAAAGACTCCAAGATCATTATTCACGTGACGATAAGAATTGGCCATAGTTGGAAAGTGAGTTTGAGCCGCTAGTGGAGAGTTTTATAGTATTAATTCTTAATTATTACACTAAAAAGTTCAACCGAACTCCAAATTTTACTTTTGTCTTTGTACTCGAGAACTTTTCATTTGGTGTGAAGAAATTCAAGAATCATAACTGAGCAGATTACTGATTATTTAATAACATAACTGAAGTTAAAATACAACTGAGTGTTCAATCATAACCGAGCCCCAATTATTGATGGTAGTTTACAGATAAAATTGTGATTTTGACAAAAAACAGTTATTCT